>NC_045426.1:639383243-639696045 GCF_902635505.1 Sarcophilus harrisii | reverse complement strand
CTCAGTCACACATTTAGTATGTATCTGAAGCTAAATTTGAACTCAGATCTTCCTGACTCTAGATCCAGTGGTACCTACTGTATCACTCAGCTGAATGCCATTTTTAGCTTACTTTCCGTTTTTTTAAAATAACTTTTTATTGACAGAACCCATGCCAGGGTAATTTTTTACAACATTATCCCTTGCACTCACTTCTGTTCCGATTTTCCCCCTCCCTCCCTCCACCCCCTCCCCCAGATGGCAAGCAGTCCTATACATGTTAAATAGGTTACAGTAGATCTTAGATACAATATATGTGTGCAGAACCGAACAGTTCTCTTGTTGCTCAGGGAGAATTGGATTTAGAAGGTATAAATTACCTGGGAAGAAGAACAAAAATGCAAGCAGTTTCCATTTATTTCCTAGTGTTCTTTCTTTGGGTGTAGCTGCTTCTGTCCATCCTTGATCAATTGAAACTGCGTTAGATCTTCTCTTTGTTGAAGAAATCCACTTCCATCAGAATATATCCTCATACAGTATCGTTGTTGAGGTATATAATGATCTCCTGGTTCTGCTCATTTCACTCAGCATCAGTTCATGTAAGTCTCACCAGTCCTCTCTGTATTCATCCTGCTGGTCGTTTCTTACAGAACAATAATATTCCATAACATTCATATACCACAATTTAACCAACCATTCTCCAATTGATGGGCATCCATTCATTTTCCAGCTTCTAGCCACTACAAACAGGGCTGCCACAAACATTTTGGCACATACAGGTCCCTTTCCCTTCTTTAGTATCTCTTTGGGGTATAAGCCCAGTAGAAACACTTTAGCTTACTTTCCAATGGCTTTTTGCTACCCTAATGGCTCAATATATCTTTTATTGTTCTTCAACCTATTCTTTTTCTCACACTATAACATCAAGCATGGTCATCAAACCTCCAGGTAAGGAAGGCCTTAGTAAGTAGTCCTTTTTATTTTTTAATTGGATTAATATTATTTGTTCTAGCTCTCTGTATCTCTCCCTTTCTCTCTTTCCAGAGAGCAATCTCACTTTACACTATTTTCATTTCTGAATATATCCTTGCCCCTTCCCTACTTATCAAGCTATACTTTATAATAAATATTATTCAAGAAAGGAAAGAAAAATAATCCAGCAAAACTAACCAACGTATTCACCCATTCTGAGTGTATATATGTAATACCTTAAACCCATTATTCTCTTTCTCTACGTAGAAGAGAGGGAGGTTTGTTTTCTCATGTCCTCTCCAAGGCCAAACTTGTTCATTATAATTTTACAACATTAGGGATTTTGTTTTGTTTTGTTGCTGCTGTTCTTTCTATTTATATTGCTATCATCATTGAGTATATTAATTTTTCCTGATTCTGTTCAATTCATTTAGGATTAGTTCATGGAAGTCTTCCCATACTTTTCTTAATTTTTCATTTCTAATGATATATTAGTATGCCATTGCCTTCATGTATCACAATTCCTTTATCCATTCTTTCTACTTTGTTTTCAGTTGTTCTTTTAAGTCTACACAAGCAGCCTGACAAAGCATTTCATTAGTATTGACTCTTCTTGGCCAGGGATGGCTCTTGTGGTAAAATTTGTTGGTTTAGATTAATATAATAGTGTGTATATATATATATATATATATATATATATTAGCAAGTAGTTCCCTAGTGCAGTCCCAATGACCCTGCTTTGAACTTCTTCCCAAATGGGCATGTCAGAGTAACTGCCCACTCCCCAAGCACCTCTCTTAATTTCCCTCTTACAAAGGCTACTCATGTCTGATCCCAGTCAACAAAATTTTGTATGTTCTATGTAGCAGACACTGTGCTAAATGCTGGGGGTACAAAGAAAAGCAAAAATGATCTTCCCCTCTTTTCACCTACCCTCATGGGGAATAGATTTTAATGGGCAGCAATGCGACAGTCAATGTGTAAAACTTGGCTTCATGATGCACTTTTAAGTTTAGTCTGTATATTAATACTTTCTTTTATTATTACTGTAATACTGTATTATATTAATACTGTATATAATTACTTTCTTAAGTCTAGGTAATCAACAAAACAATAAATCACGTCCTGATTTGTAGCGATGATGGATTTCTGAGGTGTAAATGTTTGTACTGCATTTAATAATCCACACATTCCCTTTGAGTTGACTCCAGCACAATCCTGCTAATACAGGAGATAAGATGTACATAACTAGATAGACTCAAGAGTAGATGAAGTAAATGGAAGATAGGGGACAGGGAAAGGCCTCCTGAAGAACATGAATTTTCAGCTGAGTTTTGAAAGAAGTCAAGAAAGCTAAGAGTTCTAGATAAGAAGAGAGAGAGCACATCATGTCTGGGGGTCAGCCAGCACAAAAGCAGATATGGCTGATGGAAGGTCATGAGTGTTGTTGGATTGTAGCACACTTAAAGGGGATTATGATATAAGAATAGTTGTTCAGTCATGTCCAACTCTCCATGACCCCATTCAGGATTTTCTTGGCAGAGACACTGGACTGGTTTGCCATTTCCTTCTCCACTTCGTTTTCCAGATGAAGAAACCGAGGCAAATAGAGTTAAGTGACTTTCCCAGTCCCATAGCTACTAAATGTTTGGAGCCTGATTTAAACTCAGGAAGATGGGTCTTCCTGATTCTAAGCCCAGTGCTTTAACCACCTAACTGCTAGGTTGTAGAAAAGGAACTTTGCTTGGCTTTAAATGCCAAACAGAATACTTAACTATTCTATACTGGAGATAATAGGATTTTATTTCTCAGGAGAGTAATATGGTCAGTCTTGTGCTTTAGGAAAACCACTTTGGTAACAGAAAGGAGGATGTATTACAATGGGAAGGGAGTTTTAGAAGACAACTTCAGTAGTTCAGGCAAGAGGTGATATGGACCTAAATTAGGATGATAGATAGGGACAAGGCTGTGCTCTGAATGCATTTATTTAATATTTATAATTTTTGTAAAGTGCTTAGTAATTGTGCCCGGTACATGGTAGATGCTATATAAATGCTAGCTATACCATAGTAAGTATATATACTAGATATATATAATATGTATATATGTGTATATGTATATATATATATAGGTATATACTATAGCATATATGCTATATGGTATATGTATACATTGTATATACTGTATATATTAGTATATACTATATGCTATAACACATACACTATATATAGTATATATACTATATACTATCTATATTAGTATATAATATATGCTATAGCATATACACTATATGTACTATATATTAATATGTACTATATGCTATAACATAGTATGCTATACTATACTATAATATATACACTATATAGTATATATACTATATATATTAGTATATACTATGTGCTATATTATATACACTGTATATAGTATATATGCTATATACTATAAATCAGTATATATAATATGCTATTGCATTTACACTATATATGCTATATATATTAGTATGTACAATATGCTATAATATATACACTCTATATAGTATATGGTATAGTATAGCTAGTTATACAATAGTAAATAATACTATTGTATTACTGGGGGGGGGGGCAGAGGTATCACAAATACGGCCAGTGCTCTCTGAAAGACCTCAGCATTGGTCCTAACTGAAATGCACCTCTGCCATGTGGAGCCCAAACGCTACCAGAAGATTCCCGGCAACAAGAGAAGGGAAAACACGGACACTTAGGCACGTCACTGTCCCCGTGTGCCTCTCTGCCGGTCAACACAGAGAGATACACCTGCTCAGAGACCTGTCTCTTTCGGGACTCAGTCAATACAATCATTGCCTCAGAGCCACCAGAGGCTCCTAACCCCCAGATGCCGGAAGGGGCCCAAGGTGCGGCTATTCTGATCATTTGCGGCCACAAGTAACAGCCCTTCCTGGGCCTTAAATATTCCGGCCACCGTGACTGGACCTGCCAGGAGTGGGGAGCGGCGGAGACATCCCCGGCTTTTTCTAACAACCACTCTGACCAGGAACAGCTTCTTCTGCTCCAAAGCTTCCTCGAGCCACGCGGCCGACACCTGCCGCTTAGACCTGCCAGGGCCGCCTTCTGCACCATCCTACCCCCAGCAGGATGACAGGAGGACACAGGGACCCAGGAAGAGACGGAGAGATGGGAGGCGGCAGGTAGCACGGGGCCGCAGCGCCTCCCTGCGTTCTGAATGCCTTGGGACTGGGGAGGGGGGGAAGGGGGGAAGGCCCAGCCTGCCGCCCCCCTCCCCCTCCTGCTCCCAGGCCTGCAGCGCCCGGGCGAAGGGTGGGAGTGCGTGGCGCGGCCTCCGCTGATGACTTTAATCTCCTCATATGTCTTTTCTGCTCAATAAACCCCGTGTCTAATGGAGTCAGTGGCTCTGAGAGCTGCCGGAAGGAGGCCGGCAGCCCAGCTAATGTAGTTTGTCATAATTAAGTGCGCAGTCTAATTAATTGAGTGGTCAGGATGCTAATTAGTGCCTTTATTGGGACTGGAGGAGGGTGAAGGGCAATATGAACGCTCATCAGAGGCTGCCTCCTCCTCCTCTCCTCCTCAGTCATTCACTTTCACTCTTTCTTGCTTGCGCTCTGTCTCTGTCTCTGTCTCTCTCTGTTTCTCTCCTCTCTCAATCTCTCTGTATCTGTCTTTCTGTCTCTGTCTCAGTCTCTCTCTCCGTCTCTTTCTCTGTCTCTGTCTGTTTCTCTCCACTTTGACTCTGTCTCTGTCTCTCTGTCTCTCTCTCTGTCTGTTTCTCTCCTCTATCTCTGTCTTTCTCTTTGTCTGTCTCTCTCCTCTATCTCTGTCTTTCTCTTTGTCTGTCTCTCTGTCTCTGTCTCTCATCTCTCTCTATCTCTCTCTTTGTCTCTCTTTGTCTCTTTCTCTTTCTCTCTGTCTCTCTGTTTCTCTCCTTTATCTCTGTTTTCTCTTTTTGTCTCTCTCTCTCCTCTTTCTATCTCTCTGTCTCTGTTTGCCTCTGTCTGTCTTTGTCTCTCTGTTTCTCTCCTCTATCTCTCTTTCTCTTTCTGTCTGTCTTTGTCTCTTTCTCTCTTTTTTCTCTCTGTCTCTATCTATTTCTCTGTCATTGTCTTTTTCTCCATCTCTTTCTGTCATTCTCTGTCTTTATCTCTCTGTGTATCACTCTCTCTGTCTCTATATGTCTACCTCTCTCTGCATCTCTGTCTCTTTTTCTCTCACAATCTCTCTGTCTTTATGTGTCACTGTCTCTGTGTCTCTTTCTCTCTCTGTTACTGTCTCTCTGTGTCTCTGTGTCCCTTTGTCTCTGTCTCTCTCTTCTCTCTCTCTCTGACTCTCTCTCTGTTTCTCTTCTCTGTCTTTTTCTCTGTGTCTCTGTCTCTCTCTTTATCTCTGTCCCTGCCTTTCTGTTCCTCTGTGTCTCTCTGTCTTTCTCTTTCTGTTTCTGTCTCTGTTTTTATCTGTCTGTTCTCCACCTCTGTCTGAATATCTGTCTCCTCCCACAGCCCCACCACCCTCCACATTTCTCTTTTGTCTTGTTTCTCACTCTCTAAGATTGCTTTTCTCCCTCTCGTTTCTTCAATTTGTCTGTTACTTTCTAATAATAGGATATCAGAGTTGGAAGAGTAAGACTATCTATCATTTTTGCCCAATCATTTTACAAATGAGTGTCTCAGAGAGGAAGGGACCTACCCAAAGTCACACATCAAGTTAATGTCTCTGTGTCCCCAAGCTTTATTTGGGCGCTGCCATTGGAGGGCAGGGTTTGTGGCTAGTGGGGAGAGCTGGACAAGGAGAGGAGAGGCCTGCAGCTTTGGCCCTTTGGCCATCGGGACAGCAGGACTGCTGGATTGTCCTGTCTGAGGTCCTCTCTCCCTTCCACAAGCCCTCCTTTGTACATTGAGGAGAGTGTTTGAGCAGCCCAGTTGTAGGCTGAGTCAGAGATACTGAGACAGAGAGATTCCAGGAACTCGAAGGCAGTTCCCCTCCCTATGGGGCCTGTTCCTGCTGCCCAGCCAGAGGATATAACCCCCTGCTCAGCCTGGGTCAGGCCAGGACTTGCTCTCTTATGGGAAGTTCCCAGCACCAGCCTCTCCTAACACAGCCGTCTCAAGTTACAGATTCATCCCTGTGTCTGGTTACAGGGAGGGAAAGGTGGACAGAGCCAAAGATGGATGGGGAGACTGCAACAGTGAGAGAAGGCCAGAGAGGACAAAGATGATTTTTCTGAGCCAAGTCTGCCTAAGGACCAAGGAAACTCAGACCAAGAGTGACACCAGAAACCTTGGAAGTCATGGTGCCCATTTCTTCATTTTGCAGAGGGAGAAACTGAGGCTCAGAGAGAAGAAATTTGCCTGTCATAGTTATACCCTTAGAATGGCTCAGTGTCACAGAAAAGTGGACGGTGAATAAAGTTCCAAATTTACCATAATTTTGCTGGATTTTGAAGTTAGTCCCTTCTCCATTCTGAGCCTCTTATCCCTTCTCCATAATATGAAGGTTTTAGACTGAATAATCTCTAAGAATCCTTCCAGCTTAGATTTTTTTGTGATTCCTTTAGAGCTAGGAGAGACTTTTGAAAGCACTTTATCTAATGCCCTTCATTTCACAGAAAAGGAAACAGAGGTTAAGAGAAAAATGACTGACCATGGAGACCCAACTATGATTTATCAGAGCCAATGACTAGAACCCAAGTTTTTTGGCTTCTAGCCTATGTCGTGACTATTAAATCCTTCATAGCCACTGTCTCCCAAGAGGAAGGAAAGAAGGAGTATGGGGTATCAGAGATTAGGGACAATAGGGGAAGAGAGCCTTGTGCTTATGATAGGGGGACTCAGGAACTCAGATGAAGGTCTCTGAAGGGACAAGAACCATACATCTCCAAATCTGGGAATATTTTGACTGTACAATGCCAGAGAGGTTTGGAGAGCTGCCTTCCATGAGCCTTATCTTTAACAATGTGCTATGGGGCTGATGGGGGAGTGGGGAGAGAATGATGTTACCCAGAGAGCAAAGAATGGAAGGAGAGTCTGACCAAATCCTAACTCCTCAGGGGATGGAGAAGAAAGGGAAAGGAAAAAAAGAGGAAGAAAGAGGTAAAGGAGGAAAAGAGGAGAAAGGGGCTGGAGGAAAAAGGAGGAGGGTAAGAAGAGGGAGGAGACAAAAAGTTGGAAGAAGAGAAAAGAAGGAGATCATGAAAGAGGAGAGAAGAGGAATACAAAATAAGAAAAGGGAGTTGTTGTTGATGATGATGATGATGATATGTGTGTGTGGAGGGGGGGGGAAGGTTCTGTGAAGGGACTTCCTCATTTTCACCTGTATCAGGCTTAACACTGAGGTCGGGGTACAAACACCAAGGCCACATCTGCCGACTATAATTCAAATATCTTGGACTGGGAGTTGGGAATGTCAGGATCTAGGCCCAGCTCTGCCTTGCTGTGAGAGCTGGCAAAGATCCCTTCCTATCTCTAAACCTCAATTGCCTTAATTATGAGGGTTGGGAGAAATCCATCAGTCAGTCAGCAAGCATTTAAGAGTCCACCACACAGCAGGCACTAATTTAGGTGATTCCCTAGACATTCCTATCCGTCTCCAAGAAGGTTATATGCTATGGAGAAATATAATATGCATACACCTAAGAAAATATCAATAAGTACAAAGTAATTTGGGGGATGCTCACAGCTGGAGTCATCAGTTAAGGTTTAATAGACGAGATGCGGTGTTTGAGCTGAGATTGGAAGGAAATTAGAGATTCTTACAGGCAGAGATGAAGAGAAAGAAAATGAAATGAAATGGAGATAATTTGTTCAAAGCAAGAGATGCAAAGTAGAATATTGTGAATGAGGAACAGCAAGGAGGAAAGTCTGGCTGAACTGAAGCATCATGAAGGGAAAGCCTGGCCTACACTCTATGGTCCAGCTGTACATGGCACTTCATCTTCCACCTCCCTGCCTTTGTCCTGGCCATGATTAACACTTATAATTACTCCCTGCTCATCTCTCCTTCTCAGAATCCTTCAGGACACAGCTCAAAAAACATCTAGCACACAAAGCCTTTTCTGATCGCCCCCAAAACTTTGCTGTTGTTCAGTCATTCAGTTGTCTCTATGCAAACCCATTGGACTTTGTCCATAAAATTTTTGTTTTGTTTTGTTTTGAATGCAGGAAAGATTTATTCTACATTCTTATAAGAATGGATATACCCCAATTTCACAGGATGGGGACATACCTACAGAAGCCAGGTCAAACCTTTTAACGGGGTTTAGTTAGCCCTATTTCTTACTTCTAGATTTCTACCAATCAGGATCCTTTCCAGGTTACCATTCTCCTTTATAAAATGCGTAATATACCCTTTAAGCAAAATGTGACCAGAGTAATTCTTTGAGCTCCTGCTGTTGGCCAAGTCTCCAGTCTTCCAATCCTTCCTTGTCTAATAAGGGAACCCCCTTTTCTTCTCACATAGCTAGTTCTTGCCCCCAAGGAGCTCACATTCCTTCTGTATTCATAAGGTTTTCTTGGCAAAGATACTGGAGTGGCTTGCCATTTCCTTCTCCACAGTTCCCATTTTACTGATAAGGACACTGAGGCAAACAGAGTTAAATGACTTGCCCAAGATCACACAATTAGTAAATATCTGAGGACAGATTTGAATTCTGAACTTCTTGAGTCTGGATCTGGAAGCTCTATCTCTCGGTTTTTTTTTAATTGATTTTATATTTATACATGTGCCTGTTGTCTTCCCCAGTAGAATGTAAGCTCCTTGAGGATAAAGACTATTTCCTTTTTTGTTTTTGGATTGTCAGTACCTAATCCAGAGCCTAGCAAGTGCTCAAAAACTGCTTATTGATCAGTGCCTGATTGATTAAAAGCCTGATTGACAGATTCATGCAAAACAGAAGTATTTGTATTTGAACCTTGGGAACCAGGAGAGTTTATCATCAGAGGAGTGCCATGACCCAAATCACTTTGGCAGTTGTGTGGAGAATGGGTTGGAATGAGGAGAGACTTAAGGCCCAGGGACCAATTAGGAAGATGCAGCACTAATCTAGGCCAGAGGTGAGGACCTTGTGAGTGGAAAAAAGGGGACAGGTGCAAGAGATATTATGGAGTCAGAGATGACAAAATTTAGCAACTGATTGTATACAGGGAGTAAGGAAGAGTAAGAAGTTGAGTGTGACTGAAGTTTTGAAGTGGGCTATCAGGAAGAATAGTAATATCCTTGTCAGAAATAACAAAGTTTGGAAGAGGAGTAGCTTTGAAGGAAAAAGTAATGAGTTCTATTTTAGACATGTTCAATTGAAGCTGCCTATTGGACGTCTTCTTTGAGATGGCAATGGTGCTCAAGAGGGACTTCAGCTGGGTATAGGGATAATTATGTGATCCTCTCTGCCTCTCTCTATGAGTCAGTGAAGTCTTTACTGGAAAGGGATGTTCCAAAACATTTTGACCTACTCCTCTTGTCTCTGATCTTCCTGACGCTGTGGAACTAGAACATCCACTCCTTCCTCCAAACCTGGGGATTATTCAATACAGATACTTTAAGGAAATTTTGCAGAATTGATCAGGGCACGTGAATTCTCCTACATACTTGCCTACAAACGCTACCTTTTCTCACCTACTCCTACCTGCAGAAAAATCTTTTTTCTCCTTCCCCAGAAGCTGAAAAATGTTCCCACACTCAAGGAACTTTATTTCAATGGGTGATAGAGCTAGAAGGCTTCACACCAGTGATCACTGAACCCAATATCTCCATTTAACAGAAAAGGAAACTGAGGCTCATAGAAGGAAGTGACCTCCATCACACAAATAGAATATCAAAGGATTAGGATTCAGACTAAGGTAAATCTTTTACTGTAGCATCACATTGCCTCCCTATCATACCACAGTAGCTCAAGTATCCTGCTGCTAGAGGTTAGTATGTTTGTCTTAAGAGCACTAAGTTGTGGTTGCACAACTTGGGATGAGACACAGGAGAAGGTGATGTGGAGAACATTTTGTCTTCCTACTCACTATTTCCATCTCTGTCTCTCTCCGTGTCTTTGTTCCTTTCTCCTTCTGGTCTTTACCAATTCAGTGAAAAAAACATTATTTTAGAGCCTGTAATGTGCTCAGGGGAAATAAAATCCAGCATCTGTCATCAGGGAGTTCATTGGGAAAAAAACCCAATGATTACCATGGCACAAGCCTCTCAAAATCATTTCCATTTCTCTATTAGCAACTCAGGAAAACTTGGGTTCAAATCTTGCTTTAGATATTAACTATGTGATTCTGGAGAAGTCACAGTCTTTCTAGGTCTCAATTTTCTCATCTGACATATATAAATTGCTTTGCAAAGCTATATAAATGCTAGCCATTATTTGGAGCTTTTAGGAGTTTGCAAAGTGGCTTCCCGACAACTTGCTGAGAAGCAACATATTAGGTCAAAGTCTGGATGTGGGATCAGGAAGATCTATATTCTGCTTCTGCTTCTAATACCTGTTACATGGATATTTTATTTATCTCTGTTCCCTTAGCCTCTATTTTTTTCTTCTGTAAAAAGGAGATAATAATAACTGAAATATCTACCTCAAAATATCATCATGAAGCTCAGCTGGGATAATAGATGCTGCACACTTAGCACACTTTAAAGCTTTATGTCAGTGAAGTTGATTATGGTAATGAACTGTTCTGAATCTGATTCTCACTGACAAGGAAGAACTGGCTGCTGGGTTGGAAATGATGGGAGCCTGGGAAATAAGATAGAGTTACTCCTTCACCCTAGACTTTGTGATAGGAAAGGAAAGGGAAGCCGGAAAGAGTCCAGCGTACATCTGAAATTTTGGAAAAGCAGATTCCAAAGAGTCTCGAAAAAGGAAAGGTCAGATCCCGTTACCTAAAGCAGCCCAGCCATTCAATGTCAGTCAACAAGCACATATTAAATGCTTACCATGTGCCAGGCACTGTGCCAAGTGCTGGCGATACAAAAAAGGCAAAAATAGTCCATACCCTCAAGGAGCTCACAGTCCAATAGGGGATGGCAAAGATAGAAATAACTAGGGATGAACAAGATATATAAAGAACAGATGGAAGATAATCTTAGAAGGAAAAGCATTAGCATCTGGGGAGACATAGAAAAGCTCCTGTCGAAAGCTTTGAGCTGAGACTTGAAGGAAAATAGGAAAGTTATTAGGTAGAGAAGGGAGAATATTCCAGATGTGGGAGACAGCACAAATAAAGACATGGATATATAACAGGCTCTCAAGATTGAAAGTCTGTGTGACAGCACTTTCACTTTGTTGTTGTTTGCTTGCATTTTGTTTTCTTTCTCAATTTTTTTTTCTTTTTGATCTGACTTTACTTGTGCAGCAAGATAATTGTATATATAAAAATACATATATTGGAGTTAATATATATTTTAACATGTTTAACATGTATAGGATTACTTGCCAACTAGGGGAGAAAGTGGAGGGAAGGAGGGAAAATGTGGAACACAAGGTCTTGCAAGGGTCAATGTTGAAAAATTATCCATGTATGTGTTTTGAAAATAAAAAGCTTCAATTAATTAATTAATTAATTGAAAAAAGAAAATAAATTCTTTGTGAACTGTTTCAGCCATTCTGGAGAGTAGTTTAGAACTATGCCCAAAGGGCTATAAAAATGGACATGCCCTTTGATCCAGCAGTGTCTTTACTGGGTCTGTATCCTAAAGAGATCATAAAAAAGGGAAAAGGACCCACATGTGCGAAAATTTTTGTAGCAGCCCCTTTTGTAGTGGCAAAGTATTGAAAATTGAGTGATATCCATCAGTTGGGGAATGGTTGAATAAGTTATGGTATGTGAATGTTATGGAATATTATTATTCTATAAAAAACGATCAGCAGAATGATTTTAGAAAAGCCTGGAAAGATTCACATGAACTGATGCTGAGTGAAGGAAGCAGAACCAATAGAACAATGTACACAGTAACAAGAAGATTATGTGATGATTAAATGTGATGGATTTGGCTCTTTTCAGCAATATAGTGATCCAAGACAATTCCAATAAACTTAGAATGGAAAATGTCATCTGCATCCAGAGAGAATTATGGAAACTGAATGCCAATTGAAGCAACTATTTTCATCTTGTGGCTTTTCTTTTTTGCTTTGATTTTTTTCAAAACATAACCAATATGGAAATATGTTTAAAATGATTGTACATGTATAATCTATATCAGATTGCTTGCTGTCTTGGAGAGGAAGGAGGTAAGGCAGGAAGGGAGAAAAAATAACTTGAAATTCAAAATCTTACAAAAATTAATGTTGAAAACTATCTTTACATATAATTGGAAAAATAAAATATTATAAAATGAAAATAAAGAATGGAGCTTTGAAAGCACAAAGAGAAGCAAATTTGATGAAGAAGAAGGGAGTAGTTGGTTAAAAGGTTTAAGTTAAATTTACTTACATTTTTAAAAAATACATGTAGAAAACAAATAAAAAGCAAGTGACAGAGAATGACTACAAAAGTATGAATTCTTTGTTCAGTCAAGTCTGACTGTTTGTGACTCTATTTGGGATTTTCTTGGCAAAGATACAGAAGTGGTTTGCTGTTTTCTTCTTGAGCTCATTTTACAAATAAGGAAACTGAGGCAGACAGGATTAAATGACTTGCCCAGGGTCCATAGTTAGTAAATGTCTGAGACTGAATTTGAACTCAGTCTTCCTGACTTTACATTGCATTCTCTTCACTACCTCAACTAGCTGCTCCTCAAAAGCATAGAACAGGTCTATGAGAAGTGTCTCATGTCCTAAAGTTCAGAAAGGGCTGAGGCTATAATAGATTGCAGGGTCATGAAAAGCTTCATTTATTTTTTATGGGGGTTTTTTGTTTGTTTTGAGCTATATTGGGGAGATTGTTATTGTTCACCCTTCATTCTCCAAGAGGACTAATAATATCAGGAGAGTGATGTCTTAACTTGCAAGTGAATTGGATTTAAAGTGAGGTAGACCTTGGCTAGAGGGGAAAAGGAGGTTCAAAGTAGAGATAGGACTATGGCTAGGGTGGAGTGAGTAAAAATAAAAAAGGCAGAAAGAAGACAGAGCTGGTCAGCTCTTAGTTTTCTCCTCTTTGCAGCTCTACTCTGATTGTCCTATCAAATTGATCTTTGGCTTTCAAAGGCAAAGGCAGCAAGGTTCACTCTCTGGCAGGTTCTGTTACACTAAAAAGGCTTTATAATAATTTTGGGATATAGTAACAAGTATAAAGTAGTAGTAACAGTAGTTACTTGTAGTAACAAGCTGAGAAACTATTTTCTCAGCCTCTAGCTACCCAAATCTGGAGAGGCTCTGCCCCAGTAGACCAGCTTACTGAGGATAAATTCTTTGGTCATAACAATCCATGAAAAAAAAAATCCAAATCCAGACTTTCATAGTGCCATTTTGCTCCTGCAATGTTGGCGGAATGATGGAAGAGACTATAAGGAGTGCTGATAATCACAGTTTTAAACTATTTAAAAACTTTTTTTGACTTGTCTATTGAGAGACCCTTGTCCAATGACCAATGAAGAGATATGGTATTAGAAAACCTGAATTGTTTCAATATCCATGTGATAGCCTCAGTTCAAATGAAGCCAGAAAAAAAGAAGGAAATTACAGCTAAATGGAAGGTAGTTCTTTTTTATGGAGCAAATAAAAGAATTGGCATCATTTGTTTTACTTTACTCCCAAAGAAAATAAATGATATCATTTTATGGGATATTTCATTATCTTAAATTGAAATGTTCATGACAAATATTTGCCAAAAGTCTGCCATGAACATAATTGAAACTTATCTACCACCACCTACTATAGAGGATGAAAGGGGAGAGAAATTCTATGAAGAACTTGATAGGGCCCTCCAAATTAAATCAGCATACATCCTAATACTCAGTGACTCAGTGAAAAGGTGGGAGTACATGAGGATGTCAAGAAATATATTGGAAACCATTTATCAGAAATGGGAATGAGAGAGGCCAAAGACTGTTAGACTACATGAAAACCTCACACATCTATATCATAAATATTTTCTTAAAGAAAATAATCAGTAAGCATCAATATGAAAAGCTCCAAATCATAACACAAAAAATAAAATTGATTACATTTTAACAGACTGAAGATGGCTCTTTACTGATGTGGAAGTTGTTCTTGAACTAGCTATCTGTGTATATTGAAATCACTGATTTGTTATGATAAAAAATAAAATTAGTAATAAACTAGAAGAAAGAATAAAATGAGAACTAGATATGACACCTTTATTGAAACAACTAAATCTTGACCTTTTCCACGATGCTATTAATAATGAAGTATGAGCAATTGATAAAAGAAAGGCTATAGATATATACCATAATAATTTCATACCAAAGCTTAACTGATGTAAGCCAATTGCTAATTAGGAGAGCAAAAGAGCTTAAAAATGGCTTTAAAATTTTTGGTCAGAAAATGTTTGACTTATTTGCCAAGCCAGGAGATAGACCACCAAAAGTAGCACCAATTTAGAATATAACAGTGTTTGTGAAATCATGGGAAGATAGCTCATGGAAGATCTGTGCAGCTATCATCTCATAAGAGAGAGAGAAATAGTGGGAGATAAGGTCTATTTTTATCTTCATACATTTTTTCCATGTTAAAACAATTTTAACATTTGTTTTTTTTTTTAATTTTGAGTTCCAAATTCCTTTCCTTTCCCTCCTCTCTTCTCCTTGAGAAAGCAAGCAATTTTATATAGGTTATACATGTGCAGTCATGCAAAACATATTTCCATATTAGTTCTGTTATGAAAGAAAACACAGACAAAAACACAACAAGAAAAATAAAGTTTAAAAATAGTATGCTATTTTCATTCAGATTTAATCAGTTCTTTCTTTGAAGTGAATAGAATTTTTCATCACAAGTCCTTTGGAGTTGTCTGAAATTTTTGTGTCACTGAGAATAGCTAAGTCATTCATATCTGATTATTTTATGATATCATTGTTACTATGTACAATATTCTTCTGGTTCTGTTCACTTCCCTCTGAATCAATTCATGTAAGTATTTCCAGAGTTTATCTGAAAGCGTCCTCCTCATTATTTCTTATAACACAATAGTAATCCATCATAATCATATATCACGACTTGTTCATCCATTCCCCAATTAATGGGCATCCCCTCAATTTCCAATTCATTGTCATCATAAAAAAGCTGCTACAAATATTTTTGAACATATAGGTCTTTTCTCCTTTTAAAACAATCTCTAGGATACAAACCTAACGGCACTGCTGGATCAAAAGGTATGCACAGTTTTTAACCCTTTGGACATAGTTCTACATTGTTCTCCAAAATGGTTGGACCAGTTCACAACTCTTCCAACAGTGCTTTAGTGTCCCAATTTTCCCACATCCCCTTCAACATTTAACATTTTCCTTTTCTGTCATATCAGCCAATCTGATAGGTAGTACCTCAAATTTGTTTTAATTTGCATTTTTTCTAATCAGTGAACTGAAGACAGCTAAGGTTACAAAGTGGAGAGTGCCAGGCTTAGAATCAGGAAGATTCATCATACTGAGTTTACATCTGACTTCAGATATTTATTAGTTTTGTGACCCTTGGCAAGTCACTTAACCCTATTTGCTTCAGTTTCTCATCTGTAAAATGAACTGGAGAAGTAAATAACAAGACTACTCCAGTATCTTTGCTAAGAAAACTCCAAATGGGATCATAAAGAGTTAGATACAACTAAAAATGATTGAACACAAACAACAATTATTAAAGATTTTGAACATGCTTTCAAATAACTAGATATAGCTTTGGTTTCTTTGACTGAAAATTGTTTTTTTATATCTTTTGGCCATTACCAATTGGGGAATGACTTGTGTTCTTATAAATATGATTCAGTTCATTATATAGTTGAGAAATGAGGCCTTTATTAGAGAAAGGCTGTAAAATTTTTCCCCACAATTATGATTACTTCTCTATTTTATTTTCCCTGTTAATCCTTCTCTCTTTCTCCTTTCATCTTGTCCTCAAAATGCTTTTTCTGGGATGACCACCTCCCTCAATCCACCTCATTTTCATCATCACCCACTTCATTCTCTTATCTTCTTCCATTCCTACTTCCTTGTAGTGTAAGATAGATGCTTTTTACCTGAGTGTATGTTATCCCCATTTTGAGACAATTCTGATGAAAGTAAGATTTAAGCATTGTCTATTTCCCTTCCATATTCCCTTCCACTCTGAAAGCTTTTTTGTGCTTCTTTTATATGAGATAATTTACCCCCATTACCTCTCCCCCTCCCCCCTTTCCCAGTGCATTTCTCTTTCTCTTCCCTTAATTTAAAATTTTTGGATTTCATCCCAACATAGTCAACTGTGCCTTCTTTCTTCCTGATGAGGTATTTTACATTTTCTTTTATTTTTCAGTTTTTAGTTTTGTTTGATTGATTCTTGATGTCTCATTGAGTCATTCACTTCCATTTGTTCAATTCTAATTTTTAATAAATTATTTTTTTCACTTAGTTTTTTTAACCTCCGTTTGCATTTGGCCAACTGAACTTTTAAATGAGTTGCTTTGTTCATTGTTTTCTTCCATTTCACAAATTCTGTTTTTCAAGGAGTTATTTTCTTTTTCCATTTCATCAAAACTATTTTTAAGGAGTGATTTTCTTCAGACAATTTCTGTGTTTCCTTTTCCAGAGCTCTTGTTTTCTTTCCCTATATTTCTTCTAACTCTTTTTAAAGATCCCTTTTGAATTCTTCCAAGAGAGCCTTGTGAGATGGAGACCAACTTATAAGTTGGTCTTCTTTGAGACTTCATCTAGTTTTACCTTTAGTGTCCTCAGGGTTTGAGATCTGTTCTTCTCTGTCTTCATAAAAGCTATCTGTGATCAGAGATCTTATTGCTTTTTTGCTCATTTTTAAAGGTTGTCTGCTCCTGGGGCAAAGAGGAGATTGTCCCTAGCTTCCCCTAAAGGTGACAGTGGCTTCCCATTGGCCTGGGGCTGGTGCTGCCAACTTCCTTCTTGTGCTGGTTGCACCTGGCCAAGTCCCACTTGTGTTGCTCAGGGGCTCACTATTTGTCTTCTGTAGTGGTTGGAGGGCTCACAACTAGTCTGTTGATCCACTGTCTTCTGAACTAGAACATAGTAGCCAAAGCTGCTATAATGTGGCTATGGGTAAGAGCCTCTCACTAGAGTCCCCCAATAAGTGGAAACCTCTTCACCTTGGGTCTCCCTACACTGTGCTGTGTCTGCTGGATTGCAACACCCCCATATACACACACTGACTGAGACAGACCTTCCGTGAAGTTCTTCCAAAATATCTTCTGCTGGAAATTTATTACACTTCAAATATTTATAGATTCTGTTATTTCAAAACCCATTCAGAGGCTTGTTCTCGTGTTGATTTGAGGAAAGCCAGGAAGAGCTCATGCAAAGACCTGTCTACTCTCTGCCATCTTGGATTTGCCCCTGCCCTCTGTCTATATACTCCTTCTAACTTCCTAATAATGACAGTCCTTTGTAATGTTCTCCTCTAAAATATTAAGTTCTCTGGGAGCAGGTTTCTTGGGGGGTTTCTGGGAGCAGTCTTTGTTACAGTTCAAAGTAATAATCACCCCAAATGCAGCTAGCTGTTCAAATCCTTTACTGTCTCTTCCAAAATCTTATCTCTTTCACTTGGGGCTCGGCTAGTTTTCTGGAGACCTTCTGGATCTTGGTTTCAGTGTTCTCCACAGAACAGCCTACCACTACTTCTCTTTCTTTGTTCTGCCTGACTTGCGAATCTCCTCGACTGAATCCTGGTTCTGAATCTCCCTGAGTGCATCCTGGTTGAGGTTCCTAGCTTATATATGTTCTCTTAAAGGTGTGAACTCTAATAAGTACTAAGTACATCTAGAAAACTGTTAAGCATCCTGCTAAAGAACCATTGTTTCTATCAATTCCACTGACTTAGCACCTTGTAAGAATTCTAACAGTCCTTAAGAGCTTGCAAGTACCATCTTTCCATGTAAGAATGTAAAGAGTTTAGCCTTATTGAATCCCTTATGATTTCCTTTTCCTATTTATCTTTTAATGATTCTCTTTATTTTGTATTTGAAAGTCAGATTTTCTATTTAGTTCTAGTCTTTTCATCAGGAATGCTTGAAAATACTGTTTCACTAAATGTCCATTTCCCCCTCTGAAGGGTAGATGATTCTTGGTTGTAATCCTAGTTTCTTTGCCCTTCAGAATATCACAATACAAGTCCTCCAATCCTTTAATGTAGAAGCTGCTAAATCTTGTGTGATTCTGACTGCAGATTCATGATATTTTAATTGTTTCTTTTTGGATGTTTAAGGCCCATTTTAAAATAAGTGTGCCAAGAAATCCAAATAACCAAAGTCATTCTGAGGGCATTTAAGGATGAAAAAGGAGGAAGAACAACAAAAAAGAAAAATAGAAAATATAGGCAAAGTTCTTTATAACAAACTTTGGTTTATCAACAAGGATAATAGAATTTCCACACTTGGATTCTATATTCAGTTCCATGTATGCTTATTGATGTAACAGAACAGACACATAAGAACACAAAGATGGGAAAACTATCGGGATTAAACCAAAATGTACGTAAGAGGTGATCTGTGATAGAAGTGACACAAAGGGATATTGAGGGATTTATTCCCAACTTGTCTGAAGGAGAAGTGTGAAAAAAGATCTCCTATTTTAATACCAAAATGGCCATTTATGAAATATTTGGTCATCTTACTGAAAACCCATATGCCTGTTTTCCTATCCATATATGATTTTTATGAGAATCACCTGTATGTATATTAAGGACATTCTTAATGAGTGTATTAATTGGGAACAGTTAGACTTTTGCAAGAGGTAGTCATCAATTGATCACATCATTAGTATCATTCATTTGATTGAAAGATGTAGAGAATGTAAGAACTAGGGGCAGCTAGGTGGCGCAGTGACTAACGCATCAGCCCTGAAGTCAGGAGGATCTGAGTTCAAATTTGACCTCAGACATTTAATACTTCCTAGCTGTGTGACCCTGGGTAAGTCACTTAACCCCAATTGCCTCAGGGGGGGAAAAAGAATGTAAGAACTATATATAAGAATATATACAGAGAATTTATAAGAATATATTATGTGTTGTTGATTTTAAAAAGCATCTGTTTCAATAGCTCAAAATAATGTCTTTCTTCCAACAAGGTAACTTCCAAACTCATGTTAAAATTATTCAAGATACCTTGTAAGATATGACAATGAAGTTAACTTTATTTCAAGGCTGTTTGATCATAAGTGGCAGGCAAGGTATAGAAAAAAATGTTCAAAGGTATATAACATCATTGAAGGAAGAGGTCCAGAATAGAGTCCAATTTGAAGGAAAGATTCTCTGAGGATGATTAGGTTCTCCAAATGTGTTGTGTTGCATCAAACCCTGAAATGTTGAAGAGCCTGCTAGAAGAAATCTGTAACCAATTACATCTAATCCAAAGTAACTTGTCTGTCTGTCTAGTGTCTCTTTCTTTGTCTCTTTCTTCATATCTATACATAAGAAAGATTATTCTGACATCAGCATGGATCAAGGAGGCAGAAGATGAAGGTTAGAAGGCTTGTTAGGAGGCTACTGCATTAGTCCAAACTAGTAGTGACCATGGGAAAAACCAGAGGGAAAGGATGCAAGGCATGTTGTGGAAGTAGAATCATCAGGACTAGGGTAATTAATCAATCAATAATTAATGAACACAAATATACATGTAGTGTCTTCCATGTGCCAGGCGCTTTGCTTGAGATATTAATGCAGAAGTGAAACAGTATTTGCCCTCAAGGGGCTTATATTTTGCTCAATTTTATTTTGGGAGGTTTGGGGTTTTTTTCAAGTTAATTGGGATAAGTGATTTGCCCAGTGTTAAGTAATCTGAAGCCGAATTTGAACTCAGGTTTTCCTGGCTTTGGGGTTGATGCTCTATTCAGTGTGCCATTTAGCTGTCCCCAAAACTATTTTATTTATGTGAGTTGAGAGACAGGAAAGAGTTAATGCTAATCAATCAGTTAATAAACATTTACAAAACATCTACTATGTTCTAGGCACAGTGCTGGGGATACAGAAAGAGGTAAAAGATAGTCCCTGTCCTCAAGGGACTTATAGCCTAACGGGTGATAACAGAGGAGAGAAAGAGACATATTTGAAAGATGTTTCAAAGATGAAGTTGACAGACCTTGGCAACATATTGGATATGGGAGTAGGAAGGGAGATGCTGAGCAGTAGAGAATAATACCTAGATTTTGAGTCTGAGGGATTGGGAGGGATGGTGTTGTCCTAGAGAGTAATAGGGAAATTAGGCAAGGGGAGAGTTTAGGGGGAAAAGATAATGCCATGTTGAGTTTAAGCCATTTATTGGACAATCAGTCTGAGATGCCTGAAAAGTAATTATACATGTGATATTTAAGGTCAGAAGAGAGCTTAGGGTAGACAGGTAGATTTCAGAATCATCAGAATAGAGATGGTGATTAAATCCATGGCAACTCATGAGATCACCAGATGAAGTAGTATAGAGGGAGAAGAGAAGAGGACCCAGAAGAGAACCCTGAAATTATGACCTGGAAGAGGAATCAGCAGAAGGAATTGAGAAAAGATCACCTATGTAGAAGAACCAGGAGAGACTGGTGTCCTGAAAACCTAGAGAGAAGAGAATGTTAAGAAAACGATGCTCAACAAAGTCATAGACTGAAGAGGAGGTAAAAAGAAGGATGATTGAGAAAAAGGCTTTTGGATTTGTAATTAAACATCATCAGTAACTGTGGAGAGAACAGTTCTGGTGGAATGATGAGGTCAGAAGGTGGATTAAAAGGGATTAAGAAGAGAGTGAGATGAGAGAAAGTGAAGGCATCCATGACCTTTTCACAGATTTGGCAGCAAAGGGCAGAGGAGATGTTGGATGATAGTTAATAGGGATGGGAAGTACAAAAAAAAATTTTTTTTGAGGATAGGGGAGATATTGACATTTAGGTAGGAAGGAAAGAGATGGTGGACATAGAGAGATGGAAGATAAGATTGAAGGAAGTGGGATTGCAAAGGGAATGATTGGTTTAGAGGATAAGAGATGGAATGGGACCATTTGAGCAGGCAAAGGGATTAGTAAAGAGTAAGGCTATTTCAACAGAGATGAAGGTGAAAGTGGCCAAAGAAACTTGAGTAATATGAGATGAGGAAAAGGAGAGAAGAAAGAGTTCATGGTGAATGGTCTCCATTTTGTCTGTAAAATATGAAGTAAGTTTCTCAACTGAGAGAATTAGAGGAAGGGAAGCCATGAAGAAGGACGGACAAAAAGGTTAGGAAGATCCATTTGGAGAATTGGGAGAGTGGATTGATAAGGAGGCATCGAAGGATTGCCTAGGAGCAGTAAAGATCCAGTTGAGGTTGAGAAATACAAACTTGTAGTACACCCTGTCAGATTGATTGCATGATTTTCCTTCACCTAGATTCAGCAGCACATGAATAGGAGTGAAGATGGCTGATGGTGGAAGTGGCATAAAGCTGAGACTTGGCAGGGCACAATTCATGATATGATAAGGGAGAGGATTTAGGAGATACTGAAGTAGACTCAATAGAAGGGGACAGTAGAGGAATAAACTGGTTCTCCAAAGGGCCAAGATGAGGGAAAGATGGAGGAGTGACTAGTACAGGAGTAATAACCTGGGAGACAGGAACTAGAGGTTGTGGTGAGGATGAGGAGTAGGCTTTGGTAATGAAAGGCCAAAGGAAAAGCCTTGGAAAAATGGAAAAATACAGTGAGGTTCTGTGAAGGAGTAAGTCTTGGGAAATTAGTAGATTGAGTAACATAGTCGTTAAGCTGTTTGAAGGAAATGTATGTTGAAGTCTCTTAATATGAGGTAAGGAGCTAGGGAGAAGATAAAAATGGTGATCCATAGAAGGGAAGCAATAAACTGGGAAAATATTTTTACAGTCAAAGGTTCTGATAAAGGCCTCATTTCCAAAATATATAGAGAATTAACTCTAATTTATAAAAAATCAAGCCATTCTCCAATTGAAAAATGGTCAAAGGATATGAACAGACAATTCTCAGATGAAGAAATTGAAACTATTTCTAGTCATATGAAAAGATGCTCCAAGTCATTATTAATCAGAGAAATGCAAATTAAGACAACTCTAAGATACCACTACACACCTGTCAGATTGGCTAGGATGACAGGAAAAAATAATGATGATTGTTGGAGGGGATGTGGGAAAACTGGGACATTGATTCATTGTTGGTGGAGTTGTGAACGAATCCAACCATTTTGGAGAGTAGTTTGGAACTATGCTCAAAAAGTTATCAAACTGTGCATACCCTTTGATCCAGCAGTGTTACTACTGGGATTATATCCCAAAGAGATTATAAAGAAGGGAAAGGGACCTGTATGTGCACGAATGTTTGTGGCAGCCCTTTTTGTAGTGGCTAGAAACTGGAAACTGAATGGATGTCCATCAGTTGGAGAATGGCTGAATAAATTGTGGTATATGAAAATTATGGAATATTACTGTTCTGTAAGAAATGACCAACAGGATGATTTCAGAAAGGCCTGGAGAGACTTACACGAACTGATGCTGAGTGAAATGAGCAGGACCAGGAGATCATTATATACTTCAACAACAATACTAGATGATGACCAGTTCTGATGGATCAGGCCATCCTCAGCAACGAGATCAACCAAATCATTTCTAATGGAGCAGTAATGAACTGAACTAGCTATACCCAGAAAAAGAACTCTGGGAGATGACTAAAAACCATTACATTGAATTCCCAATCCCTATATTTATGCACACCTGCATTTTTGATTTCCTTCACAAGCTAATTGTACAATATTTCAGAGTCTGATTCTTTTTGTACAGCAAAATAACGTTTTGGTCATGTATACTTATTGTGTATCTAATTTATATTTTAATATATTTAACATCTACTGGTCATCCTGCCATCTAGGGGAGGGGGTGGGGGGGTAAGGTGAAAAATTGGAACAAGAGGTTTGGCAATTGTTAATGCTGTAAAGTTACCCATGTATATATCCTGTAAATTAAAGGCTATTAAATAAAAAAAATAAAATAAAATAAAAATGGTGATCCAGGCACTGAACTCATGGAGGAAGGAAGAGGAGTGACTTGGAAGTCTGTAGACAATAACTACCAGAATTTTGATTGGGAGATGCATCTGAATAGTGTGGACCTCAAAGGAAAAGAGATTATTGAGTGATGGAGATAGGGGAAACCTTGAAATTAGCAATAGGGAACAAAGACTATTCCACTCCCCCTCTCTGACCAGTGAGCCAAGGGGAGTGAGTGAAAGTGCAGCCAGTACTGGACAGGGTGGCCATCATCAGGGGAAGTCCAGCTTTAAGTGTTCGCTAGTAGATGGACAAACAGGGAGAGGAAAGGACTTAGCATGGAAGAAAGCTTATTGCTTAAGGAATAGGCATTTCAGGGGGCATAATGGAAGGGATGGTAGCATTTAGTTGGGACTTTAGGGGAGGAGCGTTGAAGGGGCTGGGAATAAGGAATGGTGACGGGGCTGGGGAATGGGAAATGTTTTTGGACCTACAAGGTTACAAACATGGGAGACACAAAACATGAAAACCTTAAAACATATTATATATACATGTAAATATCATATAACATTATGTATAATACATATACCTATTATGTACATAGAAAGCACCATATTTTTGTTACAATTATCATTAAAGTACATTTTGGGGCCAAGGCAAGAAGTCTGTCTGGGATTGTTGGTACTCAGAAGTGGGTGGGGAGCAGAGATAGCCCCTGTCATCTCCACACTACCCTTCCACTGCTCCCAGCCTGAGCTGTAAGCAGAGCAGCAGAGGTCCCTGGGCAGTTACCTGGATAGTCTGGTTACTTCACTACTTGGTCTGACTGCTAGGAACTTTCCCTATATATCTGGCCTGATTGGTAGATTAGCAGAAAGAGTCTTTATTTGGATATGGGGATCATAAATTCTCTTCTTGGCTCTTCAGCAGACTGTGATTTGGGGTAAATTCTTCCTATCTCTTATGTCTCAATTGCCTCTCCTATAAAATAAGGGTCTTAATCTCTGTTTCCTTATATGTCTAAATTTGTGGGGTTTATATCCAGAATCCTGTCTTTACCACTAACTCACTGTGTCCTCTTGGGTTTGTCACTCAGCTTCTCTAGGACTCAGTTTCCCCAACTGTAAAATGAGGGGATTAACCTCTGACATTTGAGATCTCCAATTTTCTCAGTCTGTGAATCTATCAAGGTCGTCTGTGTCTTTAGAGCATAAGGAAGTAGGGGATGGGGGAGAGAAAAAGAACTGGGGGGAGGGGATCGGAGAGGGGACCAGAGTGAATTCAGACAGGCCAGGACTAGACCCGGCAGATGTCAGGCAGGCTCTGGCAGGTGGGGGTGGGGGAGGCAGCTTGGCGTCTCCCACTCCTGTCAGATGGCACCAGAGCCTGAGGATGGAGCCCTGCACTCCTGGCTCCACACCTTTCCCTCTCTCGACCCCCCATGGGGAGATCTCGCCCCACTCCCTGCTTTCCCCACCCAAGCCCACCACATCTGCTTGCCTGAGCTGGAGCCAGAGGCCTGGGGGAGCTTGTGTGTGTGTGTGTGTGTGTGTGTGTGTGTGTGT
Source organism: Sarcophilus harrisii (assembly GCF_902635505.1). Lineage (NCBI taxonomy): Eukaryota > Metazoa > Chordata > Mammalia > Dasyuromorphia > Dasyuridae > Sarcophilus > Sarcophilus harrisii. Next base: position 639,671,474 of record NC_045426.1, on the reverse strand, counting down.
GTGTGTGTAGGGGTGGGGGCTGGCAAGGGAGGTGACACCCTACTCAGCTCCCAGTTACTGTGGCAGGCTCCCCACCCCCACCTGCCGGGGGCTTTCCTGGGCGGGGGGAGGGAGGTGGAAGACGAGGTGCGAAGATTCAGGCTACAGCTGTGAATATGTCTGCTGTAAGGTCGGAGCTTTCTTTTCTTTTGAGAAATCTTCCTTCCTTTCCTTTTTTCCCATTTATTTTACTTCTTTCTTCTTTAGGGAGGAGGGTAATGGTCCTGAACTGTACACACACATGCAAGCACACAGCATCAGTCCGCCCCCAACGCCTGCACACGATCCCCAGGTGCGAGAGCATGTGCTCCAGGTATCACACACACAGTCACACAAAGCCAGTGGGATGGGTCACAGAGACGAGGTCAGACACAGGTGGGCATCAACCCTCAGAAACCGTGAACAGCTTGGTCTGAGCAGGGACAATGTCAGCCCCGGGCTCACCTGCACAGGGAAGAGAAATGCCCCCTGGCCCTGAGCAGGGGAGGGGCTGGGAAAGGGGGTGTCCGCTGGAAAGCTCAGACGCCAGTGATGAAGGGGATTCCCTGGGAGGAACAGAGGAAGCTGAATTGGGACTCAGAGAAATACCCATTAACCATCATCTTAGAGAGAGCAGGTATTCAATATTCAGAGTCCCTAAGGGTGAAATTAGGAGTTACAGGGGCGGTCTTCCTGGAGGATGTGAATTCTGAAAGGCAGACACAGCTTGGGGTGGAGCAAGCAATACCAATCTGGGAAGATTTCTCCCTGTTTGGACACATCCCAGAACATGAGGGCCCTGGGTCAGGACCACCGAGGTTTGAAGCTAGGAAAAAGGGACAGACAGCTAGGGAAAAGGAAAAAAGCTTGAGAAGGGGGCCAGCTGGGCAATGGAAGTCCTGGGACCAGGCTGTATGTAGCCAGGATAACCAGTGTGTGCAAAGGCCAGAACTAGCCTTCCAGGGTCTTTCCCTATCATAGCTAGAGCCTTCTAACTGGAGGGGAGCTGAGGGAAAGGATTTCCAGTCCAACCCATTATCTCATAATCTGGGCGTATTCTCTACAACAAAATAGCTAGCATCTATAGTGTTTTGATTTTCACGAGGAAGGAAGGAAAGAAAGAAACATTTATTATGTACCTGAAATAGGTCAAGTACTGTGCTAAATGCTTAACAAATATTAATTCATTTAATCAACAGCTTTGAGAAATAAATGCTGTAATTATTCCTCATTTTTCTAAGTAACTTGATCAGGATCATGTTGCTAGTTAAGTGCTTGAGGTAGGATTTGAATTCAAGTCTTCCCAGTCCTAAAAACAACATTCTTTCTACTGTTCCACTTAGCAACCTTTAACAGGCTCAAGACAGTACCTGGAACATAGTAAGTGCTTGATAAATAAATAATGAATGAATGAATGGCTATCCAGCTTGGAGACTTCCAGAGAGGAGGAAAGCATCCTACTTCCCAAGGTAGCCCTTTCTATTTTGAAAGAGCTCCATGCTTTAGAAAGTTTGAAATCTACTTTTCTCTGCTAGAAGAATAAGGGATAGGGTTTAACTTAACTGGAAAGAAAATCAGAGTAACAGAATGAATGCTAGATCTAGAAACAGAAAACCTGGATTGAAATCTCAGCTCTTCTAGTTGTCAATGAAAGTCATTTTACTGGATGGGTCTACTTACATATGTGGACCAAAACCACTTGAGAATCTACTAAATGGGGATGTTCATAATCCTGTTGCCACCCACATCACAGAGTTATAAGAAAAGCACTTTGTAAAGCTATTATAATGATAATAACAATATCTAACAAGTATAATAACATATTATGATATAACATAAAACTGTTATATACATAATAATAATATAATACTAGCTTTAAAGTTTACAAAGTGCTTTAAAAATATCTCATGTTCTCCTTTCAATAATCCTGGGAAAGAGATACAGTTATTAACCTCATTTTTCAGATAGGAATTTGAGGCAGATAAAGTTTACTCAACTTGAGTCACCACCTATTGGTAGTGTCCCAGATTGAATGGTTTAGAGCATAGAGAACCAGGAAGATCTGAATTCAAATCCAGCCTCAGCCACTTTACTCACTGTGTGACACTGGACAAGTCACTGAATTTCTGTGGAGAAAATGTCAAGTTACTCCAATATCCTTGCCAAGAAAATTCCGTGAAAAATATTAACGTGATATGGTCCACAGGGTCTCTAGAAATCAGACATGACAACTAACCTACATCAGCTATAGAAATATTTTCTTATTGTCATTAAACAATTACAAAGATTTAGATATCATTTATTTCTTTCCCCACATTTTACAGTGGAAAGAACAAAGGATTTTGAGTCGTACTCTGATGAATTAATGTAAGAAAAATAAATCCTAAGCATTAAGAACTACACAAAGTAGCAAGTACTTTCTCAGGAGGTCTCCCATCGCACGAGAGACAAAAACTAGATAATCTGCTCCATATATAGATTATATGGAAGGTAACCTGAAAGAGGGAGGCAACAATGGGGTGAATGGGAGAGGAAGGAAGTCACTAGGAAAGTGCTGCATAGGGTAGAATTTGACTGGGTCTTGAAGGAAGCCAAGGAAGCTGAGGCATCAGAAAGGTAGGGGAAAAGGATAACCTGAAATAATTTGATCAATGCCATGTAAATTTCAGCATCTTCGGAAAAAGCTCCAGTTGCCCTACCTTAGTTATGGCTCAGGTATGCTCCCAGCTCTGCTCTTTTTCTAACTGTGTAACTCTGGGTAAACTCCTCCCCCTCTTTGGTTCTCAATCTCAGCATATGTAAATGGAGAGATGACGTGAAGAAAGGAAGCCTTAGGGAGAGACATGAGAGCTGTCTTAGCGTATTTGAAAGCTGTCACATGGAAAGGATGACTCATTCTGTTTGACTCTGAAGAGCAGAATTAGAAGCAATGGGCAGAAGTTGCAAAGAGCCAAATTTGGGATTGGTGTTAGGAAAAAATTCCTAACAATTAGAGATATTCAAGAGGAGGGGGCTAGTAGAAGAGGTGGAGGGTTTTCCCTTCCCTGGAGGTTTTCAGATAGAGGTGGGTGCCCACCGGTCAGTGATGCTAGGACTGGGTGACCTTTCAGCTCTAGGATTCTGTGATTCTGATAAATGCCCTCTAAGTTCCCCTTCCTTTTGAAATGAGAGAGTCTATAAGCTCATAACTAAACTAAGAATCAGAAAGGGGAAGGCACTTGTCCTGAATCTTTCAAGATGCTTTGTTTTAGGATGGGATCTTTAAATCTTTCCCAGGAGACTTTCCAATACAGAACAAGTCAAAACTTTTTTGTTTTTGGACTCTGATGACTTTGGAGGAGAAACTGAGGCTGATGACTTTGCATGGCCCTGCCCCACTTAAATCCAATTCACAGCAAGTCCAGACATCACCCTCATGATGTCATCGGTCCCCTTTGAGAATGAAGGATTAACTTCAACAACAACAATAATCCAACACAATGTATTAGAAAGAGGACTGGACTTGGACTTGGGCTCTGAGATATATGTGTTCCCCTGAGTGAGAGTTTCAACTACCTCCCCTATTAAGTAGAGATATTAAACCTAGTCCCCTATTGGTGTAGCTGGGAATTATTCAGTCATTCTGGAAAACAATTTGGTTTCCCCCAAATTATCAAATTCTGCAAACCTTTGCCCCAGATATGCTGCTAGTTGGTCTATACATCAAAGAATTTTTTAAAAAGAGAGTAAGGACCTATTTCTTTGAAAACATTTATATCAGTTTTTTTTTCCCTTAGCAGTGGCCAGCCTCACATTGAAAAATAAAGGAATGTCCTATCAGGGAATGGCTAGACAAAATGTGGTATATGAATGTAATGGAATTTTACTGTGCTATAAGAAATTACAAAACAAAAGGTTTCAGAAAAAACTTGGAAGATTTCTACATACTGGTGCAGAACAAAGTGAGTAAAATGAGAAAAACAAATTCAATAACTGCAATGATAAATCAGGAATCTGGGAAACTGAAGATAAAATATGTAATTCACCTCCTGACAAAGAAGTGATAAATGTGAGGAAACATACATTTTCAGACATAGGCAATGTAAGAATTTATTTTGACAGACATGTTTATGATAAGGATTTTATGTATGTATCCATGTATTTATTTGTTTTATTGTTATTCATTTGGGAAGGACAGAACATAAATTTATATAAAACAAGTAAATTCACATAAAAGAATAAATAGAAATGCTAACCTACCTCAAGGGGCTAATATAAGGAATATGGTTTGTAAACTTTAACACTTTCTAGGTCTTACCTTCTTTCCCTTAGTTCTTGTAAAAGTTCTTTATTTAAAAAAAAAGTTTTTATCCACAACAGAACCAGGTAGAGTCCGAGTGTTCTAGAGGCAAGGCAGCATCTTGGGGGTCAGAAGAGCCTCTTTTCAATTTTCTTTCCCTTTACTGAATAAAGCTGGGTACCAGAATGCTGTTTCCTCTTCTGTATGGAATCAGAGTTGTAATGTACCTAAGTACTCACAGTCCACTCTGAAGACAAGCAGGAACCACATTCCCAGCTTGTCCCCAGCAAGAGGTCATTCAGGGGGACCTCCAATATTGGGAAACTTACTGCCTCTTAAAATAATCCATGCTGTTATCTCACCCTTAGGTAATGCATAAGGTTTTTAAAAAACAATAGTTCTGGGTTAGGCAGCATAATCTCCATTTTCAAAAAATAAAAACTGAAGCATGGAAAGGCCATATGACATGCCTTGATTCACACAGCTTGTAAATGATCAGAATTTCAGGCTTGAATTATAGTCTCTTCCCTGTACCCCACACTGACTTTCCTTTTTTAAAGAACTTTCTAGTGGTTAGTAAGTTTTTCCTTCTATTGACCTGAAATTTGCTTTCTGATCCATGGGGCAGGAAAGAGAATATGCATTTATTAAGCTCATACCCTGTGCCAGATTCCATGCTAAATGTTTTACAAGTCTTATTTCATTCAATCCTCGCAACTACTACTATTATTATTATTCTCATTTTACAGTTGAGGAAACTGAGACAGAAGTGAAGCGAATTGTCCAGGGTCACGCAGTTAGCAAGGGACAGATTCTTGTTCATTCTTTTCCCAAAGGTCCTTGAATTCCAGGTTGGATGGTTCAAACTTTCCCCTGGAGCAGAAGTGGGGAACTTTCTATTTTCCTGTCAAGGGCCATTTGGCTATTTATAACATCATTTTGGGGCCATACAAAATTATCAACTTACAGAATTCAAACAGTGGGAGATTGCTGTACCTAGTTTTTAGTTCATCATCACCTGCGGTTGCCTTGGCAGGGCCAGACCAAATGATATATGGAGGGCTTTATATGGCCTATGGGGCACATATTCCCTACCCTGGAGGCAATAAGGAGAAATGGAAGATATTTGAGGAGGACAGTGATGTGATTGGAGCTGGGCATCTTTGATCTTAGACTTCAATAAGAAAAGCATCACATCCAGAGCAAGGGGATGGATAGTCCTGTTATCAGTCCACATCCGCCAGATTGTGTCTGGTTCTGGGTACTATGTTTTAGGAAGGACATCGGCAAGTTGGAGAAATGTGTGAAAGAGGCAGAGAGGCAGATCTGGACTATTTGCAAGGGAAAATGTTCTAATCATCCAAGTGTTTGCTTTTGTCCACAAAGGTGAGAAGGGAAGACTGGCGAAGTTCCCCCTCACTTGGGTTTTCAGATAGAAGTAGGCTGACCAGCGTCGGGGTCCTGCTGAACTCGTGTTCTCCGAGGTCCGAATCTTCCACCCCAGACAGTCGGTGAGGAACTCTGCGGTGACTGTGGGATTGCTGGGAAGGAAAAAAATGAGTAGGAGTCAGAGAACTTCCTCCCTCTCCACAATTGCTCTCGAGGGGACAAAAGGGTTTCCGGGAAGGGGGAGACAGACCCCACCGGCTCCGGAAGATCCTAAATAATTGAGTCCACTCCACAGGGACAGGACCCGGAGCACATGCTGGAGGAAGTTCCGGAGAGTGGCAGCCCATTCCATCCCAAGAGCCCTGGAATCCGCAGAGGGCTCCCTCCCAGCAACTCTATTAGGAGCCATTAGGAAAAGGCTTTTCCAGCTCTGACCTGAAATCTGAATCTTGCCTCTCCCTCCCCGAATTCCTCTGCTCCCCTTGTCTTCCCCAGACTGCCCCATCCCTGGACTACACTCCGGTCCAAATGCCCCTAGATCTGCTTCTACTTCCCCCTTCCTCAAACTGTCTCACACTCTCCTCCCCTTCCCCCAAGTCCTCCCCACTTCTACCTGTCCTGGCTTCTTCTGCCCTTTCTCCAGACTATCAGCCTCTACTTCGGCCTTCTGCTTCCTGGCTCTGAGCCTCAGGGACTCTCCCATTTCCTTGTAAGAGGCGTCTCTCCTACGCTTCTCCATGGAGCCTCCACCTATTCCCCCACGTCTGGTCTATTTCTCTGACCCTCTCCATCTTTCTCAGTCTCCCCTACCAGTTCTGTCTCCCTCTCTCCATGCTTCCCCTCCCCATCTCTGTCTCCAGTTCTATCTCTGTCTGCATCTCATTCCCTCTATTTCTCTCTGAGTCTTGGGTTTTTTTTTTTTCCCTCTCTTATCACACTTGTGTTCTGTCTCTGCATGCACCCCCTCTATGTGTCTCTTTTTCAGTCACTGCTTTTCTGTTCTCATCTCTGATTTTCTCTCCAGTTCTCCCTTTCATATCTCTCTCTCTCTCTCTCTCTCTCTTTCTCTCTCTCTTCCTCTCCTTCTCTCTATCCCTGTCTATCTATGTCTCTGTGTGTGTCCCTCTCTTTCCTTTCTCTGTCTCTCTCTCTCCCCCTCTTCTTCCCTTTCTGTCTCTGTTTCTTTCTATCCTCTCTCTGTGTCTGTGTTACTCTGTCTCCCTGACTGTCTGTCTCTTCCTCTCTTTCCTTCTCTCTGAGTCTCTATTTCTCTCTGTCTTTGTCTTTCTGTCTCCACCTTCCTCTCTCACTCCTTCCCTCTCTGTGTTTTTTTCTGTCTCCCATGAAGATTGTTTACCTCAGAAAACAATGAGTGGCTATCACTGGACATTTTTGTTATTTTCAAACAAAAGCTTGGCCTTAAGCCGCCCTTCACCCCCTCCTCCCACTAACCCACAGAATAACAAGGAGACAGATTCCAGATCAATATAAGGAAATAACAATCAGAATTGTCTCACAGTAGTAGTGGGTGGTAAGTTTCCCATCACTGAAAATCACCAAGAAAAGTTTTATGCATAGAAAGTACTTAATAAATCCTTATTGATTGACTGACTGACCACTGTTAAGATATGTTGCAGTGTGGAATTACAGGTCAGTTGAGCTAGATGTGATTTCTGATGTCCCTTTTAGCTTTGAGATTACGTGATCCTTCTTCAGTCCTCAAAAGATCTGTGATTTCCCCACATGGATGGTCTCCCCACAGATGCAGATCCCAATTCCTCCTGGCACTTAAGAAATGCTTTTTCATCCATTCAGTCATTATCTCCTTAAGGAAAGGCAGGCACTGGGTCAATGTCTCACTCGTTAAGTTTTTAGGGATGAAGTCATGGAACTTCCCCACCTCTCTGATGAGAGATCCAGGCCTTAGATCTTATGTATCGATGCCATCCAGAAGCACAATAAATATTATACAAGTATCCTTTCATCTTCTCCTTTGACCATGCTCATTCCCTCCCCAGTCCCAGCTTCTTCCCTCCTACTTTGTGTCCAATCAGAACCAAAGGTTCCTAGAACCCAGAATCCAAAACTAGGAGGGCCCCAAGAGACCAGAGTCCAACTAGTAACAAAAGAGGAAAAATGCCCCCCCCCAGAATCACAAGGAAAGTTATGGGCCAAAATCCACATCTCAGACTTAAGAGGGAAGTCTATGCTTGAAGACTTCCAGTGATGAAGATGTAGCTAAGTCTATTCCTTACTACTTCTTTGTATTAAAACAAGGGAAGTACAATGGTCCAGGGAATGGAGAGAGAGCCTCAGATTCAGAAAGTCTTCCCTCTAAGTATTGCCTTTGCCAAATACAATCTCTGTAACTCTGGACAAGTCACTTACCCTCTTAAAGCAGGAGGAGGGAGAGATCACTTTCTGCTGGAGATAGCTGGGAAGGTTCCCTGGGAAAAGGCCCTTCCTTGAGGGCAGGCAGAGATTCCACTGTTTTTCACCTTGGAATTCCCTCAGAGCTAATTACAAACCTTTCTTCATGGTAGGCTGTTAATAAGTGTTATTAAAATCCATTGAGACTCAAACCTTTGTCTGGAGCTCTGATACAGAAGGCTAGCAAATCTACAGAGGAAGAAACCATTGAGGGGCTCCCTGACTCTGGGGAACAAATTCAGCCAGAAAACAGCAAATGCAGGATTTGGGGCTGAACTTAAGAGTTTAGAGAAGGCCTGGGCTAGTCAAGGAGGGCTTCCCAGAAAAGGGGAGACATAAAACATCTAGTGATTCAGACAATACTAGGTGACATCTGGATGGGACTTTCAATTTTACAATATGTTCTCTCATTTGACTCTTACAACAGTATTATTTATTCATATATTTATGTGGGGGAGGAGAGGTTTGTTGTTGTTCGATCATTTCTGACTCTTCATGATCTCATTTTGTGAGCAAAGATATAAAAATGGTTCACTTTTTCCCCCAGCTCATTTAACAGATAGGGAAACTGAGGCAAACCGGATTAAGTGGCTTTCCCTAGATTGGAATCCAGGTTTTCCTGATTCCAAGCCAGATTCTTTTTTGTGCTTTTCAGCCTTCTCACTCTCGCCCTCATCCTCACTTTACCTCTGAAGCTCAGAGGTATTGAGTGACTAACCTAAAGTCATATAGCTAGGAAGGAAAAGAGAAGTGAGAATCAAACCCAAAGCTCTTCTGATTTCCTATTCTCTTTCTACCACTCCAGGCTGCAGAGAGAGGAGGGACATAATTGGCTGTCAGGGAAAAAGGGATAAGACTTATTCTACTTCTAGGAACAACGGGGTTTGCAGGAAGACAGAGAGGCAGACTTTGAATTTTAAAAATGACTCCCTAACAGCCCAAGCTATCTACATCTGGGATGAGCTACTTGGAGAGGGGATTGAACTCCTGAAAGTCTGCAAATGAAAGGTAAATGTTGGGGTGTTCCTATTTGCTTAGCAATAGGACTTGTAGATTCTATGAAAGTGGATGAATCCAAAGTGGAAACAGGATCCCCAGAAAAATACCCCAAAACCTCATAGTCAGGAAGTCCAGCTGCTGAGCCCCAGCCTCACTGTGCGATCTGGAATAAGCACTTCCTCTTTCATTCCTTTTTCTATCCAATAAAGGAATTAGACTCAATAATGTCCCTTGCCAGCTCTGAGAATCAAGACATTAGTAGCCCCTGTCAGCCTCGCTCTCCCCCACCCCCAGCAGTGGCTCCAGGTTACCTTCCCCCCCCCCACAAAGAAAGGTTTTGGGAAAGATGTCTCCCCTCTCTCCCCACAGTCTCCCCCAAACCACAGTCCCTAGTCAGAGCTGCCTGGGGAACTAGAGCTTTGAGGTTGGATTATCTGCTGTTCTCTTGTAGCCATGAATAATGTAGCCTGAGCCGTGATTGGAAAGTGACCTCACCCCAGCCCGGCTGCCCCGCTCCCCTTCCCCCCAGCCTCAGCCCAGCCCCACCCCACTCCTCCTACTCCACCTCTTGCCCTGGCTTGGCTCTCCCTCCTTCGCCAGTGCAGGCCCCGTGCCCACCCCTACACACATCTCCTTTATGCAGGGGGCTGCCCTGAGTGGGGGGTAAGAGATTTGGGGTCAAATCCCTCTCTGCCGGACTCATAGGGAGCTTCCTGCCGATTCTGGACATCCCAGATGCCCCTTCCTCACATTCTGGGAACTCACCAGCACGCCCCACCTCCCCAGGGCACTTGACCATGTGCCAGGGAAGGAAGAGAGTTCCATTCTGTTCCAAAGAGGAGGAGCCTGAGCCCCCGGCTTCTTGACCTTGATGCTCTTCTGATGGGGGGGGAGTGGGTACCCCCGGAGTAGTTCCCCACAACTCTGCTGAGACAGTGACTGTGATGTCCCCTGGGCCATAAGAATCATAAGATGGAAGAAACTTCAGGGATCATTGAGTTCAGCTCCTAGGGGCAGCTAGGTAGTGCAGTAGAGTCCCAGGCTGAAGGTAGGAAAGTCTGAGTTCAAATCTGGCCTCAGACACTTAATAGCTGTGTGACACGTAGTACCTATTTGCTTTAGTTCCTCATCTGTAAAATGGGGACATTCTGAGAAGGAAATGCCAGACCACTCCAATATTTTTGTCCTGACTTTGTCCATGGGGTCATGTAGAGTCCCTCATGACTGAATGATTGGACATCAACGACAAATCCAGGGCCTTCTTTTACAGAAGAAGAAATAGAGGTTCAGAGATCACTAGCTTGATAAAGACTCCCATGTTATTTTGGACCAGACATCAAGCTGGAAGATAAGTCTATTTGCTACATTCAGGATTGGTTTAATGGTCAGACTCAAACAGTAGCCATTGGTACAATGCCCCAAGGCTCAGTGCTTGGTCCTATGTCATTTGACATATTTTTTTAAAATCAACAACTTCGAAAAAGGAATAGAAGAAATATTTTATCGATTTGCAAGTGGCAACAAAGTAGGAGGGGCAGCTAATGTAGTGGATGACAGAGTCAGGATCCAAAGAGATTGTTGGGTCAAATAAAGTAGATTAAAAACTGTACACACATACACACACACACACACACACACACACACAAACTCAGCATGTCCCAAAAATTTGGTACAGATTAAGGTTTCTATGTATAGGAAATCATGAATCTCTATTACATACAGCTTATTGTGTGTGTGTTTTTTAAAAAATATCTACTGCATTAATCTGGTTTGCCAATTCTGCCTTGCTTGTCCATATCCCTTTTTATCCTTCCTTCCATTCTCTCCTCCTTTATGTCTCTTTCATCACCTACAATTCACCATCACCTGTTGGAATTATCATTGGTCAGCATGTCAATCAGAACCTTTAAATCTTTCCAAGGTGTTTTTCTTTTCAATGTCGTAATGATTATACAAATTGTAGGATGTGACATTTCATACAGACCTTCCCAGGTTTCCATTCTTTTCATCTTTTCCTAGGGTAGAATCATATCCCCATTATATTCCTGCGACACAATTTGTTCAGCCATTCTCCTCTTGATGAACCCTCACTTTGTTTCCAGATCTTTGCTGCGACAACAACAAAAATGGTGTTATTAAATCTGCTGCCCTTATGGATCCTTTTCTCTAATTTCTTTGAAGGACAAAGACTGCCTCAAAGACAAACCCAAATTTAGTGACTTTTGAGATAGTTCCACATTGTTTTCCAGAATGGTTGGGCAAGATAAGATTTAATAGGAATAACTACAGAGTTCCCCAAAAATCTTAGTGAAATTTTAGGGTCATTCTATGTAAAGTCTTATATTTAAGTTAAAAAAAATAAATATAGACACAAGTTAGGGAAGTATTACTAGTCATAGGCAGCTAGGACTATACACACAGGGAATAGAGGGTAGGATTTGGAGATAGGATAGACTTGAGTTTGTTCCAGGATTCAGACACTTATCAGCTGTGTGATCTTAAGTAGTTCATCTAACTTTTCTGTGCCTCTGTAAAATAAGAATAATAATAACACCTACTACACAGGGTTATAGTGAGGAGTAAATTAAATGAGTTTACATATTGCAGACCTTTGTTAACCTTAGAATACTCTATACATATACATGTATGCACATACTAAATACTGTATATATATATGTGCATATATATGGATATTTATATAAAAATTGAAAAAAATCTAGGGCTTTCAGTAGACCACAGATTCCATTTGCGTTAACAATTAAATATGACAGCCAAGAAAAAATTGATTCATTTTTAAGAGAGGTATAATTTCCAGGACAGCAAAGATCTAGTCTTCTTGTATTCTTCCCTGATCGGACCACATCTGGAATAATGCATTTTGTTTGGGATGGCAGGTTTTAGGAAGAATGATGATAAACTGGAAAATGTCCAGAGGAAGACAGCCACAATACTAAAAGCTCCTAAGGTCATGGTATATGAATATCAGGTGAAGGAGCAGAGAAGTCTTACAGTAATCCATGAAAACTAATAATAACAATATTGTATACTTGCAAAGGGTTATAAATGTCTCATTTAGTTCTCACCACAACTCTGCAAGTTAGGTACTGTTATTTATTATTGTTATTATGTTATTATTTATTGTTCTCATTTGGTTCTTATCGAAGCCCTGAGAGCTAGGCACTATATTAAATTTTATAAATTAAGTGATCTGTCTCAGTTTCCTATCTTGCTCAAGATCACACAGAAGGTGTGTGAAGGGTAATTTGAACTTGGGTCTTCCTCACTTCAGGACCAATGGTCTATATCTACTGTGACACTTAGCTGGGCCACCAGGCTATCTTCAAAGAATTAAATTATTGTTATTTTGTCTTTCATTCTCAATGAGGACCAATGACAACACAGGGTGAATTAGATTTAAGTGAGACAGAGCTACACAAAGTCATCAGACTCTCTCTTCCAGAATCATTTAAGTCTTGTGGTAAGACAAAAGTCGGGGTGACCAGTAATGTCCCTAGATGGATGATCTTGATATCCTTGATGGCTGACCAAGTTCTAAGCACTTCTTCAGTGCCTTCAGGGCCCTTGGAATAAACTGTTCTCATCCGCCCATTCCTATAGGAAAAGCTTACACATATGGGGTAGACATTCCTTCATTCACTGACAGAGTGATGGCGGGTCAGTTACTCTCAACCTGGTTTAGCTGGTCTGTTTCTGGAGGTGTGGTGGGGATACATGCCATGGCTTCTTGGATCTCTAATGGGAAAAACTGAATGGCTTTCAGATGGAAGGAAGGTAAATTTGCTTTGCGGAGCTCCTAAATAGCAGAACTAGAAAGAAGTTGTGAAAGCTACAGAGAGACAGGTTTAGGGTAGATTTAAAGAAAAACCTCCTAACTGTAATTATCCAAATCTGGAAAGGGATGTCTGGGAAGGTAGGAAGCAATAGATTCTCTCCCATTTTATGGGTCTTTGCACAAAAGCTGGATGACCATTTATAGAGCATGTTATTTAGAAGGGATTTTAGTTTACACATGGCTTCTAAGTAAGGTTCCTTCTGATTTCATTCTGTGAACTTTATAGAAATGACTTGCCCAAGGTCCTACAACTATCAATCAAACAAATATTTAAACACCTCCTATGTGCCTGCACTGTGATAAATCTTAGGGAAACAAAAAGAGACAGTCCCTGCCCTCAAGGAGCTTACAATCTGATGGAGCAAGGGGCCAAGATTCAATCCCAGATCCTCTCACCAAAAATTCAATCCTCTTTTTTGTCACAGTTCTCATCACTACACACACTTGAGAGCACTAATGACTAACATTTTTATATTACTTTAAGTTGACAAAGATATAATTTTCCTAATAGACTAGTCAGGAAACTGAGGCACAGAAGAATTGGATGACTTGCCCATGGTCACATGACTAGGACTCAGCAGTAGGGGATGAGTCCACATTTTTCTGGTCCTAAATCCAGAACGCACGATGCTTGGTGAGGACCTACAGGTAACATGATAGCTTTCTTCAAGCCTTCTTTGAAAGGCAATCATGTGGAAGAAGGATGTTCCATTTGACACCAGAGGGTGTAGTGTGTGTGTGTGTGTGTGTGTGTGTGTGTGTGTGTTGGGGGTGGAAGGATTACAGAAAACCATCATTAGATTGGGTGTAAAGGAAGAGTTGCCAGTAAGAAACTATGCAAACAGTGAGTTCCTTCATCGCTAGATATCTTCAAGTGGAGACTAGCCTTTTGTTAGGGATGATGCTTTTTTATGGGCACTGGGTTTTTATTCATATATATGAGAGAGAGAGAGAGAGAGAGAGAGAGAGAGAGAGAGAGAGAGAGAGAAATGAGTCTGATCTCCCTATTAGAATGGAAATACAATCTTTCATCCAGGTCTCCTCCTCCTTTTCTTCCTCTTCTTCCTCCTCCTCCTCCTTCTGCTCTTCCTCCTCTTTCTTCTCTTCCTTTCTTCCTCCTCCAGTCAACCTCCCAAAGCAGACTGGTAGATAGGAGGCACAGTGCCTGCCTGTTGGTGATGGTGATAATAGTTAGAGGAGATCTGTTATTTGACCATAGAAATGTGATTAGAGGAGCTTTAACCTCACAAACAATTTAACATTTCTCAATGGGCTTAATAGTTTACGAAGGACTTTCCAGATCATAGATAGCTTTGCAGTTCATTTTAACTATTTTTGGGGGTGGGGAGGGGGCCCAGAGCTATGATTTCATTTGTGTGGGAACTTCCCAGTGTGGAAATTTCCTCCCCTGAAGCAGATCGATAACTCCTGTCATTTAGCTCTAGAGAGTTTTCTGGGCACCCAAAGATTGTATCTTGCTTAGAGTCACAAAGATAGTTCAGTCATTTACTGAGCTCTTTCCCATTAACCTCATTTGACCTTCCTGTGGGAGGGAATATCATAAATACCCCATGAGGAAGCCAGGGCAGAGATCATAATTCCCAAGAGGCAGAAGTGAAAACTGAGGCAGAGAAACTAAAAGATTTTCCCAGGCTCATACATGGTGGAACCAGGACTCAAACCCAGCTCTCCCAGTCCAGGAATCTTCTTAGGGGCTCAGCCTGTTTCCTTAATGGCCATAAGAATGTTCTGAAAGTGAAAACAGTTTAGGGATCAAGGGAAGACTAGGTCTTCAAATTCAAGGTCTTGAATTGTGAATATTGGCTAAAGGAGTCAGGGTGAGATCCAGCTGTTTCATTTTGTTTCATTTCTGTCTTTACAGCCTCAAAGCCTAATATGGTTCTTGGTACACAATAGGTACCTAATAAATGTTTGTTGCTTGATTTATTGATCCAGTAACCATTTATTAAGCACACCTTTGTAACTGGTACTGTACTAGGTACAGGCAAAGGGCCTTTGAAGGCTTACTCAGGGTTCCAGAACAATCACCATGGAATTCAGAGCATATAAGCCAAGGTAGAACTCTCTCCCCATCACTATCTTTGTCTATCTATATCTCATTGGCCATAACACAGGGCACTTTGGGTCATATTTGAGGTCCCCCTCCTATCACACCCCTATCAGATGATAGATCAAGTTGTTCAAGACACCATGCATACCCGGTAGTCTGCCCAACTCCCTTGGACCTACTGGTCATAACTTGGGGTGACAGTTTCCCCAAGTTTCTCCTATGTACAACTCAGGAACCCTCCTGTCCTTAACCACTGGTGGCACATTTTGGGAACCCCAAACCGATGTTATATGAAGTCCGAGCTTTGACACAACACAGAAGTATGGATTCTCCTCATTCCTTCCATATTATCTTTGAACCCCATTTTCTAACCATTGAAAGAAGAGGGAGGGCTGACTAGAATAAAACCTGAGGCTGCAAGTCTGTGGAATCTGTCTGTTGTGTTTGTTGAAAAAGGTTCCAGAGCAGGGTCTGGGAAGGGTTGAGCGGGTTCTGAACTGGGCTCCCAGGGTTTCATGTCAAATCACAGTGTTCCAGAAGCCAACACATTATCCACTATTGCTGTTGCAAGTCATCCCCTCATCCCAACCTCCGGATGGAGTTTGAAGCCATAGACCTCATCTTACAACGCCCCCCAGGCATTTTGGAACTGATAGTGGTAGGTTTGAGAACCAACGGGGAGATTGGAATCTCCCAATGATGGCCTGAGGTTGCCCTGAAGGTCCTGGAGAAGGGTTATGAGGAATATTGAATCATCGAATTATAGGTTTAGAAGAGGAAATGATCTTAGATATTGTGATACACTACAAAGAGTGTTGAATTTTATAGTCAAAGCATCTGGGTTACAATCTCAATTCTACTACTTACTACCTATGAGATTTTGGACAAATCACTTATTTTTCTCTCTCTGTCTCTGACTCTCTCTCTCTCTCTCTCTCTCTCTCTCTCTCTCTCTCTTTCTTTGTGTGTGTGTGTGTGTGTGTGTGTGTGTGTGTGTGTGTCTATCTCTATCTGCCTCTTTCTATCTCTGTCTTGTTTCTCTCTGTCTCTGTATGTCTCTATCTTTGTCTCTGTCTCTGTCTTTCTATTTTTGTCTCTCTTTCTCTATCTCTGTCTCTATCTCTCTGTCTGCCTGTTTCTTTTTCTTTGCCTCTTTCTCTTTCTCTATCACTGTGTCTCTGTCTCTTTCTGTCTCTGCCTCTTTCTATCTCTTTGTTTCTCTTTTTATCTTTGTCTCTGTGTTTCTCTTTCTGTCTCTCTATCTCTGTCTCTTTCTCTCTCCCCCTCTCTCTGCCTCAGTTTCTTCAGCTGTACAATAAAAGGATTAGATCAGAGCCAAGTTCCCTCCTAGTTCTTAATCTATGCACTTGTCGCAGTTCTTCACTGTATACCTTGAGAAGCTGAGGCTCAGAGAGGACATGAAGGTTGCCCAAACTTTGGGGACCAGAAACAGTGATCAGATGACCTTCCCAAAGGTCTCTATTACTGCCATCACTGGTCTGATGCCAGAGAAGGGCCATGGAGCCTCTGCTTGGCCCAAGAGAGAAACCAGATCTGGCCCGGGCCAGTGCCTACTAAGTGTTACCTGTGGGCAGGGGTGCCTGGAGTCCCCTTACATCCCCAGTTGCCTTGGGAGGGAACCCCTCTGTCACTGCCAGATGCTCAAGTCCTCATCGTTCAGGACCGGGGTTCTTGGTCTCTCCTGGGTTCGGATACCTCCATCCCTGGGTTTCACATGGGCTTCCCCCTGGATTTCCCCATTTTTCCTGAGGTACTATCCAAATCTGGACTGCTTCAGTCACCTCCTGGGCCTAAGCCATGCCTGCAGAGTGGTTTGGGGGCCTCCAAACTCCTCCATCTTCCAAACTCCACCTGGCCTCCCTCTCTAAACTGCCCCTGCCTCCTCTGGGTGGGAGTATATGGAGGAATCAAAACTCTAGGCAGGTACCTAGGTCCCAGTGGGGTAGGCAAGAGAATTCTGTGCCTCAGTGTCCTTAAATGTAAATTGGACTTCCCCCTCTCTAAGGTCAGGGGCAGCTCTCACAATCCCTATGCTTCCTGGACAAGGAGAAGGGAAGAGAAGGGCGAAGAGGAAGAGGGAGGGGTGCCTGCCTGCGCCCCTCTGGTGCCCCCAAGACCAACAGATGGGGGGCTCTGCTTAGCTCCTTGACTAGGGACTTCTTGATGGTAAAATTCCTACCTCCTCCTCTCTGAGGAGTCATTCAAAGCTCATGGTGGGACCCGGAGGCATGGGAGCTTGAATCTCCTAGCTGCGAGTCGGGAGAAAGGTCCCGACGTCCCTGAGTGGTCCCCCACCCCCACGTCCTTCTCCCCCTGCCCCAGCCCCTGCCCGCGCCAGATCCTCCGCCCTCTGACAGGCTGATCAATGGCTCATCCGTCTCTGGGAGGCTCTAACTCAAGTGTGGCATCTTAATCAGGCCCATCGACAGCCTTGGGACTGATGAGGAGGCCCACAGCATCCCTCCCCTCCTTCATCCCCAAGCCCGGCCGGCCTCTCCTCCCTCCCTCCTCTCCCTCCTCCCCCCCTTCTTACTGGCCGGCCAAGCGCTCGGCCCATGTCACATCGTTGGCTGGTGTCCGATCGCCTTCTAGCGGCTGCCGGCAGGCTTGCGGGTGTCCGGAGAGACCGAGCAAAGACGCTGGGCTGGAGGGGGGAGGGAGCCCGTCCCAAGTCTCCCAGCGCCCCCTCCTCGGTCAAGACTTAGGGTTATAGACCTTGAGCGAGTCTGCTCTCATCTCTCTGTCTCCTCGACGTTTTGGTCCCCATCTCTCTCACACTTTCTCTGCTTTTTTTTTTTTTTTTTTTTTTTCTCCCCATTAATCTACCTCTTTATCTCTTCCTTTTTATCTGTCTGTCTCTGCATGCCCGACTCTGTTTTCCGCTGGCTCCCTGTATGTTTCTCTGCATCTGTGTTGCAATCCCTCTGCCTCTGTTTGCATCTGAGCCTCTGATCCCCTCCTGACTCTGTGGAGTTCTCTGTGCTGCCCTCCAGAGATGGATTTGGGGTTCAAACTGCAGCCAGAGTGAGCCTCAAATCTTCGCGGTCCTGCGAGATTTGAGAGCCAAAGGAGCAAGGGTATCCGGGTGAGAGTAGGCAGTTAGTCAGTCAAAAAACATTCATTAATCATTTACTAGGACAAACAACAACTGTGTACTAGGGCAGGTCTTTGGGAATCAGATTCAAAAGGGGACTATTACTGACGACTCCTAGGCCATGGGAACCTCACCCCCATTATAGAATTTCATCCAATTTTTCCCTTTTGTTCTGATTTTTTTTCATAACATGATTAATATGGAAATATGTTTAAAATGGTTGTACATGTATAATCTAAATCAGATTGTTTGATAAGGGAAGGAGAAATTGGAATTTAAAATCTTACAAAAATGAATGTTGAAGACTATTTTTAGATGTAATTGGAGAAAATAAGATACTATTAAGTAATAATAATAATAATATAAGCCTTTGTCCTGGAAGAGCATCTGTACCTGGTTATGGACTGATAGCTATCAAGGTTTAGTATAGAGAACACTGGACTTGGAGTCAGAAAGATCAGAGTTCAAATTGTACCTCAGACATTACCATCTGCATCATTCTGAGTAAGTTTAACTTCTATGTCTCAGTTTCCTCATCTGTAAATGAGGAAATTGTTCTAAAGTTCTGATCCTATGTCTAGAGCGCTGGGGAGAAACAGAGTGAGTGATATAACCTTGCGTTCATGGTTGCCCTGAAGTGAGGTCTATAATATCAATCTGCACCAGCCCAGAGTTACTAACCGTGATATTCTGCTGGTAATTAGCTTTTCCTAGGTAGTATTGGTGAAAGAACCCAAGATAGGCTTACAAGAGTGTGGGTCACCAGTTACTGGTAAGGCTGACACTGGTGAATTGTTTGAGTTGCAATGGACTAAGCCAACTGAATTTCACACCCAGGGCAGCACCAATATGGTACAATATCCCCTGGGGATAGGGGTTGGGGTGTACCAGGAAGGGGAGGGTGAAATCTCCCAGGTGAGTCAAAGCTTCCATGATGATTGGAAATGGGATCAGGATGTGTTTGTTGTATTACAGGGGAGAGGGAGATCCAGTCTCAAGAGAAAAAAAAAAAAAGTTGGCAGACCTTGTTTTGAGTTCTGGACCTATAACTTACTCCCTGTACGACCTTGGTCAAGCCCCTTCCCCTTCTGAACCACAGTTTCCTCACCTATCAAATAAGGTGACTGAACCAGGTTCTTTCCAGCTCTAAATCTCTAATTCTAAATGCCTAGCCAGTTTTGAGCTGCTCCTATTCCATCCCTCTCCTCAGGTCTCCCCATCCTCACCCACTCATCCTGAGGATCAGGAAATGATGGTTCACATCTCTAAGACCTCAGGACCTTCCTCTTGATTAATGAGCTGTCTCTGAAATCACTTGGAAGGAAGCCCCAGAGAGAGGCTGGTGGAGGGGAAATAGGAGCACTCTCCTCCTCTCCCTCCTCCCCTTCCCCTCTGTGGTGCCTTCTCTCTCCTCTTCCTCTTCCTTCCTTTCCTCTCATCCTCACAGGAAAAGGATGGAGTTGGGGAGGAAGGACAAACCTCAGCTCCAGCTCAGGGTACCTCCCATCCTCTCTTCCTCCAATTCTGGAAGAAATTTGCTGGAGAAAATCATGGATCCGGCCCCTTCCAACTTTTGACATTTCATGATTCTAGGTCTCTGAGAGTGGGTAAAAGGGAGAGGCAGCTCATGGGAATCAGAAAATCTGGATTCAAGTCTTGAATCTAACACTGACTTACTGTGTGATTAGGCAAGCCACTGAATGTCTCTGATCTCCGGCTGCCTGATGAGGTTAATAATACATCGACTCCTTCCTGGGGAAGGCAATTCAGACAAGTAGCAGATTGAGGGCTGGTAACCTGGAGACCAAAAGACAGCGAGGTTCAAATCCCCGATCTGGTACTTACAAGCCGTGAGACTAAGGGGCAAATCGTTTAACCCCTCGGAATCTCAGGAAGCTCTCTAAGACTCTACATAAATTATAGATGGCGTGCAAATCAGCAAACTGGTAGCAATATTTCCCACACCAATGAAATCTCAGGGCTTTGAGGTAATGACCACAAGTGAAGCATCAAGGAGGGAATGTCTGTAAATCAATCTGTAAAACCCTCAAGTGACAGTTATTGGTATTACTGAGAATCTAAGGTCCTAATAATTATTAAGTGCAAGGAACTATGCTAGAGGCTGGACAGACATAGGAAAGATGAAAAAAATCCCTGTCCTCAACAAGTTTATAATCCAATAGGGGATGATTTTGTTGTTGTTCAGTTGTTTATGACTCTTCATGACCTCATTTGGGGTTCTCTTGGTACAGATTCTATAATGGTTTGCCATTTTCTTTTCCAGCTCTTTTTACAGATGAGGAAATTGAGGCAAACAGGATTAATTGACTTGCCCAGGATCACACAGCTAGTAGATGTCTGAGGTCAAATTTGAACTCAGGAAGAGGAATCTTCCTGACTTTAGTCCTGGAGCTCTATCTACTATACTAGTTTCTAATAGAGGATAAAAGTGAATAATTCTCAAATTCCAGAGATCTTTCAACTGAGAATTCTGGGATTCTAAAGGAAAACAACTGTATAAATTAAGATTTTAGATTTCTCATATTCTCACCCTCACCCCCAGTTCTTGGGGTGAGGTGGCTACAGAAATTTCTCATGTAATGTCAGTTTTAATGACTAATCCGAGAGCAACTTCTCCTCTACCCAGCCTAGGAGGGAGAATTCAAATTCAGCCCGGCTAGCTTCCCCAGCCTTTAAAAGTTGCCTAAGACAGTTTAATGGTAGTTAGGGCATGGGGATGGGATTAGGGATGGGGAGAGATATGAATTGGGAACTGAGGGAAGTCAGGGTGAATTATGACTCTGATTGACTGTGATAGTTTTATAATTGGAGGAAAGGGGGAAGGAAAATGAAGAAGATGGAATCATAGATCCTTAGACTTAGAAGGGACTTTAGAATGTCCAACCTCTTCATATGACAGAGAGAAAATTAAGGTTCAAAAAAGGGAAATATTTTGTACAAGGTTACATAGTAAATTAAGGGCAGAAAAGTACAATTAGAAAACTTGGGCTAACTGATTTTGAATCCAAGCCATTTTCTTCTTCTACCTCCACTTTCCTAGCTCAGGCTTTTCCCCATTATTGTTTCATGGAAGTGTCTAAGAGGAGCATTCCCCAAGGATGAGGTATATCAGGGCTGCTCAGAGCTATCTGGCCCAGAATTCTAGTTCCTGCTTTCTGCTAGGGAGAGATTTGCCTGGATTGTTCGAGGTCCGGACAAGATGTGACTTCAGCCCACAGGGAATCCTGATGGGAGGAACACAGGTTTGAAAACTTGAAATCTTCTAACTCAGCTCTCTCAACAATTTTTGTGTCATAGTCTCCTTAAGTGGTCTGGGGAAACTTAATTAATGTTTTTATGCATAAAATAAAACACACAGAATTATTGAAGGTTAGTGGAAATAAAGATCTAAAATTTTCCCATCCATGTTCATAAGCTCCCTGAAATCTATCCATCTTCCTCTTAGAGGGGAATATATGAACCTCAAGTTAAGAACTCTTGATATAATCTGATCCCCCATTTTACAGATGTGGAAACTGAGGTACAGAGAAGAGAAATGATTTCTGCAAAGTTATATAGGTAGAAAGGAACAAAGTAGGTGCTTTGACTCCAAATCCAAGGCTCTTCCCAATAGACCACACTGCCTTTGCCCCTGTGGAGAGGCTGGTTTGTTACTCAGTCCTGGCTCTCTTTCTTCCTTCCCCCACCTAGGTGCTGAGCTCAGCACTGTGGATCACAGGGCTTTAGGGACCATTAGAAACACAAACTGCCCCACACCCCAACTCAGAAATCAATCCTCCTGCCTCTGGCTCCTAGGCTTCTTCTCAGACCTCCTCCTTTCCTCCTCTTCCTTTTTCTCTCTGTCTCTGTCTCTCTGTCTGTCTCTGTCTCTGTCTCTGTCCCTCTCCCTCATTCTCTGTTTTTCTCTCTGTCTGTCTCTGTCTCTGTTTCTGTCTCACTTGGTCTCTCTCCCCCCACCCCAGTCTCTATTAGCCAGTGGATGGGGCTAAATTAATAGCTCAAGTCCTCACACCAACTGTGGAAATCTTTGATCCTCTGTATATCCATCTTTCTCTTAATTGCCATTTTCCCCTTCCTATGTGAAGCAAATCCCTAGGAAAGGAAGGAAGACAGCAATGGCTGTTAGACAGATCCCAGCCTCAGATATGGTTTCCTCCCAACCTCTCTTAAAAAAAAGTCCTGGTCACTCAAGCTGGGGAATGGATCACAGCACAGCTCTGCTTGACCTAGGGAGCACCTGAGGTCCCCTAGAATATATGCCTCAATGTGAACATATATGTGAGCTTATACATAAGGTATATAGATCCCCATACTAACATGTGCATACATAAACATACAACCCCAGAACCATCCATGTCTCTGTTTCTGTCTGTCTCTCTCTCTCTCTCTCTCTCACACACACACACACACACACACATACACAGATGCAATCACACACCCTGAGAAACAACCTGACAGATATTGTCAAAGAAATAAGACCACAAGGAGATGATACTTTCTCCTAGCTAAAGAGCAATTAGACTGTTTCTACTTCATTCCAAAAGGTTTTGAGTATTTATAAAGAGCATCCTAATAATCAGAACTATCCCACAAAGAAATGAACTGCCTTGATAGGTAATGAGCTAGTGATAGGTATTCAATCAGAATCTGAACAGCCTCGTGTCAGGGTAACTCTGGAGGATTCATGTCCTGGGTGGAGGCTGGACTAGTGACCTCTGAGGTGCCTATGATTCTGAGTTTGTGATTCTTAGTAGGGAGGCAGTTGTCCTAGGCAGACTAAGAGTGGATAGGTTGCTGATCAAAGGATTGTTTCTAATTGAGTGGGTTTATTTAAGGAAAACTTTCTGAAGGAGGAAGAGGAGGAAGTGGAAGAAGAGGAGGAGGAAGAAGAAGAGGAAATGGAGGAGGAGGAGGAGGAGGAGGAGGAGGAGCAAAGGGACATGACGTGGCTCTGCAACTTGCCCAGAGTCTAGAGCTCTGTAGATGATGAGACAGTGATGGAGCTTTCCTGGTCTGGGCTCCTAGCTGGGCCAAGGATTGAGAGGGTAGCTCTCTTTCCTCATCGATCCCAGGCAGGATTTTCCAAAACCCATAAAATTGCTGGTTCTGTCAT
The DNA here is from genome assembly GCF_902635505.1 of Sarcophilus harrisii. Taxonomy (NCBI): domain Eukaryota; kingdom Metazoa; phylum Chordata; class Mammalia; order Dasyuromorphia; family Dasyuridae; genus Sarcophilus; species Sarcophilus harrisii. The sequence continues at coordinate 639,648,186 of NC_045426.1, read as the reverse complement.
TTGGAGACCAGGCCTCCTAGGATAATTGATTGTTTCCTCTTTTAGGGAGAGTCCTACTGGCTAGTTCCAAGAAGGGATAAGTCTCCAGGCCTTAGAGCCAAGTCTGCCATCCCATGGGCCTGACCTAGAGGAGAGAAGACAAGAAAGACATATAGAGAAAGAAACACGAAAAGAGAACAAGAAACACAGGACACAAGACAGAGACACAGACTGAGAGATCAGAGAGAGACTGAAATAAGGAGAGAGGATCTCTACAAGGAGAGATTAGAGAGGCAAAGAAAGAAGGGGAGAGTGAGATTGTATCTAGAAAAAGAGAGAGATAACCAAGGAAGAGACAGGTAAAGATGAGTGCAATCAAGCAGAGGGAAAGAAAAAGGGACAGAATTTGACTCAAGATTAAATCCTTCCCATTTGCCCCTCAGCAACCTCATGATTTAGTCTATGCTTGGAAAGAGAAGTTCTCAGTCCTATGAGCCAGTATGGGTGCATGCAGAATGCATGTGTTCAGTAGAATGATTTTTTTTCTCATAGGGTTGCTAGACTGGTATATTAGGGAAATGTACAATGTTTTGGGATTTCAAAGAATTAAAGTGTCTTAGTGCTGAAAGGTCCTCTGGATTCCCCCAACCTTTGTTGTCCATTCAAACATTTTTGTCTTTCTGCCTCTCTCTGTCTCTGTCTCTCTGTCTTTTTCTCTATGTGTCTGTCTTTTTTTCTATTTCTGTCTGTCTCTCTCTCTCTCTCTCTATCTATCTCTCTGTTTGTCTTTGTCTATCTGTGAATCTGTCTCCATCTCCCTGTTTCCCTTCCTCTACCTCTCCCTTTCCTTCTTCCTCTTCCTCTCCCTCTCTTTATTTCCATCTCTCTTTCTCTCTATTTCTCTCTCTCTCTCTCTGTCTCTCTGTCTCTGACTCTTTCTTTGTTCTCTCTCTCTGTTCTCTCCTCTCTCTCTCTCTCTCTCTCTCTCTCTCTCTCTCTCTCACACACACACACACACACACACACACACACACACACACACCTTCTTTAGGTTAAATTTCCCTATCTCTTTCACCCAGTCCTAAATCCTCTCAATGCCTTGGTATTCCTCCTCTGGACACTCTCCTCAGCTTGTCAATGTCCCTCTAAAATGTAGTATCCAGGTGTGGCCCTATTGGGACAGAACCAAGTGGAGCTGCTCCTTCCATCATTCCAAATACTAAGACTCTTTTTCAACATAGTCCAAGATCACTTTGTTGATTCACGTTGACTTTGAAGTCCGCTAGAACCCCCAAGTTTTTTTTTTTGTTGTTGTTGTTTTTGCTTTGTTTCGTTTTCACAAAAAATCAATTTGCAGCCAGGCCTTCTCTACTAGATCCAGGGCCAACCCCTCCATTTTCACTTTCCCCCCTTCCCATCCCATCTGGGCTTGGGCTGCATTTGTGAGAAGGGAAGTGGTGATTGCTAAGAGTCTGCATGATTTCACAAAAAATGTCATGGCTTACTAATCTCATTTTCTTTTCGGATAGGGTTATTATGTGGGAAGATCGGTAGCATGCCATAGACATAATATACTTGTATTTCAGCAAAGCATTTGACAAATTCTATCCTGATATGCATGTGGTTGTCCAAGTGTAGCCGTGTGGTTGGAGTAGGACTGACACGGACTTGGTAGTCAGAGGCAGCTGGACAGCTCAGTGGGTAAAACCCTGGCCAGTGCTGAAGCTGGAATCTTCAAGAACTGAGTTCTGTTCAGCCTCGGGTACTTCCTAACTCTGTGGTCCTAGGCAAATTACCCAACCTCTGAGTGTCTCAGTTTATGTTAACTGTGAGACCCTAGACAAGCCGCTTAAGCTTCATTTCCTCATCCATAAAATGGGTATAACAATAACACCTACCTCTCATGGTTATTGTAAAATTCTTGGCACAACCTGAAGTGCTCTCTATAAATGCTGCTGCTGCTAGTGGGTAGCAGGGTGACGATGGGTGGGTTAACCTTTCTGGGTCTCAATTTTCTCCTTTGTTAAATTAGATTTGTAAATTGTAAAATTTGATTAAATTAGATGAATGCCAGTTCTAAATTCTATGGTCCTATAACTTGGAGAGATGTGGTCTAGATTAAGTATTATTAAGTGAATTCAGACCTGGTTGAATTACAGAACCCAATGAATCATTATGGAATTATATGAACCTGGAGGGAGGTGTCTAGTGGAATACCCCATGGATCTGCCCTTGAACCTGAGCTGTTGAACATTTTTATCAACAATTTGAATGAAGGCATATATGGCATTATTTATCAGACTTATAAATAATATGAAGCTTAGAGGGATAAAAATGCACAATTTCAAGTGAGAAAAGAAGAGGTCACACATTCTAAACTTATTTTGCCAAGGAGGAAACTGAGACCTGGAGAGATTAAGTCACACAAGGTCATACAAGGTCATACAAGGAGTATCACAGTTGGGACTCAAATTCATATCTTCAATCCAGTATTTATTCTTTGTCACCAGTCTAACTAATCTGTCCTCCAATATTTGGAAGATAGATTCAGGATTCTAAAAATTATCTATATGTTAGAATAAGGGAATCAATTAATCAGCAAGCTTTTATTAAGAACCTACTATTAAGCAATGTGCGAGGTACTGGGAATTAAAAAGACAAATCTGAATCTAATAACATGAAAATGAATAGGAATGAATGTGAGTCCTATTTCAAAAAATCAACCATACAAATACAAATGGAAACCTAGACAACGTTGCTATTAAAGTGTCTTATAAGCCTAGTCCAAATCAATACCATGACATAGAAGCTCATTTGACCTTAAGCTGCACTGTTAAATTTTTTCTAATAATTTTCTTTATTTTCTATGTATTTACTATGAATTCTCTTCTTTTTGATTGTGAAAATTTTGGTTTTTCCTCTTTTAAAAAGTTGTTTTTTCCAAGATGGGGAAGAACAGGAAATTGTGCATTTGTTAAAACCTACAATGTACCAGGCACTTTCTAAAACACTTTACAAATTTTATCTCATTTGATCCTCACAACAACCCTGGGGACTAGATGCTATTCTATTATGCTATCAGGTAAGGAGGTGTTCTCTGGGAGGTAGGTGCTATAATAATTGAGGAAATTGAGGCATTGGAGTGGGGTTAAGTGACTTGCTCTGAATTATGCAGCTATTGAGTGTTGAAAGCTGAATTTGAACTTAGATCCAACATTCTACCCACTGTGCCATGTTCAGCGGCTTCAATGAACAAAAATCTAATTTATGTTCTTGCTGCCTCCTCCAAGCTCTAATTCCAGAACATTTTACCTACCTCCTGACAAAGAGGTGATGGACTCAGGGTGCAGAATGAGACATATACCTTTTTGAACATGACCAATGCCAGAATGTGTTTTGCTTGACTATGCAATAATTTTTAAAAAATGTTTATTGATATTTTTTGCATCACCTTCATTTCTAAATATATCCCTCCCCTATTCCTTCCCCAGAGAGCTATCCCTCATAACAAAGAAGAAAATAGACAGAGAGAAAGAACAAAACAGTTCAGCAAAACTAAGGAACACTTTAGCCAAGTCTGATGGGATATACAGTGTAGCATACCCATAGCCCCACACCTCTGAGAAAGAGGGAGAGAGGTGCTTAAGCTGCATCAATGAAAGATAGTGTTCAGAATGAGGCTGGTGAACACTGTCCCCCCACATCTATTCCATTCTGGGCATTACATTTCAGGAAGGAAAGACCCTAACCCACTGAAGTTTACCCAGCAGCCAGGGACCACTATCGGAAAAGGACCAGAAACTACTATTCCTACAAGGATCAGCTGGGGTTGTAAAGTTTAGACAAGACTTAAGGTAATTATCTTCAAGGATCTGAAAGGCTGAAACATGGAAGAGAGAATAAATGTATTCTTGGTTCTGGAGGGCAGAGTTGCAGAAAGGGGGAGGGTTGCAGAAAGTTAGCTTTTGGTTTCGTGTAATTGAAAAGCTTCCCTACGATTAAAGCTGTCCCAAAGTGAAATGGTTGCACTGGGAGAAAATGAGCTTCCTGTCTTCAAGGAGATGCAAAATCCCCATTGAAGGAGCATATTATGATATAATTCTTGTCAGCTAAGGAGCTTAACCAGATCACCTTAGAGATCTATAAAAGTCTGAGATTCTGTGACTTAGGGTCCCTTATGGGCAATTAGGAGCTGTAGGGGATAGAGTACCAGCCCCAAAGTCAGTAACATCTGAGTTCAAATCCAGTCTCAGACACTCACTAGCTATGCTCAGTGTCAACTGGGCAAGTTATTTTACCCTGCTTGCCTCAGTTTCCTCATCTGTAAAATGACCTGGAGAAGGAAATGGCAAATTACTTCAGTACCTTTGCCAGAAAAACCCCAAAATGGGGTCATGTAGAGTTGGACATGAATGAAATGGCTCAACAACAATAAAAAGGATCCCTTATATTCAGTAGGAGCCAAAGATAGAGAAATCTCTATCTTTTCCCCAAAAATTCTTCCTTAGGGACCCAGAACCTAAGGGAGGAGAGAGATTCAGAAAGGGGAAACAGAGGGCAGTAGGAGACTGAGGTAGGCAGAGGGGCTTCTAGATTTTGGCCTCCAACACTTAACATTTACTGGTTCTGTGACCTTTGGGCAAATGTCACAAAAAATAGCTTTCTCTTCCTTTTTCCATTCTACAGATTTGCCCACTCTCCTCCAAATCTCTTTCCTCTATGTGTCCCAATGCCACTGGGCTGGGGCTGAGAATCTATAGACAGATAAAGGATTCATTTCTCCACCTGACCCCAAAGGGAGTCCCTGGTAAAGATGATGGTGTTAATGATAGTAGAGGTGAGCATGATAGAGATGGTGATGGTGATGATAGTCAAGGATCATTTTGGTGCTTATGAAAGTGCCAATGATGGCAATTATACACAGAAGTTCTTAAACTTTTCCCACTTTCTACCTTTTTGCCCCAGAAATTTTTATGTGACTCTGGGTAGATAGGTATATAAAGATAAGTATGCAAATCAAACACTTGCTTGTAATAAATCATAATGTTGTAACCTCCACATCCAGTTACGAGACTTCATTTGGAGTGATGTACCACAGTTTAAGGAGCTGGAGTCATACATACTCAAGAGGAGACTTCTTCCTTCCATCACACATGACAATGGGCTTAGACAATGAGTCTCACTTAGAGCATCCTCAGCTGAATCTAATGAGAAGGGTAAATTTTCTCACCACTAAAATTAGTTTAAAAAAAAAAAAGACTCATTTTCCCTACTAGAACATGAGGTCCTTAAGACAGGCACTAGTTTTCATTTTTGTCTTTGTAGCCCTAGAATCTAGCCTTTGTATACACCAGTAACTTAGTAAATGTTTGCTTAAACTAAAATAAATAGTTGAACCCAAATCCAATGAATTCTTTTTTATCCATGAGTTTTATATTCTCCACATCACCCTTCCCACCTAATTAGCCTGCATAATTTAGAATTCACTGGTATTTAGCACTGATTTTTAAGTTGCTTTGTGAGAATTTCTAGGAGTGTATATTGTATGTGTGCATGTGCATACACACAGAAAAAATATATGCACACAAGATTATTTTCATTTGGATGGGCTGCTTAGCATCTCAGATTCAATGTAGCTGCATTGAACTAGGGATCAAGAACCCTAGATTCAAATTCAGTTATAGTATAGTAAAAAGAGCACAGGACCTGGAGTCATAGAAAGGCAGCGTGGGACAGTGCAAGAGCAGTAGATTCGAAGTACAAAGAGCTGGATTCTAATCATATTTATTATCTGAGGGACAGTATACAAGACTTTTTCCCTGGTATGGCCTGGCCTTCCTTATTGGTAAGATGAGGTGATTTTGAAATAACTTCAAGACATTGTCCTAATGTCCTATTTTTTCCTAATAGCTCTGACCTTCTAGGATCCCTTTGTAGGAATACTGCACTTCTAGTCAAGAAAAATCTAGATTGAAATCCTGTCTCCAGCATTTATTAAATGTATAAACATAGGCAAGTCAATCAATTTGTCAGAACCTCAAGTTTCTTCATATGCAAAGTGGAGATCTTAATATTTAAAGTATCTACAGGATTGTGACATTGTGGGGTGGGACAAGAGTATACAGTATACAGTTACAGCAAGGCTATGTGATGGTCAACCATGATGGACTTGGCTCTTCTCAGCAATACAGTGATCCAAGACAATTCTAATAGACTAGGGATGGAAAATGCCATCTGCATCTAGAGAGAGAGAGAGCTATGAAAACTGAATGTAGATTGAAGCATAGTATTTTAACTTTTTGTTGTTTATTCATTTGCTTTTTCTTTCTCACGTTTTCTTTTTTCCTTTTGGGTAGGGTTTTCTTGCATACTGCGAGAAACATGGAAATATATTTGTAATAATTACACATATTTAACCTATATCAGATTGCTTGCTGTCTTGAAGAAGGGGGAGAGAGGGAGAAAAAGTTGGAACACAAAGCCTTACAAAAATGAACGTTGAAAATAATTTTTAGATGTATTTGGAAAAACAAAATATTATAGAAAGTTGCTTTAAAATTATTGTTACATGCAAAAAAATTACAGGGTTGGAAATATGAAAATGATGAAAGATTGATATGAAAAAGTGTTTTTTTTTAAATTCCAGTCTTGACATCCTATACTCTTTGTTCTAAGGCTTCTTCCAATTCAGACATTTTATGTTTGAAGATCTCTTTCAGCTCTAATATTGCAACTATTGGGTCATTCTTATTATTTTAGCTCTTTGAATATATGATAAACTAAGAGATTCTCAGAAACTGATTTTGTCCTGAATTGATAATAAGCCAGCTCCATTTTATCTCCCCAGACCTGATAGGGAGAGAAGAGGGAGTATTTGGTGACCTTATTTCAGGTCCTCCTGTGCTGGGGAAAGCAAGGCAGAATCCCGGAGGACTCTCAAGATATGGAAGGAGGCGGATGATGAGGTATTGATAGAGGGGCAGGGCTAGATCTAAGAGCTGGGGACCTGGGAAGGAACATGGCTCAGCAGATCCGGCACTCATCCGGTTCAGGATGTGAGCTAAGATAATTGATTGTAGTGATGACTATTAGGGGACCGAGAGAGGGGGCCAGTTCAGGCAAAGGGACTCAAAAATGCGAGTGCTGGCCAGCCACAGGCCTATTTCCCTTCAGGTCTGGAGGAAGGTACCTCCAAGGCAGAATCTTGAAGGATCAGGAAGACTTCTCTCCCACTGTGGTATAGGTAGCTCTCAACTAGCTAGGTGCTTCGTCTTTTCAGTCTTGTCCAACTCTTTGTGACCCCATTTAGAGTTTTCTTGGCAAAGATACTGGAGTGGTTTTCCATTTCCTTCTCCAATTCATTTTACAGATGAGGAAACTGATCCTCTGCTCAGGGTGACACAGCTAGTAAGTGTCTAAGGCCAGATTTAAATTCAAGTTTTTCTAACTCTTAAGTCATGCATTCTATCCACTATGCCACTCAGTCTCAACTAGCTAGTAGGGGATTATTTCAGAAACTCCTCACCCATGCCCAACACAGGGCAATGGATCCAGCATTCTGCAACTTCACTCACTGGTCACTTCCTTTATTCTCTTTATCTTTATCTTTTCTTTTTCTTTTTCTTTTCTTTTTTTTTTTTTTGGACACATGGAATTATAGGACTGAAGATAAAAAGGGACTTTATTTTTACAAACAAGGAAAGTAGAATATTAAGAAGGGACTTGTCCAAAGTCATAGTAGTGGTAAGTAAGGAATAGAATTCAGGGATCTTGCCTCCAAAATTGAGTGTTCTTTCCAGTAAAAATCCAATCCTTTCCATTATTAGGTGTAGCATTACTGAATATCTTTGTTGATCTGACCAGTTTCTTTGTTAATTCCACATGCAGATTGTTTACAATTATAGATACACTTTGCTGATCATACCATGCAGATAGAGTAGTCTGCTCTATAATATTCCCAGTGGGCATTATATTATATGATGAGTGATTACTTTTACTTGAAGATTTTCAGTAATGTCCATTCTACTCTAATTATTACATAGATTTTCTTTATATTGAGTCTCCATTTATTACATACTATTTTCTCATAACTTATATCTGTCTCCTTACAACTACCCACTGTTTCTGGTTCTGCCCTCTGTAACCAAGTAGAACAAAGCTTAGCTTCCTTGTGTTATTGTTGTTGAGTCATTTCAGAACTCTTCGTGAGCCCATTTGGGGATTTCTTGGCAAAGATACTGGAGTGGTTCATCATTTCCTTCTATAACTCATTTTACAGATGAGAAAACTGAGGCAAACAGGGAAAAGTGACTTGCCCAAGCTCACACAGTTAGCAAGTGTCCGAAGCCAGAATTGAACACAGGAAGACTGCACTCTTTTCACTAGGATACCTAGCTGCCCCAAGCAAATGACTACTATCTGTGATTTAGCAGATTGTCACAGGGAAATGCCTGAGGTTAAAACTATATTGGTAGAGGTTAAGTGACTTATTTAGAGCTACACAGCTAATAGTTGTCAGAAGCAGGATTTGACTCTTAAGTTTCCCTGACTCTAAGCTCAATACTTTCTCACTGGCTTCATAATCCTTAATACTATGTTTCTCCTAATACAAAGTATCACATTTAAGTACTCTCATATCAAACAATTGACTTGCAGTCTGCTAAATCTTCACAAACCTTTTGTTTTTTTTTACACAAACTATTGCATATCCCTAAATCCTCTCTCTTGTAGTTATGCTGCTGATTTTTTAATTCAATTTCTCCCTGTCAAATTTATTCTCATCAAATTAAAATAATTTTTCTAACCTGTTTGGATTTTTTGAGGTCCTACCATACAATATTGATAAATAACAAATCATCTTTCTAGTTTCACATTATCGGTCAATTTGATAAACCATTTATACCATCATTTAAGCAACTGAACAACACAGGTTCAAAAACAGGTCCCTGGGGTTCTTCACTAAAGACCTACCCCCTGGGTTTATATCCATCCCTTCAACACTAATCTTTGGGTTTGATTATTTAGTAAGTTTAGAATCTTCCTAATTGTACCTTTATCTTTCCAATTTCTTCTGTCTTGTTCACCGTGAGACTTTGTCAAAGATCCTACTGAAATCTATGACTACCATGGCATTTCCCTGACCTACCAATCAGAAAAGAATCATAGTGTCACAGAATCCTGGATTTGAGGCTGGAAGAGACCTCAGAGATCATCATCCCATTCAAGATTCTCATTCATCCTACAGAAAAGAATATTTCCAGATAGTGGGGGTCATTGTCTTGACCAAGGTCACTGACAGAAAAAGTCAGTGACAAAATCAGGACTAAAATCTGGTTATACTAATTCTCGTACACTGATATGCCATCTCCCTCTATTTAATTATTTTGCTGACACAGCTGCCTATTCCATTTTATTAATTGATGCTATTACATCTTCCCCATGGAGCAATTTAGTGAAGTGATCTCTGGGATGGGAATCTAAAACAGTTGGGCTCTATTCTTGACCCTATCACTGACTGGTCACTATGTGACAATTGACAAATCAATTTCCTCCCTGGGCCTATTTTTTTTCAATCTCTAAAATGGTAGTAGTAATTTCTGCACTAAGTTAGAACTCTGGAGTTGGATCAAGAAGATCTGAATTCATATCTTGCCTCATAAAGTTTCTAGCTGTGTGATCCTAGCCAGGTCACTTAATCTCTGTTCACCTCAATTTTCCACTTTATAAAATGGGAGATAGTGAAATCCCAGGGACATTGTAAAAATAAGATAGGATAATATTTGTCTGAATAAGATGATTAAAGTAATATAAATAAAACATTTTACAACTTTAAATTGATGTATAAATGCTAATTATTTATGAGCTTGGCAAAATCAGAAAGAAAATGGGTTGAAAAGCACTGAGAAAAGTATAAAAGTGCCAGTCAAATGTGAAGTACAATTAATGGCATTTACAATCCCTTTGACAGGACTACCTACTCTTCTGTGATTCTTACTCCCCTGCAATTCCATGGTCCAGTAAAAGCGTGAAAAATATGGAACACTCCATGAATTCCCTGTCATCATTGTACATTGTTGTACCATGCAAATCTCTGGATCATAATACTTTTATTATATTGCTGCCAAAGTGAGCATGAAGAGGTGTATGGAGTTTTGAAGGAGAACTAGCAGCTTTGGTGTGTGAGGGGACCTGCCATACCCTTTTCAGGGCTGTTCATCTACCTTTAGTGTCCACTTTTCACCCAACTCTCACTTATGGCTTACTTATGGCACATGTAGCATGGGCAATGCTCACACTATCTCAGCAGATGGGGTAACCAATAGCCCTCAAACCCATCAGTGAGTTTGGGGGTCTACCTCACTCATGAAAAGACTTCCTCCTGGAAGGATGGGCATATGAAAACAATTTGTTCCAATAGCCTTGAAGATGGATGTTCAGGTATCATAGACTCCAAGGTCATCCATTGCATCCCTGCTCAAACATGGGTTGGGCTTTTGTCTTGTCACTAAACTTCAATGAATCTGGAAGAGAAAGTGAGACCATCAAAGACTTTGTGCAGCCCTGCCTCACTTAAAATCCAGTTTACTTGCAAGTGAAGACATTTTCCCAGTGATGTCATTAGTCCTTTTCAAAATAAAGGACTAGCAACAACAGAAGTTTGAGGAAAAGAGTTTTAAAGTTCCCTCCCTGACATTCTTTGTTTAGCTACTACCTCAAGCCCTTGAAATCCTAAGATTTAAATTCCTCCCTAGTCAAAGGAAGGTGTTTGGAGATAAGAAAGAAGGCATAAAGAGAGAGACAGAGATACAGAGATAGAAACAGAGACAGAGAGATAGAGACACAAACATACAGAGAGACACAAACACAGAGGCAGACAGAGACATAGACACAAACACTGAGAGACAAAGTTAGAGAGATCAAGACACAAACAGAGAGATTAAATCTCTCTTAAATCAGAGATTTCATGAACCACCTAAATGAAAGGAAGGCTCAGATGCAGATAGAAGACAGATATGCAAATGTGGTAGGTACTTTTTTGAGAGGTAGGAATGAGAAAATAAATTAAAAAGAAGGAGAAATAAAACCTTTATTTAGCCAGGAAAAGAGCAAAAGGAAAGTGAATAGGGAATTTTCCTTTCTGTCTTTCAAGGTTTAGTTATCTCCCACTTTTTACTTCAGCCTCCCTTCCCTGAACTTTCATAGCCTTCCCAACTGCACCATCTAATCTGTGAGTCTTTCCTGGCCAGTATTCTCTTCTGCATCCTCAAAGCAAGTATTGTCCCCATCCCAGAACTCCCAGAGGGCAAGGCTCTCAGATCTGTTCCTCTCCGTGGGTGGTGTGAGTCCAGGGCTTGAAGTACAGGACTAATTTACTCAATTAGTGAGATACATGATGAGGAAAACACACACTTTTTTGAAGTCTCAGGACAGAGGAAAAGAGTGGAGATATGATGGGGTAAGAGTTAGGAGGACAGCTTTTGTTCCCCTTTCAGATCTGGAGTCTGAGAGGCATTTATTGTTAGTGACTGAAAGTTAGAAAGAGGCATAAATAAATAGAAGTGAGAGATATAAGGAAAGATAAAAAGAGGAACATTCAAAGAAAAAATAAAAAGACTAAAGAACTGGGAATGAAAAGAGGTGAGAAAGGATCATTGAGGTCTCCAAATTTTGCCTTCTGATGCTAAATTAGTGACTCTAGCTTACTCTGAATCAAGGAGCTCCTACATAGGTCAGTCTAGCTGGCCTGACTCCCCCATCCTAGCTGGACCCAGTCCTCATCCTGCCTAGCTCTCTCCTTCCTTCCCCTCCCCTTCACTCCCCACACTCATCCTGCCTGGCCATACCCCAGGAGTGATTCACAGTCTGGCCAGCCCATCCAAATTGATTAATTATTGGAAACCGATTCCTTCAGACCTGCTTGGTAGCCTCCGGGGCAGGCCGAGCCTGGCCAGGAAACCGCAGAATGGGAGGCCTCTCCTTTCCCTTCCCTGGACTAATGAATTGGGATTTGATCCATCTAACCACAAATATGGAGGGGCAAGCAGGCATTAGCCTAGCTGTACCCCCAGCCTGCTAGGGAAAGAAACAGAAAAAAAGAAGTTCAAGTTTAAGAATTGGAAGCCTTGGGTTCTGACCCTATAAATAACGCATTTTAATGTGTGACCTTGAATAAAATAATTTATTGTTTCCAGTTGATTTAGTTTTCCTTCAATATCTTCTCTTGGGGAAGGGGGAGATTATTCATAAATATAAACTCTGATCACACAAGACACAGGACTCATTCCAGAAAGTCAGCCTAGGATTGCCAGCCAGGAACTAGGATGTGAGAGCCATCAATTCTTGGAGTCACAGAATCTTAGAATCGTAACATCATAGGATTTAAGATACAAGAACTTTAGAAAAGCCATAAATAGGATTATTTTCAACTAAGATGGAAACAGTTGGATACTTGGCACAGCACCTAGTATATAATAGGTGATTAATAAATGTTTATTCAATTGAATTATTTTTAAACTGAATATGATTTAAATCCAAATCTTCTGAATTGCCTGGATTTCATGTCTTCCTCATAATGTGTTTCACTTCCAGTTTATTCTTATGTATGTCTACCCACAGAACTGATACTATGTATTTGTGGAAGAGTGGAGAATATTTTGTAGCTGCTGTTTTTACTATGCTACCTTAGCTATTGCTGAGAGCTAGTTATATCTATTGAATAATTATTGATGAGAAAACCACTGACAGGGACTCGTGGGGTACAGAATTAGGAATACAGACCTAGAGTTACAGAGGAGATGATCCCTGGGGATGGATCCTTTAAAATCAAGCACCAGTTTGGGGAGTAGCCTGGAGAGATGCTATCCTACTGTAGCTACATTGCCTTGTTTCTCAGCTAGAGGTGACTTAGCCAGAGCCTTATTGCTACTAAGGAATAGAATCAGAATAATAGTTATCTTCAGTGATTAAAGGATTGTCATGTGGATTGGGGATTAGATTTGTTTTATTTGTATCCAAAAAGTCAAACCAAGCTAGGTGGAAGACTGCAGGAGCAGAGTCAGTCCAGCTTCTAGTTTTATCTCAATAGAGGAGTGAGGGATTAAGACAATGGGTACCATCCTTAGTTAAAGTTGAAGCAGAAGAAAGCTTTTTAAGAGGACCACCAAGGTAATCTCATGCCAGAGAAGTGAATGGATGGGTGGGTGCTAATGGTTGTACCACATAGTGGCAAGAGCTGGTGAAGGACAGGAGGACACTGTTCACTTAGGGTGCAACTTCCCCCCAAAAGAATTATGTCCAACATAGCATTTATTTTTCACTCTTTATGTTGTTTTCTTTCTCATTTTTTTCTCCTTTTTGATTTGATTTTTCTTGTATAGCAAGGTAGCTGTATAAATATGTATACATATATTAGATTTAACATATATTTTAACATATTTATCATGTATTGGACTACTTGCCATCTAGGGGAGAGAGTGGGGGGAAGGAAGGGAAAATTTAGAATACAAGGTTTTGCAAGGATTGATGTTGAAAAATTACCCATGCGTATGTTTTGTCAATAAAAAGCTTTAATAAAAAAAGGACAGAAATGTTCTCTTAGATGAGCACCTCTAACGTGCTTATGTAGGACTAGTTTCAGTTCTAGTCACAGAATCTTAGAATCATGGGATCAGAGATTTGGAAGAGATAAGAATCATCTCATCTGCTTGAACCACATGAAACCTGTTAATAAAAATTTTGCAAGAATTGGAAACTGAGGGGATGCCCATCAATTGGAGAATGACTGAATAGCTTACAGTATATATATGTGATGGGGAAACACTTGTATTATAAGAAATGATGAAAGGAATGGTTTCAGAGAAATATAGGAAGACTTGTATGAACTGATGCAGAGTAAGGTGAGGAAAACTAGGAGAACAATTTATGTACACAGACAATATTGTAAAGTCAAACAATTTTGAAAAACTTTGGAACTCTGATCAATATAATTCATTGTCATAATTACAGAGGACTTAAGATATACCCACCTCCCGATATAGAAGTGAACTCAGAATATAGACTGAGACATATTTGAGGAATGGTGTTGGGAGGGAGGAGATAGAATGGCAAATATGGGGATTTCTTTTTTTTTTAACTTTGGAAAGTTGATGTTTATTTATTTATTTAAGTTTAAAGGGAAAACTGACAACAGATATTACTTTCCATTTATTTACTTATTTATTTATTTTTGCTGAGACAATTGGGGTTAAGTGACTTGCCCAGGGTCACACAGCTAGGAAATATTAAGTGTCTGAGGCCAGATTTGAACTGAGGTCCTCCTGATTTCAGGGCTGGCACTCTATCCACTGTGTCATCTAGCTGACCCTGTTTTTCTTTTTTTATATACTTGTAAAGCTTTTTATTTTCAAAACACATACATAGATAGTTTTCAACATTCACCCTTGTAAAAACTTGTGTTCCAAACTTTTTTCTCCCTTCCTTCCCCCTATCCTCTACTTTAGATGGCAAGTAATCCAATATACGTTAATCGTGTGCAATTCTTCTCTATATATTTCCACAATTAAATATAGGGATTTCTTTGCTTTGTGGTACATGTTTATAAAAGAGGTTTTGTTTTTCATGCTCAGTGGAGAAGGTGGGAAGATGGGATGAAGAGGATTCATATCTGAAAATAAAATTTAAAAATACAACCTTGCACAGCACTCTGCCAAGACTTCTTCCCATTGTACATCTATACTATAAAGAACATGAATATAAGATCATCTTTTACCCTGTCCAGCTATTGTCCTGGCCTAAACCCCATTCTCTCACTCAGTATCCTCAGTATTTCTTTCCTTCCTAGTCTCCTCCCCTACTTCCCCAATTCCATGAAAACTTTCTATCCTTTCTTTCAACCTCTATAATCTTGGTTGCCTATTCCATGGCAACTTATTTCTCCTAAAACTAAATTTGCCAATAGGTGAAAGCAAAAGGAGATAGCAATCTTCCTTCAGGAACACAAGAATGACATCATAGGAGCCTCTGAGAGACAACAGATCTGTTTTGGGGGTATGTTTCTGGATATTTCTAATGAAGTAAGAGGAAGATTGATAGAAATTTATGGAAACAAGTTTGACTCCTGGGCTTATTAACTGCTAAGCTTAAAATACAAATAATTTTTAGTGAGGTTAGGGGTTTAGGAGGAAAACTTATAATCATAGAATATTAAAAATCTCAGAATTAAAGAATCTTGAAATCTTAGAATCTTTGAATGTTTGAAACATAAATGATTAGACTTTCAGAATCTTAAGACTCACCAAATCAGCTCTGGGAAGGGGTACTGAGAGAAGTCAGAGTTTCCTGAGTGGGAACAATCAGGCCAATCTCTCTTAACAAGGTAACTGACTGATGGCTTTCCCTATGGTTTCATTCTTAAGAAACTGGGGCTTAGGGAACAACAGCTCTTGAAGACAGAATTATAGGGGGAGGGGAAGAAAAAGATTTTTGCCAAATTAATGAAAAATCAATCTAGTCTCCCAGAGACACTAATGTGCAATGGGCTCTGGATGGAAAGATAGCATGAAAATCCAATCTGGTAAATGGAAAGAGGCCTGGTCTTGGCAGGGGCACCTAGGAGTAAGGTTGGGAAAGCTGAGAGGCAGAGAAGGGAGTGCCCTAATCTCCTAGAAAAAAAAATGGAAATAGCCCTTGTAAAGAAACCCTTCTTAAGGGCTGGGAGCCAGTTCTTCCTAATAAAAAGGACTAAAACATCATACTATTTAGAGCTAGAATAAACCATAGAGATCATCTTGTCCAGTGCCCTTATTTTTAGAGAAGAAAATTATAGCTTAGAGAGGGGGAAAGAAGGAAGGAAACAAGCATTTATTAAGCACCTACTATATGCCAGGAACTGGATTAAGTGCTTTATAAATATCTCATTTGATTTTCACAACACCCTTGAGAGGTAGATGCTATTATGAAATTAAAAACTACCTAATCCCTATTTTACAGTTCAAAATTAGGCAGATTAGAGATTAATGACTTTCCCTGAGTCATAACAGCTAATAAATATCTGAGGCTGGATTCAAATTCGACTCCAATCCCAGTACTCTACCTATACCACTTAGCTACTTAGGAATGGTCTTGCCTAAAGCCACACAGCAACAAAGCAGGATTCTACTTCCAAATATAATGTTCTTTCTACTGCAGCCTCCTGCCTCTACCTACCCTGAGTGAGTGGAAAGGACTAAAGGAACTCTGTGGGGAACAGGGAAAGGAATAGGAAGTAGGGGTAATCATTCCCCAGCAGCCACATAGCAGAGCCTGGCAAGATCCCAAGCTCCTTGATTTCTCATAGACATATCCAAAACTAAACTCATTATCTTTCCTCCACCAATCCTCCCTTCTTCTAAATATCTTTATTTCTGTCAAGGGAAGCATAAACCTTCCAGTACCCCAGATTCATTGCCTCAGCATCATCCCGAAAGCCTCCCTCTCCATCATTCCACATATCCAGTCAGTTGCCAGTCTCCACAATATCTCTCACATCGGGCTCTTCAGTCCTCTTCAATCACAACAATCCCACCTTAGTTTAGGATTCCTTCATCTCTCACTTGGATTATTGAGATAACATCTTTAACTAGTCTCCCTCCCTCAAACCTCTCACCACTTTATTCTACACATTACTGCCCAATTTTCCTAAGGGACTGATCTAAACATGTAACTACCCTACTCAATCAACTTCAGTGGCTCTCTATTACCTATAGAAAAAATATAAACTACTCTGTAAGGCCCTATACCCAGTGCTAGGAATGAAAAGACAAATGTGAAATATAATTATCTACCTTTAAGATCAGAGATTTAGAGCTAAAAGGAACTTCAGAAATCATCTAGCCTGACCCCTCACTTTATAGATGAGGCCCTAGAAAAGCAAGTAGTTTCACCTGGTACCAGACTTCAGAATCCAGTATTTGTATTTGAATTTGAAAAAGTATTTGAATCCAGATCCAGAACTCATTCCACTACATCACAGTGTTAATTGCATTCTACCGGGGAATGGGTAAAAATGAAAAATCATTTTCCTCTTACAACTAAGCCCCAAAGCTGGCCAACTAGGGGCAAGCAAAGTCAGCAGGAGGTTTGGCTATGTCCAGCTGCAATAAGAAACATCTGGAGGTCTGGAGGTCAGTGAAAGCAATTTGAGAGTTCCCTGCATAGAGATGGCCAAGGGGGAGAAGGGAGAGAGTGGAGAGCAGAGAGTCCAGAATGGAGCCCTGGGACACACAGAGGAGGAAAAAGAGACAGAAACAGTGGTCTGCAAGGTAGACGGTGAGTCCACTGGTCTTTCTGGGGATTTCAGTTTCCAGACTTGGAAAATCCGTCAGCTAATTAATTGATACCTTAACCTCTAGCATGGAGCACTGGAAAGAGTGTTAACCTTGGAACCATAGTACCCAAAATCAAATTGGCTAATAAATTAGTTCCTTGACCTCTAAGTGTGAAACACTAGAGTGTTAGCCTTGGAACCACAGTACTCAAAGTCAAATTGGCTGATAAATTGATTCTTTAATCTCTAGTGTGGAACACTGGAAAGACTGTTAGCCTTGGAACCATAGTACCCAAAGTCAAATTAGGCTCTGTCATTGATAACCTAGATAGGACCTTGTATAAGTTATTATTGACCTTGGACAAATCTTGATAGACTCAGGACCTCAATTTCCTTATGTATAAATTGAAGGGTTGGATTAAATGACTTTCCCTTCTCCAATGTTCCTTAAAATCTGGCATGGGGGAAAGGTAAAGAAAAAAGACAAAGTCATGGATACCGGTAGTATTGTGTCCCATTAACTCAAAACCAGAATGTCTCCAACTTCCCCCGTCTATCCATTCTCCCTCCTTCCTGCCACTATGCGGAGAGAAATAGCACTGAATTTGGCATCAGAAGACCTGGCCACTTACTACCTTAGATGAGTCACTTTCTCTACTTGAGCCTCAGTTTCCCCATCTGTAAAATGAGGGATGTTAGAGTTAATGGCCTGAAAGTCCCTTTCAGTACTAGATTTTTGACTATATCTGATTCCCACATCATCAACCCAAGAGTATGTATTTCTATTACACTTTAAAGTCTGCAAAGCACTTTTTCCACAACAGCCTATCTCGTGGCTTCAAAATAAAGAACATCGTCTGTCCTCAAAGAGATTACACTCACTATTGAGAGGATGCAACATGTAAAAAGACAAGCAAATATCTGATCATCTGCAGAAGAAGAGGATGTCAATAATTCAGGGGATCAAGTGTAGGCGGCCCCTGAGCTGAATCTTGAAGGAAAGTCTAAGAGGAGGAGGTGACAAGCATATTCAAGGCACTGGACACAGAACTTCACCATCACCCACATTTGTCACCCAACTCATGAATCCACCCCTGGGGTCAGCTTCCTCTCTCCACGGGTTTTTCATGCTTTCTCTTCATTATTTCCAGGTGGGTTGGGGGAATAACTCAGTCTTAGGGACATAGTTTGATTGTGAGGAAATCTCTTCATTTTTCTGAGGAAGTCCCTCTGAGCTCCAGACCTGGCTGGGAGAAGCTCAGGGCCAGGCCAGGCAAGAAATAGGAGCTGGACCAGTAGCTGGCCCGGCTACATTCTCGCTGTCACTCTCAAAGGTAAGCACAGTGGAGTGATGAATGGCCCTGGCCGGGCCCGGCTGGACCTGAGCTGGCCATGGTATTTAACAGCCGATATCGGATTGTGCCGGCCCCGCCTGTGACCAGTGCATTACGAGCGTTAATGGAGTCCTGAGGCCCCATTGATTTTTCATTAATTTGGTAAAAATCTTTTTCTTCTCCCCTATAATTCTGTCTTAAAACGCTCCCCCTGACAGCTCGATAACTCACTCCTCCCTTAATGCACGTCTGGCTCATCTGTCGTCTGGGGGCTGCTGGGGAGGGGCCCCGGCCTGGGCCTGGGGGAGATGGGTTCGACCTGTCAATCATATCCTCCCCCCTCTCCCCACTCCAGCTCTGCCCAGGCTGGGCCTGGGCCTGGGAGAAGGTAAACATTGAATTATTCATGGAAGACTGGGGGGAAGGCTCAGGTCCAGAGAGATAAGTGCCCTACCTTATCCTGCGACCCTTAGCTGGACCCTTTCTAACCTCCCAGGAAAGATCTACTAGCCCAAGCAGAATCTCTGATTTCCTTACCCTGGATGACATACATTCAGGCTTCAGGGGTCCCCAAATCTCTACCTAACAATTGGTTGGAGGCCAGATGGAGCCACTGACCTCATCTATCTCCCTTAACACTTGGGCTACAGCAAGAAGGATGCAGGTTAGATGTGGGAAAGTCCCTCCTAGATTGTGAGAGTTGGCAAAAGGTGAAGGTTGGAAACATCGTTCAAAAGAACAGAGGGAACAGACAGAGAAACAGAAAGATGCTGAGGCAGAATTACAAAAATTGAGAAGGAAAGAGAGAGACTTAAGGTAGAAAAGAAAGAAGCAAGACAAGAATCAACTTCAGAGATACAAGAGAAAAACAGAGAGAGGGAACTTCAAAGGCAGACACAGAGACAAGGACAGAGACAGATGTTCTGTCACAAAGAGATGGGAAGTGGAGATAGATACCTCAGGGATCTCCAGTCTTGGAAGCAGGAGAACAAATTCTACCAGCCTAAGAATCTGATTCTAAAATTTTCCCGGGGATGGAAGCCAGCAATAACTCCCTGTGCTCTCTCCCACTATGACAGATCCTGGGATTTCATCAATCTTACAGACCTTGTCTGTCTCTCAGGGGGCTACACTTATGAAGTCCTCCTTTCTTATTCTTCATTCACACTGTTCCCCAGTTTCTACAGATCCTCCCTCAGAAGGTCTTCCCTGATTATCCCTCACCCCAACTCTGAACATTGATTTTCCTGGATTCCTTCAGTCTATAGGGACTCCTCCTTCAGATATAGGGCTTTCCGAGGGAAGGGGCGAAATCCCTTCCTAACTGTATTCACCCTTTGGTTCTTTCCCTCCCTCTGGGATGAGGTTAGCCATACTTTGGGGCTCTGCTCCTCCCAGAAAAGTTTCTTTCCAATCATCTTTTGTCCAGGAACAAATGATTCAGAGATCCCTGCCCATGTAGTTGGAACCTTGGGGGCTCTGGTAAGTTCCTTCCTTCTGCAGTACCAGCCCTCATACACACTGACTTCTCCCCAGAGACAGAGATACACATACACAGATCTTTTCTCACCCATCCTACAATGACTGCAAGTGCAAGACCTTCGAGCAGAAGTCACCTTAGGTACAGAGATCATCACTTAATGATACACCTCTTTAGTTGCCCTGCATCCTCCCTTCTGGGAAACTCTCTTAGATGGATAGTCCAGGTTGGGCAGCAGAGATTTTATCAAAACCTGCCTTGTCTGCAGGCAGTCTCTCTTCGTACAAACAGGACAGAAATATCTTGTGTGTGCATCCATGTACAAGTCTGTCCAACCTTCATCAACCTTTTTGCTTTTACATAGATTGACCTTCCAGAAATCCTTCTTCCCTCCTGTTCTTAAGGATCTTACCTGGTTGTTAACCCTCCCTTGACTCCAAAGTCCTTTCATTCCTCCTCAATATTCCTAGAGCATTTTCCCTGGATCTCTCCTTTACCTTCATTGCCCCCCAGCTTATGCAATACCTATCCTTGTTCACAACAAGATGATGATGGTGAGCCCACAGGATCTTCCAAGCCCGGCTTGAGAGCTTGTTTCTAATGTAGCCAGACTGGGACTCCTCCATCTCCCCTCACTCTGATCTGGGACTCGGGTGCACTCAATCAGTAGCAGAAGTGTCATCCTCAGGCCCCCAGGGAGATGGGGCAGATGAGGGATTAGGGGTGGGTTTCTCTTCCTCCTGCTTGGATCATACTGCCAGCTCTCACACCAACAGAAAGCTGAGGCCAGTCAGGGATGATATATACCTGGGGTAAAGGAATCCAGAAAGGCAGAATGGTTACTTCAGAGATCCTCCCCATCGGTTAATGATCTTGCCCCTGCAAGTGTCTCAGAGGATGCTATTTGCTTGCCACTTATTGTATAATATTTTGTATTAGTCTTGTCTGAGTGGATAGATGCCTTATTCCCAGGCCAGTCTTTGAGCCCCATAAAGAGAGGAATAGATTGCAACTTATCTATATTTTGTTTTTCCTCTGTCCACCAGCACAGAGTCCTGTACCTAGAAGGTACTTAACAAATGAGGGGGGAATCACTGTTCTTTCAACAGTAACCTCCCATTCCACTGTGTTCTTGGGGATACTCGTTCTGTTTTTAAGAATCTGCACTATTAGACTTCATCCTCCCTCAGTCCTTGCCTCTCCTTTCAGGCACAGTTCCCTGAAGACTCTCCATACCTGGCCACCCTTTCTATCTGTCTCTGGTATGAGTTTGTATCTCCCTCCAACCCACTATTCTCCTCACATTTACTTCCAAGTCCCCCCTCCCCGACCATCTCTAATCAGCTATCTCTCCTCTGAGGTTTATTCTATCTAGCTTCCAGATTATAATGACAACTAAGATTTAAATAGCATTCTAAAGTCTGCAAAGCAAAATTCATTTTAATCCTCACAACAATCCTGAGAGGTAAGTGCTATTATTATCCCCATTTTATAGATGAGGAAACTAAGGCAGGCAGCAATTAAATGACTTATCCAGGATCACACAGCTGGATTTGAACTCATATCCTCATGACTATAAGTCAGTGTTCTATCTACTACACCACCTAGCAGCCTAGTGGCAATAATGATCTTTAGGTCATCATTCTTTCTTTCTCAAAGTATTCACTAACTACATGGATCATAGTTTTCATCCCTACTTCAATCTTACCCTTATACTTGATACCTTCAATTTAGACAGAATATCCCTTTAAATGCCCTCACTTCCCAGGTTATTAACCTCCATGATCAGCATCTTCACTTCACCCTCAGATCGTCATCATCACCCATAATTTCCATCTCCAGAGTCCATGATTTTGGATTTCTTCTGTCCGATCATAATTTCCTACAAAGTCAACTGGTTGGGCACTATATCTGGTGTCAGGAAGCCGTGAGTTCAAATTCAGCTTCAGACATTTACTAGCTGTGTGCCTCCGAGCAAATCACTTACCCTGTGCCTACCTCAGTTTCCTCAAATGTAAAAAGGGGATGAAAAATAGCCCCTATTTCCAAGGGTTGTTGTAAGCATCGAGTGAGATCATACTTGTAAAAGAGCACTTAGTAGAGTTTCTGGCACATGCTAAGTGCAACATAAATGTTTATTTCCTCCCTCCCTTCCTGCCCTTCCATCTCCTCTAGGACTTACCCCTCTTAACCCTATTCCCATTCCTCCCTGAAATCTCCAGTGACTCTATTCCCCACATTTCCAGTCTATTGCCTTTGCACAGACCTCTCCCCACTTCAGAATCTCAATCCTTTGTTTAATTTTTCCTTAAATTTTGAATTCCTGGCACCATTTTAGGCCTTTAGGTAGTGAGGTGACACAGTACACAGAGTTCTGAGCCTGGAGTTTGAATCCAGATTCAAACATTACTGGCTTGTGACTTTAAGTAAATCACTTACTTAACCCTTGCCTGCTTCAATTTCCTTAAATGTAAAAAGGGGATAATAAGAGTGCCTCCTTCTTGGATGGTAGCGAGACTCCAGTGAGATTATATTTACACAATGTGTAAATAGTGTGTTACAATGCCTGGCACATAGTAGATCCTTGATAAATGCTTCTTTCCTTCAGAGTCTCACTCTGGGTGACTTCCACTATCCACCTCTATTCCTCATCATGTGCTGCTCCAGAAACTCAGATATCTCACAGCTGGGCTGAGTTTCTTTTTTTTTTATTTTATTAAAGCTTTTTATTTACAAAACACATACATGGGCAATTCTCCAACATTGATCCTTGCAAAACTTTCTGTTCCAAATTTTCCTCTCCTTCCCCCATCCCCTCCCCTAGATGGCAGGTAGTCCAATATATGTTAAATATGTTAAAATATATGTTAAGTCCAACAGTTACCTTGCTGCACGAGAAAAATAGGATCAAGAAGGAAAAAAACTGAGAAAGAAAATAAAATTCAAACAATAACAGAAAGAGTGAAAGTGCTATGTTGTGGTCCACACTCAGTTCCCACAATTCTCTCTCTGGGTGTATATGGTTCTCTTCATCACTGAACAAGTGGAACTGATTTGAATCATCTCATTGTTGAAGAGAACCACGTCCATCAGAATTGATCATCATATAGTATTGTTGTTGAAGTATATAATGATCTTCTGGTCCTGCTCATTTCACTCAGCATCAGTTCATGTAAGTCTCTCCAGGCCTTTCTGAAATCATCCTGCTGGTCATTTCTTACAGAACAATAAATATTCCATAATATTCATATACCACAATTTATTCAGCCATTCTCCAACTGATGGGCATTCATTCAGTTTCCAGTTTCTGGACACTACAAAGAGGGCTGCCACAAACATTCGTGCGCATACAGATCCCTTTCCCTTCTTTATGATCTCTTTGGGATATAAGCCCAATAGTAACACTGCTGGATCACAATTTGATAACTTTTTGGGCATAATTCCAAATTGCTCTCCAGAATGGTTAGATTCATTCACAACTCCACCAACAATGCATCACTGTCCCAGTTTTCCCGCATCCCCTCCAACATTCATCACTATCTTTTCCTGCCATCTTTGGGCTGAGTTTCTAATCTCATTCTTGCCCTAAATGCTGTAAGTCTTCTTGGGTAAATACCCCTACACCCAACTAGGGCTGGTCCAAACCTTGTATTCTCAAATATACTCTGTTCTGTCTTCCCTTTCTCTCAGAAGAAAATCTTGCTTGATTCGTCACTGGAAAAATTGAGGCTGTCTGCTTCTAGCTCCCTTTCCCTCAATTTAGCATTTCAAATCACCTCTGCATCAGCTCCCATTAGTTAGTGGGGTACCTGATATACACAGTAAAGGTACAACAGAGCCAGCTTGAAAAAGAAATGCTTATTCTTAAATTTTCAATGTAAGCATTTACAACTCAGAAATCGGCAAATGATATAAATCAGGGTGTGGTTTATTGTTTTTTTTTTTTTTTTGATTTGTAGATTTAATGTGATGGAGAAAAAGATAACAATGAAGATTAAACTTAAAAGCATGTCATACATACATTCTTCCCCTCTCCCCTCCAGTGACTATTAAACATTTGTCAGCATACCCCAGCATTTAGTGAACACCTAATAAATATGTGTGAGTTGACTGAAATAAGCAAATTACAGTACATACAAAGTAAATGCACAATAATTTCTGGGAGAAAGTCATCAATCACCATTGGAATCATGATAGATTTAGTAGAGGAGTTAGCCCTCACCAAAAAGCCCTCCCCCCTAATTCCTGACCCTTAACCTCCTAGACAGGGGAGGAAGGATTTCCTGGCAGTATGATTTGGGGCCTTTTCATGAGAAAAAGAGATTTCCTGGGTATTCTACCTCTTGGAGAGAGAACAGAATTGCACCTTCCCATATGGTTGCTAGAGCTGGATGGCAAGGGACTAAAATCTATTGTATGAAGGAACATAAAACCTGAATTTTTCATTCCTTTATTAAAGTACTATTTAATAGTACAGATCCAATGGAAAGACGTGGCCAGATTAGTATCGTCAAATGTGTTTCCCTTCTAGGGGTTCCAAGCCCTCAAAGGATCTCTGCGGAATAAATGAAAGACCCATTAGAGATTAGAGACCCCAAATGTATTTCCCTTGGTGGAGCCAAATGGAAAGTGGTGTTGACTTTGAATATGATAGAGAGAGAACATATATCATGTACTAAACACTGTGCTAAATGTGGGGGATACAAATTCAAGCGAGTAAGACAGTTCTTCCACTCAAGAAGTTTACATTATGATGAGAGAAAGCAATACATAAAAGAGATTTGAACAGCCAAGTGTGGGGAGGAAGGATACCCACAAAGGGCTAAGGTGACTGGTGATAAAAGGGAGAAATCTTTAAACTTCTCTAGAGAGAGAGTCAAGATAGGAAAGAGGTGAAGCATATCTGGGGCCCTTCCTGAAATAGTGATCTCCACAAGAGAATAACCTATCAGGAAAGAAAACCTCTGGGAGAAATTTTTACCACAAGAAATTGATTAGTGAGAAAGCAGAGAATTCTGAAGGTAAAAGTGAGGACCTTGTGGGAAAGGGGGACTCAACAAAAAGAAAGAAAATTGTAATGATATTTCTGGGCTTTTATGAATTCTTTTCTATATTTCCTTGTTTTGTTTATGGATTCCAGCAAGTCCTTTGGGTTTTTTTCCATTATTTTTGGAGTGAAATAACAACTAACCTGTATCTAATAAATGCATTTGTTACTTTTGAACGCCTATATGATTACTGGGAATTCAGTTACCCACATCGAGATTTCTCAACGGTAGGTGCACAATATGTCAAAGACTGAGTGATCTTTGGGGGTCATTTCTAAGTTTGAACTCAATGCATATGAATCTGGTATGAGGGCACTGGACTGTAGGTTATACTTGTATCAAGACTAAACCTTCCTCTTAGCAACTTACATTCATTTTTCCTAGTTCTATCCCATGGACTCAAGCAAAACAAGACTAAGCACATGGTAGCCCTTCAGATACATGAACATAGCTATTACATGCCTTACAGGTCTGGTCTTCTTTAGACTAAGCGTTTTTGATTCCTTCAAGCAGTCCTTATCTGGGCAGGATCTCAAGGTCCTACTCCATCCTAGTTACCTGCTCTGGGTGGTTTCCAGGTGGTTAATGTCCTTCCGATTGTAGACAAGGGGAAAGGAGGGAGAAAGGGAAGGATGGGGGGGAGAGAGAGAAAGAAGAGAGAGAGAAAGAGGAGGAGAGAAAGGAAGAGAAGAGAGAAGAGAAAGAAGAAGAGGAGAGAGAGAGAAGAAAAAGGGAGAGAGGAGAGACAGACAGACAAAAAGAGACAGGGAGAGACAAAGATAGAGAGAGACAGAGAGGGAAGGAAGGGAGAGGGAGAAATGGAGAGACAGAGGAAAAAGGAGAGAGAGAGAGAGAAAGAAAGAGAATGAGATACAGAGAGACAGAGAAAGAGAGAGGAGAGGGAGAAAGAGAGAAAGAAAGAGAAAA
Organism: Sarcophilus harrisii; assembly: GCF_902635505.1. Classification (NCBI taxonomy): domain Eukaryota; kingdom Metazoa; phylum Chordata; class Mammalia; order Dasyuromorphia; family Dasyuridae; genus Sarcophilus; species Sarcophilus harrisii. The sequence goes on along the minus strand of NC_045426.1, from coordinate 639,622,116 downwards.
AGAGACAGAGAGAGAAAAGGAGAGAGGGAGAGAGAAAGAGAGAGGGGGGAGAGGGAGAGGGAAAGGAAGAGGGGGAAGAAAGAGAGGGAGAGGGAGAGGGAAGGAGGGAGGGAAGGAGACAAGTAGGGAGGGAGAGAGGGAGCAGGAGAGAGGAAGGAGAGGGAGAGAGAGGGAGAGAAAACAGCTAGAACTAAGTGACCAGAAGCATCTTCAAGGAGTGTGACCCTTTTAAGCATAGGAGAGAATTATGGAAGGAAAACGTAGCATTTAGAAGTTGAGCTGGAAAGAAGAGCAGGCTCAGTAGAGAAAACTTGGCCAAGAGGAAAATAGCATGAGGACACCCCCAAGAAGGTGAAAGCTCGGGGCCTTACATTATTGGACACACGTTGTGAATACAATACATAGATTCCTACACACAAGGCCATCCAGCTCTGGGCACCTGCCACTCCAAATGACTGTCCTCCATTTCTTGAAGGTAAACCATCTAAACCACCTTTTGTTTTCCTGCTTTTCCACCCGGAGTCACAAACCTTCATGATTCCCATCCTTTGTCATTCCATCATTAAACACTCCTGCTTCCTTCTGCTGCACTCCACTGGATTTAGTTAGAAAGCCACTGTATTAGAATATATTAATAATTATAAAATATAAAATAATATATTATCTCTATTATACACACATAGCTTGTGTAGCTTCCTCCCTTGGGATGACTTTACACCAGTTAAACCATGGGTCCAGTTCTCATCGTCATCTTTTGTATCAGCGATAATGACAGCTGACTTTTACCTAGCACTTTACCTATTGTGATCCCTATTTTACAGATGAAGAACTGAGGCTCAAAGCAATGTGAACATGAAGCCTAATTGGAGGGACTAAAAATTGTAATCCAGATCATAGAATTTAAACCTGGAAGGGGTCTTAGGAAAGGTCCTAGGGTGGTGAGGACCTCGGTCCTGGGCTCTGGACATGAATAATGACATGGGGTCTCACAAAGCTTAGACTCTAATGGGGAAGGGGAGAGATGTGACATTCATGAAAAAATATAGCATAAAATAAGGGAGTAATGGGTAAAGTTCTCCTGGGATATTTGAAGACGGACTGCTCACTTTCTAGGAAAGCTAGGTGGCAAAGTGGATGCAGCATCAGACCTGGAATGAAGAAGACTTGAGTTTAATTTTACTTCAGACTCTTCCTATCCCTGTGAACCTGGGCAAGTCACTAATGTTGTTTGCCTCAGTTTCCACATCTATAAAATGAGCTGGAGAAGGAAATAGCAAACCGCTTCAATGTATTTGCTAAGAAAATCCCAAATGGGGTCACAGAAAATTGGATACTGTTGAACAACAACAACAAATCCACTTTTAGCTGACTGGGTCTCAATTGGAAGGAGGAGGATTTCTCAATAATCAGAGATGAGGGGGAGGCTCATTTCAAGTGTGGGACTGGTAGCTTCTCTAGCTCACTATCCCCCTATTCATTAACACTACAAAAACCCTTTTTGCTGTCATTTGAAAGTTCTATTTTTAGTTTTAGCATTGTGATTTAATATGCTTCATTATTTTTTAAAATCTTGGTTTAACACTTTGTAATACAGTGATTTGAAAGTCTCCTTCTAAGCAGATTTTGTCTCTATATTTCATGTTAATGGCTATCCTGGCTGAAAAAGATCTGAAGGTTAGTCAGTTAATAGTCAGTCCACCAATTATGCAAAAGTATTTTCTGAAATCTGGCGGGTAAATTTAGATATTCTCTGATGCAGGGAGAGGGACATAGCCTCTGGAGATCAGTCCCCAGGGGTGGAAGGGAGTTGTCCCTGGTGGAGAGAAGGAAATGTTGGCAGGGCATTCAGCAAGATGCCCAGCTAGTCCCTGGTTTCCTGGTGGTGAATGACCTTCATTTGCTTCCAAACTGTCCAGTGATTTATTTTCACTTTTGTTCAGTGCCAGAGGGAGCCTAGGAAGCAGGTTGCAGACCTGGGCAGTTCTGTGCAAGACTACCGCAGCCCCAAGCCCACTGGCAGCAGCAGGGGTCACTGACGCCGGCTGCCTTGCTTTTATTGCTGTTTTCTCCCTTTCCAGATGCTGTGAAGACGCCGGTCCTTCTGGACTATCTTCCCTGTGGCTCCTCCTGGGTCAGCAGGAGCCTCCTTGATGCAGAAGGATGCTCGTAAGGAGAGTTTGGGCTGCCAGCGAGCAGCTCAGTCCTAAGGAAATATAACAGCCCTCCCAAGCCAGGGCTGATTCAAGATCCACTGCTGGGCTTTGTCAAATTGTGCACATGGGCTTGCACACACACATACACACACTCTCTCTCTCTTCTTCTTCTTCTTCTTCTTCTTCTTCTTTCTTTTCTTCTTCTTCTTCTTCTTCTTCTTCTTCTTCTTCTTCTTCTCTCTCTCTCCTCCTCCTCCTCTTTCTCCTCCTCCTCTTCCTCTTCCTTCTCTTCCTCCTCCTTCTTCTTCTTCTCCTCTTCCTCCTCTTCTCTGTCTCTCTGTCTCTGTCTCTCTCTCTCTCTCTCTCTCTCTCTCTCTCTCTCTCTCTCCTCCTCCTCCTCCTCCTCCTTCTTCTTCTTCAGGTGTCCCTGCTCCCAGGGGACCAAGCCTACCTCGGGCAGGCAGAGGGGAGGAGCCCTGGCCAGGGGGCATCTGGGGGGGCCTGTCGCTGTTGGAGGAGACAGTAGAGGAGAAATGACCCCTGCCCCAGTCTGCCCAGGGAGGAGTGCTTGAGGTTGACCATCCTGTAACAGACACAGGGATGGGAGACGGGGAGGGGGAGTGCTTTTCAGAGGAGAGCCTCAGAGGCCCAAACAGCTGGTCTGGTCTTGGTTTTCCAGTTGTTTCTTTTGGAACCTTCATGGACCTTCTCAAACAGCCCGTTTTGAAGACCACTTCTTCTGACATTTCCTCCAGGAAACCTGCCTGTCGGTTACAATTCTTCTCCTGGGATTCCATGTAACGCTTAATTTTCTAACTTTCTGACTCACTTAGAGTTATCTTTGCCCCTTATTTATCCCCCAACTGGACTGGGAATTCCACAAGGGCTAGTGGGGGCAAAGGGCATGTTTTATTTACCATTGTGTATCCCCAGAGCCTAATGAGGGCCTCTGCGAGCTGGTTAGACTTGATAAGTTTCTGATGAATGAAGGAATGATTGAGTTCTCGCGGCAGAATCAGAACCCAAACCCACTCTTCTCTCATTTCCCTGAATTTCCACAAAAGGGAAAGGATAGTAAGGAAGACCAATTGATCCCAGCTTCATTGATCTCCTCACATGTACCTAGTTTTGTGTTAGGAATGTTGTGATGGAGGTGAAGGAAAATCAGAGAGGAAAATAAAACTATACATAGCACCTTAAGGTTTTCTTTACAAAATATAATGTAGGTAGTATAATATATAATATAATTACAAAACATAAATAATATTATCCTCACTCTACAGATTAGGAATCTGAGGTTCTAACCTGGATCTATGAGTGACAGCTTGTAAACGTTTGATAGAAGATTCAAACACAGGTTTTCTGTCTCCCTGATCCAACATGCTATCCACTAGACAATACTGCCCCTCCCTTTAATCAAGGAAAGCTTCCTGGAGGAGGTGGGATTCCAGATGGCCTTATCCTAGAGCCATGGAATGTCACCATTGGAAGGGTCTATTTTTTTTTTTTTTTTTTTACAAAATGGCAGGCAGATACTGTAGATTTGAGGAATTTATTCAAAGGCAGTAGCAAAAATGAGGTGCCTGATTATTGTTGTTTTTAAGACTAGGTCTTTCTATTTAGCCAGTCTGGAAGTATAAAGGGCAACTCCAATAGTGATTGACCTGCTCCATCTTTCCAACCTGAACTAATTCACTTTTCCTTAGGCAGCCTGGGCTTTCTAATCCTAGGAACTATCCTATTGGCTCTGAACTTTATGGAGATAATCTGATCAGATTTAGCTTTAGTCAGGCTCAGAACTCTAGACCCACCAGCCTCAGCTTCCCAGCACCAAGGACTACAAACCCACACTACTGTGCCCGTTGAGAACTGAGAATGGAACCCAGGTCCTCTGATGGAGGACAGGACCCCAGACTATTTCACTCCAGGGTGTCTTCCTCCCTTGTTGAGATCACTAGACTTTCTACAGCATCATTCTTGATCTTTTGAGACTCCATATCCATGTAGTATGGAGTGTGACCTGATTCACCACTAACTGCCTTTGTGACCTTGGATAAGTGATTTTTTATCTCCCTGGACCTTAATCTCCTCATTTGTAAAATGGGGGTTTTGGTTCTACCCCCTCTTACCAGCAGGTTATTGAGACGGACACATGGGAGGGTGTGCATGGTACTCTGAAATGTTTGGAAAGAACAATGTTCTACCTGCCCCTCCACACTAACTCAACTCAGCCAGTCCCCCAGTGAGAAAGTCAACAAACAGTCCAATGGCTTTTGGGCTTAAACTGAATGGCTGTTCCCCTATTTCTTCAAAGAACCTCTATCGGGGTCTCCACACCCTTCCTAGGAAAGGAAAGCCTCAGGGTCTTATTTTTCTGCAACCCCAACTCCGGATAAAGCATGAGGGATGGCAGGAAACAGGTCACCACCAAGGAAACATTTGTTCCTTGGGAACTGAGGTGGGGGAATTGATTTTTGGAGAACAGAAAACTATTTCTCTATCTGTCCCCTCAAAGGGGACTAGATCAGGGCTGCTAAAACTTTTTCTCCTGGAGAACGCTTTTCACCCGAGAAATTTTTATGCAATCTTGAGTATATGGGTATGTAAAACAGGCATACAAATCAAATTGATTTTACTGATAGCAAATGTACTGATAATTAATACATGTAGTAATAATAAATAGATAATTTCACAACTCACACATTCAAGTATACAAACCCCTATGGGATGGTGACTCACAGTTTTAAGAAGCTGGGGATTGGAGGAACACTGGGTTATCAGAGCTGGGACTCCCCGGGAGGTAACAAGAAACTCAGGAAGATTTAACTTATCCTGGTTTCAAAAACATGTGACTCAGAGTGATCAATAAACTCCCTTCTCCCCACCATAATCTGAAGAACCCTGAAGCAGGACTCAGCTTGGCTCTCTTCCCCACCATCTGTATATCTTTCTACATCTCTGTCTCTATACTTATCTCTTCAATTTGTCTCTCTTGGACTTAAAGTATCTGTTTCTCTTTCTGTCTCTCTCCCTCCTTCTCCCTCTCTCTATCTCTCTCTCTCTCTCTCCCTTCTCCCTCTCTCTGTCTCTGTCTCCCTCCTCTGTCTCTCTTTCTGTCTGTCTCTGACTGTGTGTGTGTATGTGTCTCTGACTGTCTCTCTCTTTTTTCTCTTCCTCCCTCTCTCCATCTCTCTTCCCCTCTCCTTGGCTCCCCCTCCCTTTTCTCCATATCACGTTCTGTATTTCTCTTGATCTTTTCATGTCTTTTTATCTCTTCCTAATCTGAACAGCACGTGTCTGTACATCTTTCTGTCTTTATCTTTGATGTTCTTTGTATCTCTAGTTCTGTCTTTATTATTGTCTTGGTCTATATCTGCCCCCTCCCCCCCCCCCCAATCTCTCTGTGTCTATGTCTGTATCTTTCTGATTCCCTCCCTGTCTTCATCATTATTTTCTCTCTTCCTCTCATATCCTCTAGCTATATCGCTACCTCTATCCCTCTGTGTCAATACCTGTGCTTTTCTATGGGTCTATAACTCTTTCTTACTGTGCATCTTTATCTTCACCTCTCTATCTAAATCTCTGCCATGGTCTATCTCTTTGTCCATATCCGCCTCTCTCTATCTCTTTCTACATCTCCATTTCTTCCAATCTCTGCTTCTCTCTCTGCCTGTCTTTTATCTTTGTTCCTCTCTTCCCTGTCTCTCTTCTAACTAAATCTCCTCTTCTCTCTCTCTGTCTATATCTTTGCCTTACTTTGTCTATAAATCTGCCTTTCCTTGTCTTGTAGATCTTATCTTTGTCTCTCTCTATATATATTTCTCTGTTTCCATCTTTTTCTTTACCTCTTCTGTCTACATCTTTACCTCTTCCTGTTTCTGTTATATCTTCCTCTTTGTATTTCTCTCTCCGTCCTAAGGCTTTTGCTTCTCTCTGTCTCTCTTGCATCTCTCCATCTATCTCTACATATCTCTCTCTATACCTCTGTACCTCTGCACCTACATCTACCTCTATCTGCTTCTGCCTCCTTCTATTTCTCTGTCTCTCCTTCTTTCTAGCTAGATGTTTGGCTTTGCCTCTACCTCTGTCTCTTTTCTCTGTCTCATCCCTGTCTTTTGCTCTTTCTCCATCTCCCTCTGTGTTTAAGTCTCTATCTCCCCAGATCTCCCTGTCTCTCTCTGGTTCTCCCCTGTCTCTCCAAATCAGTCTCTGTTTCCCTCACCCCCTCCCTCGTCCCCTGGTTCCCGAGTGGCCTCCCCTCCAGCTGCATTAATCTCCCTCCCTCTCCCCCTCACCCTCCCGGCTCCCTGGCTCTCTCCCGTGCTGGCTCCAACTCCTAAGCAGGCTCGGGCTCTGGCTCCTGCTGACCGAAGCTGAAATGGATTTTGCCTCCTCCCTCCCAGCCCCGTAGGTTTCTGTTGGCAAAGCAAAAAGAATTCTGTGCTGATCTCAACTCTGACCTCGCGCTCAGGGGACATGAACACTTGGACACATGAAATATTGTTTCCCAGAGCCCCCTGAGTTCTGCCCGTGCATGTGTGCATGCGCAGGAACACACACACAACAAACACACAGAATCCTAGAATCTTACAACTAGAAGAGACCTTAGAAGTCTCAAACCTCATCTATACCTGAATTAAAATCATCTCTCCAACACCCTCTCCTAAAATTCCAACGCTTTCTGCTTAAAGATTGCCAGTGATGGAAGAACCCATCTCCCTCCTCCAAAGGCAATCCATTCCACTTTTGGACAGCTCCAGTTTTTAGGAGGTGTTTTTTTCTTATATTGAGCCTAAAACTGCCTTTGTGATTTCTCACACAATCATAGGATCTAACACTAGAAAACGATTCCCATCCCTCTCCATTCAACCCACCCTTATTTTCCAAATGAGGAAATCGAAGTGACTTACTGAAGTTCACACAAGGAGTATAAGAACTAGGCTTTGAACTGACCCCCTTCCCACTCCCAACCCCTCCCCTCCCCCGAAAAAGTCCTGGTTCTGCTCCCTCACTCCCTGCTAAAGATTAATGCAAATCAGCTCCTTCTGCCCCAGGATAGCCTGGCAAATTTGAGAAGCCAGTGATTCTATCCAGGCAAAAATCTTCTTTTCTCTAGTCTAAGTAATCCCAGACTCAGTTTCCTCAGCTGTAAAATGAGGATTTATTTTGTAGATCTGAAGCTTGAAGACTCAAAAGGCTTCTGAGCTCCCTCCCAGACCTAAATCTATGATTTTCTTATACTTCAGACTCATATGGCACCGTTTCCAGACTTTCCTCAACCGAGTTGCTCTTTTGTGGACACACGTGTTCATCCCTAAAATGTGGTACTTTAATTTCGACACAATACTCTCAGATGTGTCTGAACTAGACAGAGGACAGTGTAACTTTTTCCTTATGGATATATATTTCTCTTAATATAACCTAAGATCTTAAGATTTTAGGGCTACTATGGCACTCTTTTTTCATATGGAATTTGGAATCCACTAAGCTCCTCAGATCTTTTTCACACAAATTGTTAAATAGATCTGTCTCTCCCTAACAACTAATTTTTTTCCAAAAAAACAAAACAAAAAAAACCCCGTCACATCTTTGCCCTTATTCCTATTAAATTTCATCTTATTAGAATTGCTCTATTCTTTCTACCCTAAAGAGTTCTTTTTGGATGTCTATTGTTTTTTGTAGAGGATCCTGATGAGATTTACAATCACTCAGAGGTGTTCAGCCTAACACTACACAAAAGGGACACCAATTATTTTAAGCAACTGCCCTCCAAGTTACTTTGAATTTTATTTGCATATAGCATATATGCACCTATATATGTAAATATTATTTCCCCAATTAGAATATAAGCTTCCTGAGAGCAGGAATTATTTTATTTTTGTCTTTTATCCCCAGTGTTTAACACAGTACCTGGAACATAGTAGATGATTTTAAAATGCTTGATGATAGATTGATTACATAAATCTAGGACAGATAGTATGGAAGACAATGTAGAAAGAGGAAGAGGAAGAAAGGGAGGTGGTTTGCATTTTGGAGATCATACAGTGCTCTCAATGTCTTCTCCTTGAAAACAAAAACCCTTCTTTCTAACACCAATATTCATCTAGCAATGGTATATCAAGGCTATGAATCAAGAAGCACCATAATCTCTGAAGAATCAAAATTGCAGGTCACTTAAAGGGCAATAGAGAGATGTATGGTGGGTGTAAATAGGCTTCAGCATATATCAGTGATGAACTGCACACAAGAAGCTGTGTAAAAAGATATCAGAGAGATGTATAATCAGAAAAGGAAGTGGGTTGGTCATATTGTAGGAGTGCAGGGCTGAGATGTACAGCCTTGATCCCTCACTAATGGTCATAGAGTATTGAGACTTAGAGAAAACTACCCTCCTGCCCCAGGTATTCTGGAGGATTTATGGGAGACCATGAGCAGAAGTCCAAAGATGAGAAAACATGAATGTACTGTAATCTATCCCACTGGAAAGAGTATCCTTATCAATGAGAACAGAGGTCACTGATGTATCAATCTATCTTCTGACATATTAGCTATCTTGTCTAGCTTTATGTCACAGGAAAGTATGAAAATCATTCATTTCTTTGATTTGAATCATTGATGAAAACATTAACCTTAGAGAACAAAGGACAGAGCCCTACAGAACTTCATTAGGGACTTCGCTACCGTACTGATATTGGTCCATTGAATCGCCATTCAGCATTTGGTGCTTTAACCAGTTCCGAATCTACCTTTTTATTCTAACAACTGTTCCAATATTTTGAGACACCATGTTCACCTCAATGAAATCCAGGTATCCTTAAAGACCTCTGTCACTATTAGAACTTATCCAGCGGAAATGATCTCTACTTGTCAGAATATATAAGTGGGGGATTTCTGAACAGGCGCACTTCCTGAGATCTCCTCCAGCTCCGAGGATTCAAAGGTCCATTTCCTTGTCATTCCTTGGATGTAGCAGTACTATCAAAAAAAATTAATACTAGTATGGAATGACTTGTTAGGGAAAACTCATGCTGATTCCCAGTGGTCTCTATTTCCCTTTCTAAATGCTCATAAGGTAAGATGCTTTATAAATTCTAATGCTAATTGTTGTTATTATTTTTTATTAAAGCTTTTTATTTACAAAGCATATACATGGGTAATTTTTCCAAAATTGACCCTGGCAAAATCTTTTGTTCCAAATTTTCCCCTCCTTCCCCTCACCCCCTTCCCTAGCTGGCAAGTAGTCCAATACATGTTAAATATGTTAAAATACATGTTAAATCCAATATATGTATCCATATTTATACAGTTATCTTGCTGGACAAAAAAAAATCAGATCAAGAAGGAAGAAAAAAAGACCGAGAAAGAAAACAAAATGCAATTTAATCAATTATAAAATGTTGGTGATTATTGTCATCCCTACCAATGGCCCATCATTCAATCATTCAATTCAACAGATATTTTTAAAGTGTCTATTATATTTGAGATTCCGTGCTCAGTGCTAGGAATACATAGATGAAAAATGACCCAGTTCCTACCCTCAAAGAACTTACAGTCTAAAAGCAGAAATATATTAAGTATGACACCAGGCAGAATGTGATGTAGGTCAAGTGAGGTGTCTGGAAAGAGTGTTTTTAAGAAATTCAGGAAGGAAGAGATTACTTTCAGCTCAGGGATCAGAGCAGAATTTTTGGAATAGGTAGCAATCAAGCCCTCACAATCATCACTCTTCCTTTGGCTATACCATCACCGTCACCAAAACTAAGATTATCATTATCGTCCCCATCATTATGATTATGATCTCCCAAACACCACTGCCATTAATGGAGAGATTGTTGAGGACAGTTAGATGGCACAGTGGACAGAGTACCAACTCTGTGGTCAGGAGGACCCAAGTTCATGTCCAGCCTCAGACACATAACATTTGTGGGTGATCCCAGGCAAGTCCTTTGGCTCCGATTGCCTCCAAAAAAAAAAAGATAATTTTTGAGGTCTTCAGGAAATGCATAGGCTATTACTTACATGTTCCTGAAGTTTGTGCATTTTATAATGTCTCCCTAAGTCAAGATAAAGAGATATCATAGCTATCAAAGTAGGAGTCACATAGGTGTGTGTTGGGGGAACATGATCATTGGTCAGGAATGGAGGGAGTCCTGACTGCTGTGGATGCAGATCTGGATGAGTAAAGCTTGGGTTGGTTGGATGCATGTTTTTTTTTTTTAATGAATCAATAGGCAAAATCTAAGAAGTCAGAAGCTGGGAGGGTCCAAGAGCACGGACCTATCAGGGTGCTAAAAATGGAAAAGTGCCTTTGAGGAAGAAGATGTACTCTGGAAGTGAGTTCTTAGTCTGAGTTTGGAAATATTGAACGACATGAGACTTCAGACCAGACCAAGGAAGAGCCAGGAGGAAATTAGGTTAGCTTTACAAAGATTGAGAGTCATCCATTTTTGCTGATAGTTATATTAGAACCATAATTTGGGAATCAGCGTCCTAAGAAGATACCTCCAAGGTCATACGTTAGAGTTCTGGACCTGAAATCATGAGGACCTGAATTCAAATCTAACTTCAGATATTGGGCAAAATTTGGGTAATCTGTTTGCCTCAGTTTCCTCATCTGTAAAATGAGGATAATAACAGCACCCATCTCCCAGGGCTCTTGTGAGGATCAAATGAGACAACCTCACAACAATGCTGGGAAGAGACTATTATTATCCATCTTACAAATGGAAAGTCTGAAGTTGAGAAAGAGGGTCAGAGAGCTAGTGTCTGAGCAAGGATTCAGACTCATGTTTTCCTGACTCCAGTTCCTATGCTAGATACACTGAACCCCCCAATTGTTGTGGGTTCCGACCAGGACAATGAGATTCTCATCTCCCTCATTCTGGATTTGACCCAACTAATAGCTTCTTTTTTTTTGTTAACATCGTGCTACACAGGGAGTTTGTGCTCAATCAAAGCTTAATTAAGTGCCTACTCTGCGCCAGACACCTAGGATACAAAAAAAGGCAAAAGATAGTCGCTGTTGTGAAGGTGCTCACCGTCCTGACAAGGGAGACCACATACAAACAACTATGTACAAACAAGAGAGATGAGTCTTCCTAACATGAGGTCTAGCACTCCAACCATTGCACCATCCAACTGCCCCCCAAAAGTCAGCTTCCCTAATACAGGATTAGAGAGGCAGGATTTGACCCTATCACCTTGTGAAAAAGATCTGGGGGTGTTAGGGGCCTGCAAGTTCAATGTAGATTAAACTTGTTCACTAGCCACCAAAGGAGTTACTGCAGTCTGTGATTGCAAGAAGAGGAGCTTGGTGTCCAGGACCAAGGAGATGTCATTTCTTGTGTCTTGCCTGGGCCACATTTGGGGCATTATTTAATCTTGGATTTGTGCATTCTTCATTCTCAAAAAGGACTGATGACATCACAAGGGTGATGTCTTGACTCATCATAAATTGGATTTGGGCGAGCAGAACTGCCCAAAGCCACCAGCCCAGCCCTCTCCTCCCGAATCACCAAAGTCCGGGGCAAAACAAGTTACAACACCTGGAGGGAGCCCATGCCATGGGCGACGTTGGCCTTTGGAGGAGGTCTGCCTTCGTCTGAAGCAAGACCGAGGGAAGGACTGAGAGAAAAGAGCTGGAGGATGGGGGGTCAGTCTTGGGGGCCACATGGGTTGCAGGACATGACAAGAAGAGAGAATCCAGGATGCTGAAGGCCCCGGAGCAGAAGCTGCCCCTGGCTAGTTGAAAGGACAAAGCATGTTAGCCTGGGGAAGAGCAGACTTGGGGGGACGTGATGGTTCCCTTCCATCATACGACCAGAGCTGGACCAGCTCCAAAAGGAGCCTTGGGTTAAAATTCTGTTTCCAGGACTTCCAGAGTGTGTGACCTTGCATGTGTCATTTAACCTCCCTCTATGTAAGCTGTAAAAAGTAGTGAATAAAACCTGTATTATTTACCTAACGGGCTAATGAGGAGCAGACAAGTCATGGTATAAAGTGATGGAGCACCGGGTGTGGACTCAGGAAGTCCTGAGCTCTAATCCTTACTAGTTGTGTGACCCTTGGAAAATCTCCTAAACTCTGACTGCCTCAGTTAGATAAAGGTAATAATAACATGTGCTGCCCAGGTTGTTATGGAGATAAAAGGAGATGATATTTGTGAAGTGATTTGTAAACCCCAAAGCACCATAGGAATGCCAGCTATTATGCTAGATTATTTGCAAACTTTATAGCACAATATCAATTGCTGTTATCTTCATCATCATCATCATCATCATCATCATCATCATTTGTCTTCAAAGCACAGAAGTGGGAGCAATGATCTGAAATTGTCAAGAGTCAGATTCAGACTTGGTGTGAGCAACATTTCCTGGCAGAGTTGTACAAAACTCTGGAGTTTGGGATACATCCGATGCAGGGGTCTTGGGCTCTCCCTCCTCCCTGGAAATCTTCAAGCAAAAAGCCCACTGGAAAGAGTGCTGCCAGGGGCAGGGAGGCCTCGGGTGGCCTCCAGGGTCCCTCCCCAATGAGGCTCTTTGCCATCTGTAACTCCAGGGGCTTACTCGGCAGCCGGCACCCAAGGGGATCGATATTCAGGTATGTGTCTCCGCTGGATCCTTCTGAAGCTGCCCAGGGCCCCAGGACACCTGATCTTAGTGCTGCTGAATCAGCCGCATCATCTCATCCCAGTCCTGGGCGGGGATGGGCCAAGGAGGATGGAAGGGATGGAGCATCTCAGATGCTGAGACAGGAGGGGGTCCGGGAGACAGACGCCACAAGGGTCAGTTGATGGATGGATGGGACAAGGAGGCTACAGCTCTCCCGGGAGACGGGGTTCACAAAGTAGAGACCTGAGGTCATCAGGAAGAGGCCGGGAGGCAGCAGCCCTCCGCCCTAGTTCTTGCTCTTGACTTCCCCGTAAGAATACGGAGCAAACCCCTCCCCTTTCTGGACCTCATTTTCCCCAAATATAACATGGCAATAAATTGCTCCCTCACTTAAAATGTAAAGTCAGTGGAATTTTTCCTCTGTCCGTTCCCTCTCTCCCTCCCTGTGTCCTGGATTGGAGCATTTCCCAGGTGTCTCCTTGGGTCCCTATTGACCAGGACTCCCTCCTCTCCTTAGCCCCCCTCCGTCTCAGGGCTCAGAGCCCACTCCTTCTTCTAACTTTTGTGAGGAAGTTGGGAACCGGTGAGCTCATTCACCTGGAGAATCACACGCTGTCAGAGCCCATGAAACCCAGAATGGCAGAGCTGGAGGGTCTCTCTGCAGCATCTTGGAGAAAAGGAATTTGAACCTCAAATCAGAAGAAGTGGGTGAAAGTGCCAGTTCTGACACTTACCAGCTAGGGGGCTTGGGCAGGCTATTTTACCTTTTGAACCTCAATTTCTTTACCTGTTAAAAATGGGGATAGTAAAGTTTATACTGTGTTGTTTGCCAATTCTAAAAAATTAAAGAAACACAGCATTATTATGGAATGGCAGAAGTCAAAGGAACTTTAGGATTCAATTCAATTCAACAAGAGTTTATAAAGTCGTTGTGCAGTAGCATTTTGGGGGTTCAGGCAGAGATAGAAAGTTTGAAGAAAGCATAGTTCCTTCATCTTCATGGAGCCCATATTCTTCTACATTCACTGATGACTAATAATACATTATATCAAGGGCTGTTCAATCTCTCTCTGGCAATATAGACTATTCTTACTACTTCACTGTGGTAAAATAGAAAAGGAAGTGGTTTTAGAGGGAATAGACCTACATTCAAGTCAAGCCAGAGAGATTGTTTATTCCTAGAAGTTTTTTAATAGGTAGGTTTAATTTATTTATTTAATAATAATAATAACTTTATTATTATGTATGATAAATATAAAATTATTATATATAATATAAAAAGAATATGATATAATTATAATAAAATAATAAATTTAACAATAAAAGTTTTTAATAGGCAATTAGGTGGCACAATGGATAGAAAACCAGGCCTGGAAATAAGAAAAGTTCAAATCCAGCCCCAGACACTTACTCACTCTGAAACTCTGGACATGTGATTCAACTCTGTCTCAGTTTCCTCATCTATAAAATGAGCCAGAGAAGGTAACAGCAACCACTCCAGTATTTCTGCCAAGAAAACCCCCAAAAGGAGTCATGAAGAGTCAGAAATGACTGAACAAATGTTTCTTATAATATAACTCAGGATCACAGTAGCTTTTTTTTCTCTTCCCTATGACATTATTGGCTTGTGGTCTGCTAAAGCCCTCAATTTTTTTTTTGACACAAACCACTGTCTAACCATCTCTTTTATTTTGTACTTGTGTGGCTGAAGTATGAGTCTTTACATTTATCCCTATTATATTTTATCTTGTCAGATTTGGTCCATTGAGATTTTTTTGAACCCTGACCTTTATCATCCATCGTATTAGCTAGCTATTTATTCCTCCCTGTTTTGTTTCATCTGCCAATCCAATCTGAGTCATTGATAAAAATGTCCAATAGCACACAGTCAAGCGCAGATCCTTGGATCTTCCTGCCAAATTGACATTGATGATACCTACTTATTTCTTGATCTTAGGAGACAAAGACATTCAAGGATTCAGGCCCCAGCTTCTGTCACCCAGAAAAGGGCAGAATCCCCTCCAGCTTTCCCTCTAACTTGGGGTCTAGGGGCTGTCACCTGAGTCACATGGGGATATTTGTACTGAAGAAGGGAGGAAGAAGTTCATGATGACAACTGTCATTCCTTCCCAAGACTGGGATTTTAACTAATTAGCATGACCTCCCCAGGAAGCCCTCTCTGATTGACAACACTCAGGTCCATCCTTTCCAGACAAGCTTGTCTATAGCTCCCTCTAGCCACAACTCTTAGCCTCTGTTTACAATCTAAGAGTTCCATCATCAATAATACAATATTAATCTCCTAGATGGGGAATAGCCTCTTCCACCCCCAAGCCTCCTCCATCCCCTCCCTAAAAGAGGCAGCTTTGCCTCCACAGTCTAATTCCCAGCTTTGCATCTGCTAGCCTGGCTGACTCAATTCTTTCCCCAGCACTCTCTTTCTTGTTTTCTCCTTCCAGTCCTAGTCACAAAGACGGGAGCTTAACTCCTTCCATGCTGTGTGATCCGGGGTAAATTGCTTAACATTCTGTGTCTGCTTCCTCATCCATAAAATGAAGGGGTTAGACTCAGTGACCTCTAAGTCCTTCCCAGCTCTAAATCTGAGAATTTGTCATAGAAATGAGGGATTTATTCTGCTTGGCCCACACAGGTGAAATGAGAAGTTGCAAAGAAGCAGGTTTGAAGTGGCTGTCACAAAAGAAGTGCTAACAATTAGAGCTATGCCCCCCCAAAAGTGAGCTAGCTCTGGAAGTAATTGGCCCCCCCTCATCTGAGGTCTCCAAGCTGAGGCTGAATGACCACCTGTCAGAGATGGCATCCTGGGGGTTCCTTATTTGATAAGAGTTGGCTGAGAGGGCTACTGGGGTCCCTTCCAACTCTGAGATTCTCTGTGAGGGATGATATCAATGGTGATGATGATGGACAAAAGTAACAATAAGTATAACATACTTGTGCACAGTGATTTAAAGTTTGAAAAGTAGTTTAAACTCACTATTGCACAGCCAATATTTGTTAGCATCATGGGGGCTCCCCTCCAGACTCATCCTTCCTTACTAGTCCATGGTAGAAGATAGATTCAGTAAGACCTGGAAGATAGATTCAAAGCAAGACCTGGAATCACCACTTCTTCTCTACCTGCCTGTGACGGTATCAAAGTGTCCCCCAGCCCCAGTCTAAGCCAGAAGAAGTCAAGCACAGGGAAGTAGGGGATGCAGAAGTGAAGCCTCCTTCTGGCAGGTGCTTAGCATCCCATTCTCCTTGTCCTTACATGCCCACTCCATCCTTTATCAAGGTCCATCTCTGTCCCCTCCTCCCTATCCCAACAAGGAATGGGGACAGAAGGTGAATTGATCTGAATGAAGCCTTTTTCAGAGACCAGGAGAGATCAAAGGAAAACCTCAGGCTCCTAATGTTATATGACTTGTTACTTCCTATAATAGTCTTTAACTCTTGACCCAAGCCGGGCTAGTCTGGGGTTGAGGAAGAGAAAGGAAGAAGGAAATTGAAAAGAGGAACCTGCTAAACCTCATTTATTCCAGCAATACGTATAGTAGAGCTGAGGGGGACCTCTCCACACCATTACTGTCTCCTTATTGGTCATTCCTATTTACTTTTTCTAATATTTTCATGCTTATAAAGCACTTTCTCACAGCAATTCTTTTCTCTGTTTTACTAATGAGGAAGCATGTCTCAAAAAATGAAGTGACTCACTCAAGATGATTAACAGGCAATGGGGTCAGAAGTTAGCTCTTCTGGGGACCTTAGAATTTAGAACAGAAAACGTCAAAGCTAGAATGAGTACCAACATCAATATCATCCCATTTCTATGGCATTTCCATGTTTATAAATTGCTTTCCCCAAAATACCCTCTGAAAGTATTATTGCCTCATTTTACAGATGGGAAACAGAAAATCAGAGATTCAGAGGTGGGAGGTGACAGTTACAATCCCACAGCTAGTAATAAGCAGTAAGTATTCATATAGTGCTTCAAGGATTACAAAGCACTTTATATATATTATTTCTTAACAACTATCTGAGGTAAGGGTCATTATTATTCCTATTTTACAGTTGAAGAAACTGAGGCAAACAGATTAATTGACTTTCCCATTGTCTGCACACAGCTAGAAAGTGTTTAATAAAGGATTTGAATTCAGATCTTCCTAACTCCAAGTCCAGAGCTCTGTCCAACTTAAAATATGGAATATAAAATGTCTGAGCTGGAAGACATCTTGTTCAACCCCCTCATTTTACAGGGGAAGCAGGCTCAGAGAGAGGAAGTCATCTGCTAAAAGGCACACAGCAAGTTGAGGGAGCAGCTAAGACTTGAACCCAAGTCTCTTCCCTCCCAGCCCAGGGCTCTCTCTTCTCCACTTCAGACTGATCCCTACAGCCCAAGAGATTCTGGAGGCACTAGAGGTGGGGGGCGTAGGCAGGGGGAGAGTTGATGTTTCCTCCAGGGGACAGGCCCTGCCAACCTTGTCATCCCCAATTAGCGAGTAATTACCTCCCTGACACGCGTGTTTATTAATCAAATTAATGCACCCCGGGGAGGTGGGAGAAGGGGAGGGCTGACCTTGGCGGTTTTGCTGAGCTGAGGATTCTCCTGGGAAGGGGGGGAGTCTAGCCTCTTGTCAGATAGTCATCGCGTGTCTGTGTATATCCCCAGAACACTCGGGGGTGGCTGCAAGGGGACATTTCCTTGTCTCTCCCCTCACCTAGACTCCACCCCTCCCCCTTCAGCGCCTTCATCTCATTTCTCCAGGTTTCCGGTCCATCACCTTTGGGGGGAACCCGCCCCCCAGCAACACAAGGGCTCAGGGCAGAGCTTTGAAAGACCACAGGATGAGAAATCTAGTAAACTGGAATTCTAGTTAAAAAGAAGGCTTATGCAGAGGGTGGAACTCCAGGCAATGGAGCAGGAAACCCAAATTCTAGTTTGGCTCTGATCCTGAATTTCTTTGTGATAGTCCCATTTCTGGTCCTCAGTTTCCCTTTCTGTAAATTAACCAGAATTGGACTTGGGAGAGTTAGTCCATCCTTTGAGATTCCACTTTAATCCATTTTATTCAGAGTTCTCAAAGCGCTTTGGGCAGAGGGCAGGCAGAGAGGAGTATTCCCCTACTATAGAAGGGAAACAGAAAGTCCAGAGTAAAATAATACCTGCCGCAGGATGACACATCAAGAGAGGAGAGAAGCAGGAGCATCACCTCAGTCCTTCATTCCCGGAGCCCCAGAAACAAGGAGTTCTTTGTTAATAATAATAATAATAATAATAATAAGAAGAAGAAGAAGAAGAAGAAGAAGAAGAAGAAGAAGAAAAAGAAAAAGAAAGAAAGAAAAAAGAAAGAAAGAAAGAAAGAAAGAAAGAAAGAAAGAAAGAAAGAAAGAAAGAAAGAAAGAAAGAAAGAAAGAAGGAAGAAAGAAGAAGGAAGAAAAGAAGAAGAAAGAAGAAGAAGAAGAAGAAGAAGAAGAAGAAGAAGAAGAAGAAGAAGAAGAAGAAGAAGAAGAAGAAGAAGAAGAAGAAGAAGAAGAAGAAGAAGAACTGGTATGTTTGAGGCTTGCTAAGTACTTTACATATGTTATCTTATCTGACCCTCACAACCATGGACTAGTAAAGAAAGATGAGTCTGGAAGAGAACCACTAACATGCTAATATCACCACTATTGGCCATGTAATAGTGAGTGTAAACTGCTTTTCAAACTTTAAATCACTTTAAATAAAACAAATGTGTTATACCTATTGTTATTTTTGTACATCATCATCACCATTGTTAACATCCCTCTCAGAGAATCTCAGAGTTGGAAGGGATCCCAGTAGCCCTCTCAGCTAACTCTTGTCAACATACCTCTAAGGTAGATGCTATTATTATTCAGATTTTACAGATGAGGAAATTGAGGCTGAAGAACTTGCTGAGGGTCACAAAGTTAGTATTAGAGGCAGGATTCCACTCTACCATACACCTGCCTCCTTCCTCCAGGAACCAAAGAGGTGAGGGGGACAGAGACAGAAAGAATGATTAAAAGAAGAAAATGACAGAAGCAAGAAAGAGATAAAAAGAAAAAGGAAGAAATATGGAAACAAAAGCAGGAATCTAAGATTTAGTGCTTAAAAAGGACTTCAGAAATCTAGCCCAACCCCCCGCCCCAATTTTAGTCCTTTATTTTCTTCCTACTTTAAGATATTGAAACCCAGAAAGTGAGTTGGTGATGGAGCTCAGGTTAGATGCCAGAAATCCTGAATCCTCAGGGTTTGTTGTTTTCATTGTATCAAGAGGAAGATACAGGTCAAAAAAAAATGGAGACATTGGGTAATACTGGTTCTATTTATTAACTGAGTGTCCCTGGACAAGTCACCTACAGTTTCAAACTAACAAAATGAAGGAGTTAGATCAGCAAAATAAGAGAGGATCTCTAAGCTTCCTTTTCTAAATCTTATATCTACAAGAAGCATATAGAGATCCAAAGAAAAAGAAAGAATGAAAAAGGAAACAAAAAGAATGGAGAAAGAGGAAGGGAGAGCTCTGAGAGATAGAGACCTTAGAAAATAGAATATTAAAGCCAAGAGAGATGTCTGGAGGGAGAGAGTCACAAATAGAATAAAAGACCTAGAGATACAGGAGATTGATTAAGAGGGAAAGAGACAGAATGACAGAGTCAGAAATTAAGAGAGGTCTAGAGAAAGAGAAACAGAGAGAGGTAAGAAGGGATAGAGACAGATAAAAAGAAGTAGTAAGAGATCAGAAGGGACTAAGGGAGACAGAGGAAAAAAATTAGGGAGAGCCTGAGAGAAGTAGGAGGGACAGAAGAAGGAGAGAGAGAGACACGGAGACATGGAGACAGAGAAAGAGGGGAGATTGGGAGAAATAGAGCCAGGAAAAGAGAGAGACAGAGACAGAGAGAGACGGAGTGAGAGAGAGAGAGAGAGACAGAGAGAGAGAGACAGAGAGAGAGAGACAGAGAGAGAGAGACAGAGAGACACACAGAGAGACAGAGACGGAGAGAGAGAGAGACAGAGACAGAGAGACAGAGACAGAGACAAAGAGAGATGGATGAATGGATGGATATGCAAGCTGAGGCATAGAGAGTAATAGGGACAAAGATGAGGGGACAAAAAGAGAGCTTGACAGAAGTCCCTGTAATCTCAGGTCCTTCTGTCTTGGCTCTGCCCAGAGTCCAGCTAGGTCCTCCTCCGGACCATGAGCTCTCCTGCTACTTGGATGTGCACCTGCTGTCCTCTGGTGGCTATGTGTGGAACAACAGCAGCTGTCTCCAAATCATCAAATCCCCAACTCCAATTGACTGGTGTCCTTGCCCCCCATAAAGATGCGGTCCTTCATTCTCCATCTTCTGTCCCACCCTGCACATGGATGACTTCTCTTCCCTCATCTATCCATCCTCTTCTCAGCTATACCACAATTGGAGGAGGGGGTTGTACACTGGGAGCCCTAACTTTTAAATCTAGAGCCTTGCAAAAAAACAGGACATAGAATGTGAGGGATGAAAAGGACTTTGGGTTCAGAAGGGATCTTGGAATAATCTAATCCAGTCAGTCAAAAAGCTGCTTATTACATTCTGGACAATCTGCTAAATAAATAGTAACAAAAATACAGAATCTGGCTTCAAGTCTAACAGGGAAGACAGCAGCAAACAACTGTAAGATATATGCAATGAAAATGGAAGGCATTCTAAGAGGGAAGGCTATTAAGCAGTTGGCAAGAATCGAAGAGAGGCCTCTTGAAAAAATTAAGGTTTGAATTAATTTTTTTTTATTTAATAGCCTTTTATTTACAGGATATATACATGGGTAACTTTACAGCATTAACAATTGCCAAACCTCTTGTTCCAATTTTTCACCTCTTACCCCCCCACCCCCTCCCCTAAATGGCAGGATGACCAGTAGATGTTAAATATATTAAAATATAACTTAGATACACAATAAGTATACATGACCAAAACATTATTTTGCTGTACAAAAAGAATCAGACTCTGAATTATTGTACATGAATTAAATTTTTTAAGGAAACTAGGGAGATAAAGGAAAAGAAGGTGAGAAGGGAGAACATTCATTCCATGCATGGGAAATAAGCAATAAAAAGATACAGTCAGAAGATGGATTGTTAACAGTCCAGTAAGAGCAAGAAAGCATTGTGATATTCTAAGAAGTGAATCAAGGGTAAGAGGCCATATAAGAGTGATTCTCTGGCTCCACTGTTTGTACATAGGCTCTCCTCAGACAACTGGTATACTGGAGCTGGCTCAATCAGCCTCTAGAAAGCTGATTGTTAAATTTTCAGGACAATTATTTACATCTCAGAAACCTGCAGATATTACAAATCAGGGTTTTATTTATTGTATCATTGATTATCCTGATTTTTGGAAGGGCCACTCAAATACATTGAAAGTTTTTTTTTAATTTTAGTTATTTTTCAGTTCCAAATTCTCTCCCTCCTTCCACCCATCCTGATTGTTCAGATTTAGGAACATGGTTTAAAAAAATTGTAGATTAATAATGTAGCTTAAATGTAAAAAGTGTGTTGTAAAGCCATTCCCCCCCCCCAGTTGGTTGTTAAACATTTATTAACACAGCCCGTGCCCCAAGGATTTACTCTTTAGAAATTTGAGGGAGAGATTTTTTTATCTTAACCATTGACTCAAGCCCCTTCTGATGATTGTTTTTCCTCCTGGTTTTAGAAGTCCAAGTATCTTGATTCTTTTTAACCATTCAATAGTCGGGTTGGCTCTATACAAAGGAATATTTACTTCAGAAATAGAGCCAAAGCAAACATCCAAACATTTAGCATCAAACTCATGGATATCTCCATTTTAGGAGATTTGCACATCTCACAAACTCCCAATACTCCTAGGAGTAAGAGGCCAGTTTGTGAACGGCTTTAATGACAAAAAGAAGTATTTGTATTTGAAGAAGCCATAAGAGTTTATTGAATAGCAGGGGGTTGGGAGGTGGGTGATATTGGCAACACAGTGGAGGCAGAGAGACCAATGAGGAGGCTACTACAATTGCCCAGAGGAGAGGTGATGAAGGTCTGAACCAGAGTGGTGACACTATCACTAGAAAGAAACCCATTTTACAGGCAGGGAAAATGAGGCCTAGACAGGTAAATTAATTTGTCCAAAGACACCCAATAGCCACTAACAAAGGTAGAATTTGAATCCAATTCTTCTGACCTCAATCAACAGCATTTTGTGTATTGGACCATGTTGCCTCAATCTTAGAACATAAAATGTTATAAAGTAATGAGCTTGTATTTCTAATATGATTTAAGATTTGCAAAAAAACAAAACCAAAACCAAAAAAACTTTCATCATCTAAACATTGCCGTGATCCTGTGGGGCAGATACTGAAGAAATTATTATCTCCACTTGGGAGAGATATGGAATCTGTGATTTCATTGGTGTAAGGAACTTTCTATGAGGAAATTCTCTTCACCAAAGTAGCTTTAAGAAGACTATAATTAAGAAATTGATAAGTCTTAGAGAGAGGTGAAATAAACTCCTACATGTCAGGACATACAGACAAAATTTAGGAACTGGATGAGACAAAAATTATAGGATGTGAATATGATAGAATGGCACCATGCTATAAAAAATGAAGAAAGGGATAGATTCAGAGAAACCTGAGAAGTCTTTGAACTGAAACAGAGCAAAATGAGCAGAACCAGAAAAACAATTTATATAATAGCAACAGTATTGTAAAAACAAACTGAGAAAGACTAGAAACTCTGAGCAACACAGTGACCAACCCTGATTCTGTTGGACTTACAGTGAAACCTGTTGCCGGTAAACAGATAGAAAACTAATGGACCCAGGGTTCAAATTGTGACTTTCATATACATAGACATGGCCAATGCAGGAATTATTTCATTTACACATATTTGTTACAAGGGTTTTATTTTCCTTCCTTTTTCAATGGGGAAGAGAAGTGGAGAGAGGAGGAAAAGGTGGGGGGGGGGAGCGTTATTGAAAAAAAAAGACTCAAATGAGATCTTTTGAGATCAAGGAGTTCAGCCCTCCTTTTTAAAAAGTAAAAACTCAAATCCATAGATAATAAATACTTGCTAAAGATTGTACATCAAATTAGCAGCAGAGCCAAAATTCAAACCAATGATCCTGGGTATACTATACCTAACTGCCTTTCCCTAATACCAAATCTAGGTCAGAGCTTACCTCCTCAGAGCAAAAAGGAAGTTCTTTCTTCTGTCTCTTTCTCTCCCAATGTGGCTTTTATCTTTATTTAGAAAGTAGTTCACCCGTAATAGGATGGGAGTGGAAAGGAAACATAAGAATCTTAGCAGGTAGAAAGGAAGAGTCATTCAGCTCTAGCATTTCCAAGAAGCCTTTTAGCAAGATAACATATTTCCCGTGTCCCAGATAGTTTTTCTGGATCTGTGTGAGCAAGGAGCCAAACCTGCCTGCCAATTACTAGGGATTTGAAAACAGAAATGATAGAGTAACTGACTAATTGGTTGAGCTTATTTCCCAGCCAGGGCTCTAACCCAACAAGCCTTTTTTCTTCCCAAGGTTCATCTCTTTCACAGTACTAGGCAGAAGGAAAGCCAGTCCCTGGGATGGAAACTATGAGAGTGACCATGGGAGCAAGGACTGGGTGCTCAGGTGGTACACAAGCTGAGAGTGCTCGAGTCAAAGTCAGGAAGACATTCTATCAGACAACAGCTGTGTGATCCTGGCCAAATCTCATAACCGTTTGCTGCCTCAGTTTCCCCAAGTGTAAAATGGAAATAACAATAGCATCTACTTGAGGAGTAAATGAGATGACATTATGTCAAGCTCTCTGCAAATTTAAAACCTAAGCTAATTATTATTCTTTAGGAGAGACCAAACCAGGTCAAGCAGTTGTCAAGAGAGGAGGAAGAAAAATAGAGGAATTGTGGATATTCAGATCTGACATTAATGCAGTCCATTGAAGTTGTTTGGCAAGAAAAGCTGCTAGTCCAGCTGTACCTTTCTCTCTCTCTCTTTATCCTGCCTGAACCCAGCCTGGGTCACCAGAAGTTGAAGGAAATTTGTGGTGACTGAGGGAAAGATGTCCTGGAAGCTGTGGGACCTGTGGCACTCACTGCCTGCTGCTTGCATCCAGGGTCAGCGGGAGCTTCTCTCTCAGTAACTTCCAGCGTTCTGACTGCAGACAGGCTGGGTTCCTCTCAGTAACTACTAGGCTGCCTGAGTTGCACATGGTATCCCTTGCTGGTGAACAGATGCAGCCTCATACTCTTTCTAGCTGTATGACCCTAGGGGAGTCACCTAACTTCAGATAATAGTACCAACCTCTCAAGACGCTGTCAAAATAAAATGAAATCATATTTGTGGAAGAGGAGGGAATAAAAAAGAAATGAGAAATTTACACAATAACTTTGTTGTGTATTTAAAAGGAATAGCAAGCTATATGTAAATTTGTAGTTTCATGTGCAATCATCTTTTTTATTATACTATATTCTAGAAATGCTTGTTTAATTTCAGAACTTAAAGATAAAATAAATTTTTAAAAACCACCTTAAAGCACTGTCTGAATGCTAGCTATTATCATTCATCTCATAATTGTAGAGTGAATTGCTCTTTGGGCACACACATTTTTAGGACAGGACCTACCACCTGACCCTCCTCATTTTTCAATATAAGGGACAAAAGTTTCAAGACTTCCCATTCTGGGAGCAAAAGGTTCAAAGGGAATGTGGGAGGAGGCTGCAGAGGGTCAATATAAGCTTGGGTGGAGACCAAGACCTCTCTCTGCCCCTGCCCTAAGGACTCTGAATTCAGCTTGAGTTTTTCTTCTCTAAGAACCCTAATCACAAAGGCTCCATTCCTTCTCTTTCTCCCTTTCCCCTCTTCCAAGGAGCCTTCTCTTGCTAAACAAGTCCTTTTCTCTCAAAGGGACTGCTTTCAGCCCTGGGCAAGAGCAGAATGCTGTGATTACATTGATTTGATCATCCTCTGGTGGGTTCCAGGAGCTTCTCCCAGTTATCCTGTTTTTCTCTTTTTGCTCCTCAGTGAAAAGAAGGGGGGACGCCCTGACCACTAAAGAAGAGATGGAAACGTGATGGAGCAGCTGATAGAGCAGCAGCCCTGGATACAGGAGGACCTGAGTTCAAATGCAGCCTTAGAAATTAGACATTTACTAGTTGTGTGACTTTGGATAAGTCATTTCGCTCCTGTTACTTTGAGAGAGAGAGAAAGAGAGAGAGAGAGATGGAAAAGGAAAATACTACAGTGGAATGGGATACCATGGGATCTCAGGCAAATGACTTTTCCATTCTGGAACTCACTTTCTTCATCTTTGAAACCAAAGAATTATACTTATTTTCCCACTTAATAATCTATTTTTGAAAAATTAAATTGTATTTTTAATGAAAATTGATTCAAAATATTAAATTGTATATTGAGACAATTGATTCAAAATATTAAATTGTATAATGAGACAACATACCAAAATTTGTGGGACACAGTCAAAGCAGTTCTTAGGAGAAATTTCATATTTCTAGATGCTTATTTGCATAAAATAGAGACAGAGAAGATAAATGAATTGGCCATGCAACTTAAAAAAAAAAAAACAAGAAAAGGAACAAACTTAAAACCCCCAATTAAATATAAAATTTGAAATTCTGAAAATAAAAGGGGAGATTAATAAAACTGAAAGTAAGAAAACTGTTGAACTAATTAACAAAACTAAAAGTTGGTTTTATGAAAAAAATAACAGCAAAATAACACTTTAGTTAATTTGATTAGAAAAAGGAAAGAAAAAAATAAAATTGTTAGTATCAAAAATTTAAAAGGTCAAATTTCCACCAATGGAAGAGAAAATTAGAGCAATAATTAGGAGCTTTTTTGCCCAAGTGTATCTTGGCCAATAAATCTGATAATGTAAGTGAAATGAATGCTTACAAAAATAGACTGCCCAGATTGACAAAAGAGGAAATAAATTACTTAAATAGTAACATTTTTAAAAAAAGAAATTGAAAAAGCTATAATCAATCCCCTAAGAAAAAAATCTCCAGGGTAAAATGAATTGACATGCGAAATCTATCAAATACTTAAAGAACAATAGATTTTAATACTATGCAAACTTTTTGAAAAAATAGGGAAAGAAGGAGTCCTACCAAATTCCCTTTATGAATATAAAGATAAATAACACATATGATGGTAATACCTAAACTAGGTAGGGTCAAAACAGAGAAAGAAAATTATAGACAATTTCCCTAATGAATACTGATGAAAAATCTTAAATAAAATATTAGCAAAGAGATTATTGCAAGTTATCACCAGGATAATACACCATGATCAAGAAGAAGTTATACCAGGAATGCAGGGCTGGTTCAATATTAGGAAATCTATTAGCATATATCAATAACCAAACTAACAAGTCATATAATTATCTCAACAGTTGCAGAAAAAGCATTCGACAAAATTAAACATCCATTCCTATTAAAAACACTAGAGTAAAAGAATAAATGGAATTTTCCTTAAAATGATCAGTAACATCTATGTAAAACCCATCAGCAAGCATCATATGTAATGAGAATAAACTAGAATCATTCCCAATAAGATCAGGAGAAACAAGGTTACTTTAAAAAATATTAAATTATATTTTTATTGAACAAAAATTGATTTTTTTCTTCCCATTCCCTACCCATTGGGAATTTAAAAACTCAATGAAACTCTTGTAACTACCCATATATTCATTTGTAAACTTCCTCAGTAAAGAGATAATTTAGTCTTTGTATTTCTATAGCAAAGCACAATATACAAAATAGAAGTACAATAAATGTTTAATTTAATTGAAAAGCAATTGAAAATGCTTGCCTTAAGTATTTACTAGCTATGAGAACTTGGTTATACCCTTACTTTGTTAAGCCTAAGTGTATTTAATTGTTAAACAAGGATGAAAATACTTGCTCTCCTACAATTCAAAATTGTTTTTCAGGAAGATTCTTTGTAAATTTTAAGATACCAATAGTATTTTTTACACAATTTTTATTAATATTTCCAAAAATATTCCTCCCTCCCTTTCCAGAAAGCATCCATAAAAAGAGGAAAAAGTGTTCACTATCAACACATAAATCGAGTCCACCCTCATATGCAGTGTTTCATACCCATGCTCTCTCACTTCTGCACAGAAGGGATGGAGGTTCATTCTTCTTTACCTCACTGGGGCCAGGCTTGGTCATTATGACTTTTTGGTCACGTTTCCACTTGCATTGTTGGAATCATTTCACATAGTGTTTTCTTGGTTCTGTTTGCTTCACCTTTCCATCAGTTCAAATAAGACACTGGATGCTTCTCTGATGTAATCACAGCCATCATTTCTTAGAGCTGCTATATTCCCATTTGCCCATTACAATTAATTTAAACTTCTCCCAATTTGTGACTATCTGCTTTGGCCAATTCCTTACTTTACAAAATGAGTTGCTACAAATATTTTGATGTATATCAAATTTAATTATATATTTCCTTAAGATATATGACTAGCAGTGAGATCTCTAGGTTAAAAAATATAGCCATTTTAGTTGCTTTAGTATAATTCCAAATTGCTGTTCAGAATGCTGACAAGTTCACAATTCTCTCAATAGTGTGCCTCTTTCCACAACTCCTTCAACATGAACATTTTCACCTTTTGTCATCTTTGCCAATTTATTGTATATAAATTAAAACCTCAAAGTTGTTTTAAGTTTTATCTCTTATTGATTATGTTTGAATTAATTTTTCACATACTTTAGTTTTTAATTCTTCCTTTGAGAAATCTTTAACATTCTACATCAAAGGGAATAATATATTACCTGAGAAAATCAGGATCTCAAATTTCATTTTTATTTTATCTCAGAACATTTTTCTAATATCTGGACAATCCCAACTTAAAATATAAGGACCATTCTTGCCAATAACAACCCAGAATTTACTGGGAATGGGAGAAAGATAGGAAAATTTGGATTTGGAGTTGGAAGAGAAAGACGTCATAGCGGGCCAGAGGGATTCTTCTTAGAGCTTCCTATTCCATCTTCCCCTAACTCAGACATGAACTTGAACCAAGTAGCTAACTTGAAAATGGCTGCATTCAGAGATGGCTGGTACCCAGCCCTCTCTGCTGAGAGTCACAGAATCTTAGACACTAGTGGAAGGCGCCTCAAAGACCTTCTACTCCAAACCATACTTGAAATGGAATCTCTTCTACATTATCCCTACTTAATAAATTTAGGTGCTTTGAGATGTGCAGAAAACCTGGAGGAAAAGATTGATGTCCCAAGCTCCTCCTCTGAGGTGGGCCCAGGGATAAGGACCAGCTTTCCCTGTCTCCCTCCACCCCGATTTGTCCCTGGATTCTCTGAGCTGTGTCTTATATCTTTTCTCACTTCTCATCCTATTCAGGCCTGTCTTATTGGACATTAAGAAGAAGAATCCTGTCCAAGACAATTCCAATAGACTGGGATGGAAAATGCCATCCACACCCAGAGAGAGAACTATGAAGACTGAAAATGGCTTGAAGCACACCATTTTCACTTTTGTTTGTTTGTTGGTTCGTTTGCTTTTTCTTACAGTTTTTTACCTTTTGGTCTGATTTTTCTTGTATAACATGGCAAATATGGAAATATGTTTAAAAGGATTATCTATGTAAAACCTATATTGAATTGCTTGCTGTCTTGGGGAGAGGGAGGTAAGAGAGGAAAAAAAAAAATTTGGAATACAAAAATCTTACAAATATTACTGTGTAAAACTGTCTTTACATGTATTTGAAAAAATAAAATACCATTGAGAAAAAAATTTTAATTAAAAAAAAAGATGAAAAGAATCACAATCCTGCCCTCCCCCACAACCACAGAGAAAAATTCCATTTGACTCAAACATTTATTAAGTGCCTACTACTCAGGTCTCTGCCTTCCAGGAGTTCAGCTGAAAGGACACTGCTGCTACAGAAATAAGAGTGAGACAATGACATGTAATGGAGACCAGGTCAAGGACTGAAATCTGAGGAGGGAATGTCACTTCAAACGGGTGATTATGGAAGGCTTCTTAGAGGAGATACCTGACCTAAGTTTTGCAGGACAGAGCAGAGTATGGATTGAGGGGAGAAGACTCTACCCCTGAGAACTCAAGACTCCTTGGGTCCTCAGAAATGAAGAATTCTAATCTCATTTCTCAAAGAGGGAAACTGAAGCCAAGAGAGCTGACTCGCCCAGAATCAGGGCCCATCTCACTGTCCTGCCCTTCTTCTAGTTTACTGGGCACAATTTTCTGTTAATGTAAGTAGTTGCAGAACACCAGGAGACCTGGGTCCCACTTCTACATCCACCTCTGATTCATCATGTCACCTGTCTTGGATCTGTTTCCTCTCCTGCAAAACTGTAGAACAGAACTCCAGGTTCACTAAAAACCCTTCCTTTGGGTCTTCAATAAACACCCAGAAGGACAAGGGACCTGCCATCTCTTATCTTGGTAGGGTCTGTGAGGCTGAACCTGTGGGAGGAGGAGGAGGAGGAGGAGGAATCCTACTCCTCCTTAGGAGGATGGCAGCTTGGGGGGGGGGGGAGCAGTCCCCACAACTGTGGCTTGTCTCATCCCAGAGATGAGCATCTCAGGGCAGAAGCACAGACCCTGAACTTGGAATTAAAGACCAAAGTTTTTAAGTCTCAGTTTTTGTTACTGAATAGATAACTGATCAAGTAACTTCTTTCTTGACCCCAGTTTTTGTTCTTTGTAGAAACAGAAAATAATTCTAGGACTCCCTTATCAGGAAAGTGCTTTATATATTCTAACATGCTACAGAAATAAGAGCTTTCACTAATCCAGGCCAATGGGATCAGCCCTTTCCATTTCTATAGCACTTAAGGACACTGAGGCTGAACAGAGGAAATGACTTACTCAAGTGCCATAGCCAGGATGTGAGTCCCAGTCTGTTGGCTACAAGTGCGAGTTTTAGCTCTACTATATCACCAAGTCTCAGGAGAATAGTAAGAACAGGGCTCATTTCTCTAGTGCTTTAAAGTTTACAAGATTTAGAGGAAGAGATTCTGGGACCTCTTCCCATATCCAACACCCCTAGGGGGGGATGGAGCTGGAAAAGAAGCCTGGGTCATTCACCAACAGCCCTGAGGTTCTATAGGGGCTGCCTGAGCCTTATTAGGGAAATAAATCCTCAGGCCCCATTCCCATTTCTAGCCAGAAGTTAGCTGTCTCTCTGACATTCCCAAGCCAGGAAAGGGGATACTTCTGGCCTCTGGTCACCAGCCCCTTAGGGAGGGCCAAGGGAGATGTCCCAGGGCAGGTGCTCAGCGGGAAGCCGGTGTGTTGTCTGCTGATGGGGAGAAAGGCTGGAGCCACCTCAGGCCCTGACCCCGCTTAGCCTTCTTGTTCCAGCCAAGGAGGGGCCCAGGTAGGGTAGCTTGTCCACCATTTTCCTTGTCACTGCGTAAGAGCCCAACTGAGGACAAGCTGGTTGCCTTCTTCTCCACCTGCTCACAGACAGAGAATGGAATGGATGTGAGACAGTCATCCCCATTATCATCTCCATCTCCCACCTATCATCCCCAAGCTCACACTCAAATCTTTATGTGCAGAGATAAGGATCTAGAAAAGATAATTTTTCAAAAGAAACCATTTTAAAAATTAAAAAAAACCCAAATAGCAGAAGATACCCATATTGATCATCTAAAACCAACAGATAATCCTTAAGACAAAAAAAATTTACCCAGAATTATTAGAAAATGCTAAATAATAAATAAAAAAGTTAATGGGCTTAAAAAAAGAATAGTTCTGGGTAAATTTTTTGTCTTCCATTTAAGAATTCTGTTTAATTGAAGAAGTCAAAACCAGGAGCAATGGGTGAAAATTATAGAGACGGTTTTTGGCTTGATTTAATTTGACAACTTCCAACAACTAGAGCTTATCCCAAACCAGAATGGGCTACTTTGGGACACAGTGAGTTCTCCACCAAACAAAGGCTACTTGTGGGTATGGATGGAGTAAAGTGTTTGGGTACAGGCTGACTTGTGATTCTGTTATTAAAGAAAGCATCCCTGGGGAAGCTAGGTGACTCAGTGGATAGAGCAAACACTCTAGAGTCACAAAGATCCGAGTTCAAACCACCCTCAGACATTTATTAGCTGGGTGACTCTGGGCAAGTCACCTAACTCTGAATACCTAGCCACAAAAAAGGAGAAACAAAATCCCATCTTCCCTCTGGAACTCAGTTTACTCCCGTTAAATAAGGGGAGGGGTCAGAACCGAGAGGTCCCGAGGCTCTCCTCTACCTCTGATTGCTAGAAAGTGTCACTGGCTACAGCTCCCCTCACAGAGCAGAACTCGCTGACTTCTGGGTCCCCCAACCCCCTTCCCTTCCTGGGGTTATAATTACCAGACCAAGCGGCTCCTCCCGCTGGGGTGTGACCACCTGGAGGGCCACACCTTCCTCTCCCACACCCGTCAGCAGGGCCACCACCTCCGAGTGCTTCCCCCATTTGCAGGGCTCCCCATTCACGGAGACAATGTAATCCCCTTCCTTCAGTCCAGCTGCCTGCAGAGAGTGGGCCAAGGGGGTGAGCTAGGAAAGTAAGCCCTGGCCTGAGGGGGCTGGCTTCTGGGGGAGCGCTCTGCAAAAGGGCAGTGATGTTTCCCAAGCTCAGACAGAGCACCAGCCTATGTGGGGCTGGAACATCTCAGTCTACTTGGGAACAGCAGATCCAAACGTGGCATGTGGCCCTGGCTCTGCTGGCCAGGCAGTGACTGGCCACAGCCTCAGCCCTTCAGATTCCCTGTGGCGGGACAGAAAAAGCTCTGGCTTGGGAGTCAAGAGACCTGGGGACTAACTCCAGCTCTCTCCCACTGACTCGCCACATCAACCTTCAATAGACTACCATGAATAACTCCTAGGTCTACAATACTTACAGGTTTACAAAGCACTTTCTCCCACAACACTCTCAGAAGAAGTCAGAGCCAGGACACCAACTGAGACTTTCTGGCTAGGTTCATTAAGCTTAACATCGGATCTTTCCATCAGATGAAATCTATGGTCCTTCCCTTTTTAGAAATTTAATTTAATTTTCAATTCCAAATTCTCTCCCTTTGTTGTCCCCTATCCAATGAGAAGGCAATAATACCCATTATACCTATCAAATCATGTAAAATATTTCTGTATTAGCCACAAGGCCCTTTTCTTGAACAGTTAAACCCAAGCTAAACCTGCACACAACAGCTAGGTGGTACAGGGCCTCAGGAGAACCTGAGTTTAAATCTAGCTTCAGATATTTAGTCCCTGGGTAAGTGAGCAACTCTGATTGTCTCTCCACCAAAAGTAAATAAAGGCTCGTTCATCCATTCCTTTCCATCTACACAAAAGCCGCTCTAATTTGTTAAAAATGAGGTTACAGGTTAGGAGGATGGAGAAATCACTGTACACGAAGGAGGTCAGTCAAGGCTTCCTGGAGGAGGTATGGCTCCAGATCAGTAATGAAAAACAGTGAAAGCCCGGGTTCCGAGCCTGCCTCTGTCTCATGCTCTCTGTGTGACCACCAGGCAGCCCCTCCTCTCCATGGGTCTCTTCTGTAAAATGAGAGGGCTGGAATAATGGTCCTCTAAAAAGTCCCCTCCGGCTTTCACTACGTGATCCTAGAGCCTCTCTCCTCCTCTGGGCCAGGTCCAGATCAGGGCTGAGGTCAGACAAACATACTTGGGGGAGGTGAAGAGCCAGGACACGGGTAAAAATTCAGGCTCCAGGTTGGACAATCCAACAGGAAAATCCTGAGGATATATAATCAGTAGAAGGCAGGTGGATAATACAGACAGGTGGATGATACAGACACTTTCCTCTAGCTAGGAATGGCCTGAGAAGTCAGAGACTCCCTGCCCCCTCTCCTTCTGCCAGACCTGGCTCCAAATTGGTCTTCTCCAGGAAGCCTCCTCAGCACATTCCAGTATCTCTGTGTATAAAGGGATGCTGAGCTGGACAGGTTGCCACTGGCGTCAATGTTCCTGCCAAGACCCTGAGGGCAGGTGCCATATTTTCCCCATCATCCCTCAAGGGTCTCTCGGAGTACAGCCCCAGAGGGCAGGATATTTACCCCTTTGGTCTCTGACTGAACAGCCCTGAAGTACCTTCCCTTCCCATCTCCCTCTAAGCCCTGGGGTTTTTTGAGACCAGGGCCAGACCCCTGGAAATTTGGGGTTCACTTACCTCAGCCCGGCCCCCAGGGATTACAGCTGCAATGAGAACAGGAGAATCTCCCCTGAGAGTGAATCCGAAGCCACCTTCACCTCGAGTCAGGAGTATGGGCCCCTTCAGTCGCCACTGGTTCTTGGCAGAGAACACGGACAGGGGCCCCTATTGGGAGACAGCAGCCTGAGGCTCAGCCATGTGCATCTGCTCCCCCATCACTCAACCAAGGCTTTGTTGGGGTTGAATTCCTTGCATTCAACAGCAGCATATTGTACAGGAGCCCCAGGAGACTCAAAGTTAGAAATCCTGGCTTAGATTGTTCCTTACTACCTCAAATCCTGCCCCTTTCTCATCTCCCCAGAAGCTGTGACTTACCATGTGACCTCCTTCCTTTTCCTGGGCTTCAGTTTCCTAATTTTCTTTTATAAAAATTATTTTGATGGAATAAAACAGGGTTACTCTCTTCAGAGACAGGGTTAAAGGGGAAACGAGAGCATAGATGGAGAAAGAAAGGGTTTAGAAATGTTGAAGGGCTTTTTAACCCCATTGTCAGAGAGAAAAGGATGGAAATGTACTGGAGGGAGAGTCTTGGATTCTAGAATTGGCCATCAGCTTGTTCTGTGCCCTCTGTGCCCCTCGGGATATGAAACAGGGAGAAAGTTCCATCCACTTCTAGTAGCAGCAAGACCACCAGGAAAAAAGGGCAGCTAGTTGGTTGGTACAGTGGATAGAGCACTGGGCCTGAGTTCAAATTCAGTCTCAGACATTACTAGCTGTGTGTGTGATCCAGATAAACTCATTCCATTTATTTCTGCCCTGCTTCTGCAAAATGGAGATAATGGCATCCACCTCTAAGAATGCTGTGAGGATTCAGTGAGATCATATTTGTGAAGAGCTCAGGCACATTTATAAGCATCATATAAACATTAGTTATTATTTCTAAGAAAGGAATGGATTTGGGTTCTCTGGCCAAAAAGTACAGGTGCCCACGAGAGCCTTGAGGACGTACCAAGCGATGGAAGATGTCCGTCACCTTCACCTGGGAGAAGTTGGGCGTCTTTATCTCTGGCTTCTGGTGAGTCTTGGCTGAAAATATAAAAATCAAACATAAGTCAGACTGACGATGGAAGAGAAAAGCCAGGACTGGCCTAATCCATCATTTTCCTCTCAAGTGACATAAAGAGAAACACATTTTTTTTTTACCTCCCACAGGAAGTCTTCACAGATTAAACACTCCCTTCTGGCCTCGCCCCCAAGATTTTTCACACCATCTGTCACTTAACCAACAATCTCCCCCCAAGAAATACACAGACAGAAATACCACTCCAGAGGAAATAGGAAAAAGGCTTTTCTTTAGCCTATCATCTACTTTTACTCATCTCCTGGATTCTCTAGGTCACACTGATTCTCTTTTCTCCAATTAAAACCCATACACCCAATGGGAAGAAAAGCATCCCATTCCCCAATTAACAAACAGAAAGAAACGGGAGACTCTTGTTGAGTACTCTACCCAACTAAATAGAGAATTAACGGACCAATTAAAATCCTGCTTTTTCTGGACCTCAGTTTCCCCATCTATAAAGTAGATCTATAGTCCCTCTAGGGCTAAATATTTTATAAGCTAATAATAGTCTATATTCTAAAAAAAATCACAAAATATGGCATTCTCTGTTGTAAATGAGCTAATACAGGACACGCAAAAATACTCTGCAATTCTATTTTGCTTCCATGTGAAAATAAGGTGAAAGTGAAGAGCAAACCTCCTGAAAATGAGGCTGTCTAGGCTCTGGGATTACTGTGATATTAGCAAGTGGTTCCTTACCCTTGTTGGACCTTTTCTCCTCTGCTCATCCTCTATACTGTGAGGATCAGGCATCAAGAAAAATGTGAAAAGAATCCAAGATTCGGAGCTAGAAAGGACTTTGGACAATCCCCAGTCTAAGCTCCTTGTTTTAAGAGACCCAACTCATAATTACAGAGGTAAGTAGCTGCACCCAGGTTCCCAACTTCAAATCACAAGACAAAGATGAATAATTAACAAGTCACTCTCCTTATCTGTACTAGGAGGGAAATGGTCAACAAGGCGGTCACTGCCTCTCTCCTCCTTGGTCACTCCCTCCGTCCAGGTACCGTTCTCCCCTTTCCCCCACCACCCATCATCCAAGGGAGCTCCCACCCAGACTCCCCACTCACGGTGGACCTCAGGGGCTTCGGCAGTCTCAAAGAAGTCATCCTCATGGTCAATCTCCGAGTACTTGGCCAGGGAGCGTCTGTGAGCCAGGGACACGACCTCCTGAAGCAGGTCCATCTTCCGGAGGATGCGGCAGACCGCGTGGAGACGCAGGGCTTCTTCATGATTCATCATGGCCTTCCGCAGGTGCGCCTTCGCTGGGGAGGCCCAGAGGAGTTAGAAAAAACCAACCCCCTCAAGCTACAGAATTACTGAAGGTTGGGGGCTCTCACCCCGCCACAGAACGAGCAAAATGAAACCTGAGTTTGCTAATCAAAGTCGATTCAAAATTTTTAATTAAGCGCCTACTGTTTACAGAGCACTTTGCTCAGAACTAGGGAGATGGGAAATATAAATAAGCCATAAGCCTGTCTTCATGGGACTTGGAATCTGGTTAGTTTCCCCAGTTCTTTGAATAAGGGCTGGCATGAAGTAGGCAGCTAGGTGGCTCAGTGGATCCACTGGGCTTAATCCAGTCCCAGACACTTCCTAGCTGTGTGACTCTGAGCAAAATACTTCCCCACTGTCTGCCTCAGTTTCCCCATATGCAAAATGGGGATAAAATGGGCACCTACTCTCCAGGTTTTTGTGAGGACAAAAAGAGCTATTTGTAAAAACACACTGCTAACCTCAAAGTGCTACATAAATGCTAACTGCTATCATCATTATTTATTATTGTTATAAGCACTTAATAAATGTTTATTCATTTGTTCTTTCATAGGGGAGATATGATACATGCCAGGATAATTGTAATGCAAAAAAAATTACCCCTGCTTATTTTTAAGGCAATTATGAGACTCTAATGAAATGATAATAGCTCCCATTTCTATGGCACTTTAAGGATTACAAAGTGCTTGCCCTTTGAGGTAAATGGTTTGGTATTAATATCCCTATTCTACAGTTGAAGAAATTGAGGTTCTTAGAGGTAAGTATTTAAGGCAGATTTCAAACCTAGGCCTCTAAAATCTAAGTCGAGGACTTTTTTCATCATTCAAGCCATATATTCTCTGAACTGGAACGCCTAAGAGATCTATCCAACCCGTTCATTTTCCAGATCACAGAATATCTGAATTAGAAGTGACTACAAAGGGTCTCTTGTCCATTTGTACCTGAGCAAGAGCCTACTATTAAAACATTCCAGTTAGTCATCCAGTTTCTTGAAGATCTCTAGGAATCGGGAAACTCACTACCTTCTAAAACAACCTATTCAGCATTTGGACAGCTCTAATACACAACAGATGGAGCGGCAGGTCTGGAGTCAGGAAACTCCTCTCCGAGTTCAAATCTGGCCTCTGCCACTGACTACTGTGTGCCTGGACAAGTCACTCGATCTAATTTGTCTCAGTTCCTTCTTCTCCAGCCAATGCTAATTCCAGGTGTGAATGGCGTCTCTCTTCCCCTTCTCCAATTCCCATCTCTTCAAAGCCCAGCTCTAGCCCCCCATCCTCAGGGAAGCCCCTCTAGATCCCTCCCTTTGTCAGGATCACTTTCCTTCTCCTCAAATCTCTGCATTGATCACATATCCTGCCTTGTGCATATATGGGAGGGCAGTGACTGAGGGGAGGAGGGAAATCTTCCCCTGTGTGGGAGGCTTCTACCCAGCTGGGCCAGGCAGCCGGCTCTAATCTCTGCTGGGTCAACAATGGCATTAATTAGGCAAAGGAGGACTCGAGCTGGGGAGTGGTGACCTTGTGAGCAAAGGGCTAGGGCTGAGCTGAGTCTATGCACAAAGTAGGGATTGAGTAAAGATTGCCGAGTTCAGGCTGGAAAATTTCTAGGAAGGAGAGGGCTGGTGAGAAAGGGGCCCGGACAAGAACTATCCACTCGGTGAGTCAGGGTCATATTACTCCCTCAGAAACAGCCAGATAACACTTTCAGTGTCTTGGAGGTTGAGCTGGGTGAAGGATCTAACTGGACTGGGGAGAAGAACCAAAGACAGGATCCAGATATCCAGGTCTGCAAGAGCCAGTCAGGAGGAACTAGTGTTAGGGTGATAATATTTTGAGCTAAAAAGGATAATAATAATAATAAACCATGCTAATGATATGCTAGACTTTATGATATTATTTATTACAAATATTATTTCATTTAATTCTCACAACCACACTGGGAGGTAAATGGTATTATTCCCATTTTATAGTTGAGTAAACTGTAAACCTCTGTCCAGCCACTAAGTGTCAGAGGCCAGAAATGAAGTCGTCCCCCTGAGTCCAAGCCCAGCATTCTATCCACTGAGCCACCTAGCTGTAATGACTAGAGATTATCTAATCCAAACCCCTGATTCGTTTGCCCAAAGTTACACATCCAGTAAGGGTCCAAGTCAGCACTTAAACCCAGAGCCTTTGACAACCCCCCTCTCCCACCATAACTGGGCCAGGTGGGACTGTCACCACGCTATGTCCTTAGAATTTTCCCACTTTTGAGATTTGCAC
Source organism: Sarcophilus harrisii (assembly GCF_902635505.1). Lineage (NCBI taxonomy): Eukaryota > Metazoa > Chordata > Mammalia > Dasyuromorphia > Dasyuridae > Sarcophilus > Sarcophilus harrisii. The sequence goes on along the minus strand of NC_045426.1, from coordinate 639,584,518 downwards.
CCTGAGAGTCTGTGAGTTATAAAAAGCTTCCTTCTCTCTTCAGATAGAGAGAACCAGGCTCTATGACATGCCTGCTTATGCACACTTAGGAAAGGGGACTGGGAAGACAGATGGAGCATCCCCGGCCACCCCAGGCTGGGGCCCCTGGGACCCTTTCCTCCCCGCTGCTGGATCCTTTACCGAGCTTTCTCCGCTCCTCTGAGTCCTGAAGGAGAACGGGCAGCGGAGGACCCTCTGGCACTGTGACGTGGAACTGGAGAAAAGCTTTCTCGTATTTGGGAATCTCAGAGTCTGCTACAACTGCCAAGAGAAGAACAGGGAAAGATGGTTGTGCCATCAGTGACTTGAACATCACTCTGCCCAAAAGTCAGGAACATGAGTCTCCTCTGATTCAGAGTCACCTCCTCCAAGAAGCTCTCCCTGTTTACTCTGGGGCTGGGCCGAGGGGCCGCAGGGGGGCTGCAGGGCGGCGTTAGTGCCCACATTCAGCCCCAAGCAAGGGGCACTTGGCAAGTGCCAAGGGGCAACAAAGGCAAAGGGACAAGTGTCAGGTGTCCAGGCCAGCCAGCTCACCCTGTGGGCCTGGGAGCAGTGTGGGAAGGGAAGGGAAGGGGCCAGATGGGGCAAGCGCTTACTCACCGGGCCCATCACAGAGGGCAATGGCAGCATAGTAGTGGGACAGGCCTCGGAAGTGTTTGGCCTTGACATTCACCATGGTGGTCCAGGAGAAGGGCACGTAGTCTCTGACGGGAGGCTGAACCATGGTCTGGTACACGAGGGAGTACACGTCCTCCACCTGCCAGAGCGGTAGCTTGAGTGTGGCCCACCAAAGCACGTGGAACCACCCGCAGTCCCTGCACCTCCCAGCCTCCAGCCCTCTCACTGCCCTGGGCTTCCTCCGGGGCCTGCCCCCTCCTTCTCCTCCCCATCCCCATTCAACTCCTGCTGACATACCTTCATCCCCACCTCTCTCTTCACCTTTCTCTCCCATCAGCTCCTTCTACTCTAGTTATACCCTTCAATCTTCTCCCTTCACCTGCCCATGCCCTCCTGAATCCCTTCACCTTCTCCACTCTCCTCTCTCTAAATTTACCCACTTCCTCTTCCATTGCTCCATCATTTCTTCTCTTTTTTTTCCTCTGCTCCATCTACTCTTCTGTCTTTTCTGCCTCTTCCTTTTCATTTACTCCCATCACTTCCATCCCTTCACACTCTCTTTCTCTTCTTCCATATAGCCCAGGCTCTTCCATAGCTGTAAACTTTCCTCGACGTTCTTCCACTCTCTATCCACCACCTTCTGAATCTTTGCTCCTGTCTTATTCTCCATTTCTTCCTGTCTCCTTGGATCTATCATCCTGACTATCCTCTCACCCATTTCTCTATCCCACCCGCCATTTACAATACCTGCTCCTTCCTTCATCCCTCCACTTCTTCCATCTGCCATCTATACTTTTCTGTCTCTAACTTCTAACATCTATTCCTCCTTCTCTATCCAAAGGCCTTTCCTGTAATGAGAATAAAAGCCTGAAATCCTCACAAGCTAGAGGCATGTGCACATACATGCACACACACACACACACACACACACTCACAATCCTGATCTCAATCCTAGGGTTCAGCTGTGGAGGCAAAGAAACCAGAGCTATGAAAAACTACAACTATGTTTTTGTGCAATGGAGAGACAAGAAGACATGGAAACAGAGAATGAGGTAAAGATACAGATGGATAAAAAGACAGGATGAGAAAGATGGAGTGAGAAACAGTTATGATGTAGAAACCTGGCTGTGAAAAGCCCCCTATATTATAGCTATTTCTTGGCCCATTCCTGACCATCATCATTTCTGCAAAAGGATGGAAAGCACAAGTTATATGGGATGAGGGGAAAAGGTCTTTCCTGATCTCATCCCACTCCAAAGGGCTAACTACACCATGAGTCTTTCCGTCATCTGCTCAAGTTTGGAGATAGCACAATGAACATAGTGTTGGACCTGGAGTCAGATAACTCTGAGCAAGTCTTTCTTTAGAAAGAGGGCAAATCTTTCTTTACCTCAGTTTCTCATCTTCAAAAATGAAGAAAATAATAGTGTCAACTCCACAGAGTTGTAATGAGGACAAAATGAGATAATATTTTGCAAAGTACTTTGTAAACATTAAAGAGCTATATGAATACAAGCTATTATTGGGATACTAGTCATCATCTCTTCCCATCATTCAAGTCTCCTGAAACCCTCAATGAGCCCTCACCCTGGATAGTCTTCTTGAAATAATTAGAAGTTAATCCCCCAGGTCTGTATTTAAAACTAAGACTGCTGACTAGATATAAATAAAGACATATCTATGAATGGACAACACCCATTAAGGCACCACTGTTACAGTTAAAAGGAACTAATAAGGGAATTAGAGTAGGTAATAAGGAAACCAAATTATCGCTCTTTGCAGATAAAATGATGGTATACTTAGAGAACCCTCGAGAATCAACTAAAAAAATATTAGAAATAATCCACAACTTTAGCAAAATTGCAAGATACAAAATAAATCCACATAAATCATCAGCATTTTTATACATCACTAACAAAATCCAACAGCAAGAGATACAAAGAGAAATTCTATTTAAAATAACTGTCAAAAGGATAAAATATTTGGGAATCTATCTGCCAGGAGAAGGTCAGGAACTATATGAGCAAAACTACAAACACTGTCCACACAAATAAAGTCAGATCTAAACAACTGGAAAATATCAAGTTGAGCAAATATAATAAAGATGACAATACTCCCTAAATGAATCTATTTATTTAGTGCTATACCAATCAGACTCCCAAGAAACTATTGTAATGACCTAGAAAAAAATAACAACAAAATTCATCTGGAAGAATAAGTTAAGACTTTAAAGGGAATTAATGAAAAGAAAAGCAAATGAAGGTGGCCTAGCTGTACCTGATCTAAAGCTATATTATAAAGCAGCGGTCATCAAAACCATTTGCTATTGGCTAAGAAATAGACTAGTTGATCAGTGGAATAGGTTGGGTTCACAGGCCAAAATAGTCAATGACTATAACAATCTAGTATTTAACAAACCCAAAGACCTCAGCTTTTGGGAAAAGAATTCACTCTTTGACAAAAACTGCTGGAAAAATTGGAAACTACTATGACAGAAAGTAGGCATTGACCCACTTAACACCATATACTAAGATAAGGTCAAAATGGGTTCATGATTTATACATAAAGGATGATATTATAAGCAAAGTAGAAGAACATATGATAGTTTACTTCTCAGACCTATGAGGAGGAAGGAATTTGTGATCAGAAAAGAACTAGAGCTCATTACTGATCACAAAATAGATAATTTTGATTATATTAAGTTAAAAAGTGTTTGTACAAACAAAAGTAAGATAGACAAGATTAGAAGGGAAGCAATAAACTGGGAAAACATTTTTACATTCAAAGGTTCTGATAAAGGCCTCATTTCTAAAATATATAGAGAATTAACTCAAATTTATAAGAAATCAAGCCATTCTCCAATTGATAAATGGTCAAAGGATATGAACAGACAATTCTCAGATGAAGAAAATGAAACTATTTATAGTCATATTAAAAGGTGCTCCAAATCACTATTGATCAGAGAAATGCAAATTAAGAAACTCTGAGATACTACTACACAGCTCTCAGAATGGCTAAGATGACAGGAAAAGATAATGCTGAATGTTGGAGGGGATGCGGAAAAACTGGGACACTGATATATTGTTGGTGGAGTTGTGAACGAATCCAACCATTCTGGAGAGCAATTTGGAACTATGCTCCAAAAAGTTATCAAACTGTGCATACTCTTTGACCCAGAAGTGTTACTACTGGGCTTATATCCGAAAGAGATCTTAAAGAAGGGAAAGGGACCTGTATGTGCATGAATGTTTGTGGCAGCCCTTTTTGTAGTGGCCAGAAACTGGAAACTGAATGGATGTCCATCAGCTGGAGAATGGCTAAATAAATTGTGGTATATGAATGTTATGGAATATTATTGCTCTGTAAGAAATGACCAGCAGGATGATTTCAGAAAGGCCTGGAGAGACTTACATGAACTGATGCTGAGTAAAAAGAGCAGGACCAGGAGATAATTATATACTTCAACAACAATACTATATGATGAGATAATTGAGGCCAGTTCCAATTGTTCAGTGATGAAGAGAGCCATCTACACCCAGAGAGAGGACCGTAGGGATCGAGTGTGGACCACAATGCTGTGTTGTCTACAACACAGCATTCTCACTCTCTCTTTTGTTGTTTGCTTGTATTTTGTTTTCTTTCTAAGTTTTTTTCTTCCTTCTTGATCTGATTTTTCTTGTACAGCAAGATAATTGTATAAATATATATACATATATTGGATTTAACATATATTTTAATATATTTAACATGTACTGGACTACCTGCCAGCTAGGGGAGGAAGTAGGGGGAAGGAGGGGAAAATTTAGAATAAAAGGTTTGCAAGGTTCAATGTTGGAAAATTACCCATGCATATGCTTTGTAAATAAAAAGTTTTAATTTTAAAACAGGGACTTTCAAAGTCAAAGGCAGTATCACACATTGAAAAAGATTACTTTGGTTGGAGTGAGATAACCTGGCTTCAAATCCCAATTCTCTCCTGTATGACCACAGTAAACAAATCAGTTCTCTAAGCCTCCATATTTTCCCATCTATAAAATGAGATAGTTAGGCTGGATAATCTCTAACACCCTTTCTAGCCCTAAATCTTTAAACCTATGAACTAGTTCAAGCCCTTTCATCTTACAGTCAAAAAAATTGACTTAACTAGCATCACATGGGGATTAAGTAACAGCACAGTAGAATGTGAACCCAGGTCACATAAGCCCCTACAAGAGAGTAGCAAAGCTTCTCAGAGGCCATCTAGTCCAATCCCTAGCTAAATAATAATCCCTACACTGCAACAAGTAGTCATGGAGCCTTTGCTAAAGACTTCCAGGGATGATTCACTCTGAACAGTGAATACAGAGCAGATTGCAACACATCTCTCCATTCTTGAGGGTCCCAGAGCCTCCTGACTCCAAGGGCAATTACTCTTAACACCATATGATTCTCCATTCATAATTATTTAATTGTCCGTATTAGGGTCTGTTGACATACCAAGACTGAGGTTAACTCTTGGGAAGATTGTATTTTTTTTGCACTTTTGTGCCCTTTTTGTACTCAAAGCCAATGGCTTAGATTAAATTCCCTTTGATTCACCAAGAAACAGAACAAGTAGAATACTGTGCTTGGGGGTCAGGAAAGACCTGGATTCAAATCTCAGGTTTGAAACTTACTGGCTTTGTGACCTCAAACAACTTTGTAGACTTGACTTATTGAGTCAACAATTGTAATTTGATTTAATGCAGAGATTCCCAAGAAAAGAGCTCCCTATGCTGACAAAATTAAAAATCCTTCAGATAATCTTGATTTGCCAATAGTCCCTAATGAGGACAGGAACCATAAATTAAGAAAACACCAGGGCCAGAAGGGTATCCATACAGAGACAATCTGAGAATTCACTTATCAGAGGATAGCTGTAACCTACCTCGGTGGGGTCAAATTCAAATAGAAATAGGACTGCTAAACTTAAATAAAAATCCCTCTAGGATGTTTAGAAACCACATGTTAATTTTAAGATTATCTAAATTCTACATTTTTATTTATCTTGTTAATTACATTTTAATCTGCTTCTTCCATTAAGAATACTGGGAGCAGTTTAGCCATGTTTGACACCGTAACACCTGTAACTTGTAATGTAATGCATAACTCATGATTGGGAAGAACAACTTGAAAATTGGTTCATTAGTTGGGGTGGGTCTTGATCAATAATAATGGCAGTGGTGATGATCAGGGTCCAGGAGGAACAATTAGCAAACAGATTTAAGACTAAGAATGTCTTCTAGATAATAAAATTACAGTAAGAACAGTAGGACATTGGCTTTGCCCGAGTGACATTAGATCACATTCCCCACACTGGCTATTCTAAACCTTTTTCTCAGTTTTACAACTCTCTGATTCTCTCACTACAGATGATTGCCACCATGTCTACTGAGAAAATCAAGGCCATCTGTTGTGAGCTTCCTCAACTTTCCTATTTTACAACTCAAAATCCCTCTGTACCTTCAGGCATTTTTCCCTCTCTAATCTCTGACAAAAAGGTGTTCTTTCTATTTGTGCTTTTTATCCCATCCCCTCCTGTGTCTTCCAAGAACTTGTCCCTCCAACCATTCCCTTTCACCTTCTTTGTGAATTTGTATTGGCTCCTTCCCTTAGGTCAACAAATATACTCAAGGTGTCCTCTATCCTCAGAAAATCCACCCTCCACCAGCCCACCCACTCAAGTTATCTTTCTATTTCTCTCTTCCTTTTTACTGGCAAATATTTAGAATCATCTATATTTGTTCCTCGATGTCCTCACTTTCCCCTCACTTCTTAATCCTTTGCAATCCAACTTCCAGTGTTAGCACTTAACTAAAGAAGTACTTCCCAAGCTTACTCTTAATCTGTTTATTACTAAATCGGGTGGGCTTTTTTTTTTTTTTTGGATTCTCATCCATCTTGACCTCTTTGTAACATTTGACACTGCTGACCACCTTTCTTCTCTTGGCTCCCAGAACACCCTTTTCTCCTGGTTCTTCTCCCACTTGCCTGATGGCTTCTTCCCAGTCTCCTTTGCTGGTTCATTACTCCTAAATTTATATGTACAAAAAAGGGATACAAAAATGTATCCCTGTACACTCTTCTCTCTCTATTCTCTTCCTCCTTGGAGATTTCATCAATTTCCATGAGCTCCATTATTATTTCTACAAATGGTTTCCAAATCTATATAGCCTATCCTATTTCTATTTTCAACTCCAATTGCATATCATCAATTTCCTCCTGGACATCTCTACTCCATGTCCCAAAATACAAATCCCCATTTTTCCCATTAAAGTTGCCCTTCCTCCAAACCTCCTTATTTGTGACCAGGATACAACCACCCTCCCAATCACCCAAGTTCCTAATATCAATCATCTTTGAGTCTTTCTTCCTCCACCCCTACCTGCGTTCCGTCTCCCATTCGATGAGTTGCTGAGTCTAATGGATGTTACCTCCATAATCTCTCTCACATCCATTCCTTTGTCTCCCTTTCATTGAGACACCATCAGGTCCTCCTCATCGCTTTTCCAAACTACCATAACAGCTCCCCAACTGGCTTCCCTATCTACAGTCCTCAGTCTGTCTACGACATACTTGTCAGAAGAATCTTCCTAAGGCACAATTCTGACTCCATGTTCCTGCTGAAAAACCTTAAATGTCTCCTGACTATCTCTAGAATTAAATTATTCCTCACTGTGGTCTTTAAGGTCCTCCACAATCAGGCTCCCACTGACCTTCCCAGCATTATCTCACATCACCTTTTTTTTTAATTGACTTTTATGTTCTACTCAAATTACTGACAAAATGAATTCCCAAGTCCGATGACCTTCTCTCAGTCCCCATACCTTCTTACCTCTTCAGTATTGAATTCTATTGATCAACCCATTCTCCTTGATAGCTTCCTCTATCTCAATTTTGCTTCTTTCTAGGTTTCCTGGCTGTCTTCCTACCCATCTGACTGTTCCTTTTCAATCTCCTTTGCCGTATCTTCAAGCACCCACCTGGGGATCCCCCAGGGCTGAGTCCTGGACTCTCTTCTCTCCTCCTCCTACAGCGTTTCACTTAGTGATCTCATTTGTTCCCAAGGTTTTCAATTGTCATTTCTATGCTAATGATTCTCAGAGAGCTCTTAGCCTCCAGACTCAAATCTGCTGCTAGTTAGACATCTCAAATTGGATGTCCCATGGGCATTTTAAATTCAATATGCCCAAACTGATCTCATTATCTTTTCCCACCAAATTCTGCTTCCCTCCAAAATTTCCTATAATTGTCAAGGACACCACCATCCTTCAGGTCCCCCAGCCTCATAACTTGGATGTCTTTTTCAGTTTTTCTCTCTCTCTTACTCTACTCCAATATTCAATCTGTTGCCAAGTCTTATCAAAGGTACCTTCATGATATCTCCCAGCTGTGCCCCATTCTTCCTGTGGCACTGCCAGCCCGCTGGTGCAGGTGCTCATCATTTCATACCTAAGCCACTGCAATAGCCACAATTTCCCTACTCCAATCTATCCTCCATTCAGCTCCCAAAGGGATCGTTTTAAAGTAAGTTTTTATTTCTCCTACTCAGTAACCTCTGGGGGCTCCCTATCACCTCCAGGATCAAACACAAAACCTTCTTTTTGGCATTCAAAGCTCTTCATTCCCCAGCCTCCTCCTAGCTTTTTTTTTTTTTTTTTTTTACTCCTTATATGAACCACATAATCTGTGACTCAGTAACACTGATCTCCTGACTTTTCCTTGCACAGAATGCTCCATGTCTTGACTCTGGGCATGCTCACTGACTCTTCCCCATGCCTGAAATATTCTGGCTCCTCATGCTTCCTTTAAGTCCCAGCTAGAATCCCACAGGTCAGAAGGCTTTCCCAATCTCCCTGAATTCTAGGACCTTGTTCCATTGATTATCTCTAATTTAACTTATCTATGGCTTGTTTGATTATAAGTATTCCTCTTTTAGACTAGGAGCTTCTGAGGGCAGCAGCTGTGTTTTGTCTTTTTTTTTTTTTTTTTTTTTTGGTATCTCCTGGACTTAGCTAATATAGTGTCTAGCATGTAGTAGGTACTTAATAAATGCTCACTAACTGTTCCCACACTTGCCATTCCATCTCTTGCTCTTATGCATCAATGCACAATTTCCTCCAGGCCTAAAATACACTTCTTCCTTAGTTCTGACTCTCAGAAATGTAACCTTCCTTCCAACACTCAATTTCACTTTACAGACGAGGAAATTGAGGATTATAGTAGAGAATGAACTTGTCCAAATGGATAAGAAATGGCAGTGTTAACAGGACAAATATGGAAATATGCTTAGAAGAACTGTACATGTTTAACCTATATTGGAATGCTTGCTGTTTAGAGGAGGGGGAAGATAGGGAGAAGAGAGAGAAAATTTGGAACAAAATCTTACAGAAATAAATGCTGAAAACTATCTTTACAAATATTTGGAAAAATAAAATACTGTTGAGAAAAAAAGAAATGGCAGTGATAACATAACAAATATGTTAATATGCTTAGAAGAACTGTACCTGTTTAACTTAAAATGGATTGCTTGCTCTCTAGGATAAGGGGAAGATAGAAGGAGATAGGAAGAAAAAAATTGGAACATAAAATCTTACAGAAATGAATGTTAAAAAAACTATCTTCACAAATGTTTGGGAAAATAAAATACTGTTGAGAAAAAGAGAAAAGGCAGTGCTAACATGACAAATATGGAAATATGTTTAGAATTGTACTTGTCTAACCTATATTCGATTGCTTGCCATCTAGAGTAGGGGGAAGACAGGGGGAAGAGAGGGAGAAAAATTTGGAATACAAAATCTTACAGAAATAAATGCTGAAAACTATCTTTACAAATATTTAGAAAAATAAAATACTGTTGAGAAAAAAAGAAAAGGCAGTGCTAACATGACAAATATGGAAATATATTTAGAATTGTACATGTTTAACCTATATTGGATTGCTTACTGTCTAAGGTAGGGGATAGATAGGGGAGAGAGGAAGAAAAATTTGGAACACAAAATCTTACAGAAATGAATACTAAAACTATCTGCACAAATGTTTGGAAAAATAAAATACTGTTGAGAAGAAGAAAAAAAAAAGAAGTGGCCATGCTGGGATCCAAATTTAGATTCAGCCTCAAGTGAAGGACATACCCTGGCTGCTTCCTGGGCAAGTCTCATCTGGGAGAGAGGTTCTCGAGGGGTCCCAGACAGGGTAAGCTGCTCAAAGACGCACTCCTGGACCTGGGCAGTCATGAGCCGAACCAGCATGGAGAGAGAGGCTATACTCATGTCCAAGCTCGGAGCATTAGAGAAGTTTTCCTTCAGGTAGTTAAAGGCACCTGTGGGATCAGAGAACATCGTCCAGTCCCTTCTCAGTTCCACAAAATTCCTTCTCGATTCCCCACAGGGAAACAAGGGTCAGGAGACATACCTGCTGCTCGCTGAAAGGCCTCAATGGCACAATCAATGCCCTTCCTGGTGCCCCGGTCCTGCCGGGCCCCAATCTGGGTATAAAGGGCACCAATGTTAAAAAGGACACTCCCCTTCTCAAAGGCCAGGGTCCTCTGGTGGGAGGGGACTCCAGTGAGGGAGTCATACCTGCAGAAAGAAAGAAAAATGGAAGTCTGAGCCCATCTGGGAAGTTTTCCACTCAATGCATATGCCCCATTCACAGAACCACTAGTTCAGCCATCCCTTTATGCTTCCATCAGGTCCAACCATGTGGACCAGACCAAACCAGAGTACACAGTGGATGAAGAAGGCAGGAGGAAGGAGATAAAGCATAATCCCTGCCCTCAGAGGGCCCTAGTCTGGTTGGGAAGATAAGATTCACATAGAAGAAAAGATAAGTGATTTTCTCATCCATCTCTAGGAGATGCTTTAGAAGGGATCACTGCTCCAGGGGGAGAAGAAAAACAGATGCCCTGTGAGGTTTCTTTCCATTCTGGGATTTCAATAGTTTAAGATTCTATAATTCAAGGTTCAATGAGTCTAAATTCTCAGAATCCTTCTAAGACATGAATGTTCTGTGAGTCTAAAGCCCTATAATTCTGTGATTCTATGAAATATTTTACTTCAAGCTTCCCCCCGACCCACGATTTTTTCATTTCCTCAACAGATGCAGAACATACCCTCCACCCATTCCACTTTGGAACAAATCTACCCAAATCCCATGTGAACAGCTCTCTACAGCAACAACCCCAACACAACTATTTTTTACTGCCAAATCTCTGATCAAATGACTCTAGTGACATGGAACTGAAGGGTCAGCTGGCAGAGATAAAACCCTGGCCCTGGAATCAAGAGGACTCGAGACACATCTAAGCTGTGAGGTCCTGGGCAAGTCACTTACCTCTGACTGCCTCTAAAAAAGGGGCGGGGGAGCTGCTCATCATTGCATGGCAAGGTGGCCTATTCCACAGGTCTGAGCATTGCTTTCCACCTAAGATGGTAATTGCCCATGTGGCCAGATGTCAGGAAGAGGGTAAAGGGGACCATGGTTACATTTAGGAAGGTTTTTCAGACTTGCACAACAGAATTAAGGGCAGCGGCCATGGCCTGTGTCCCAAATCATTTTCTAAATCTCTGAGGAAGAAAACACTAGCCCATCCTTCTCTCACCAGTGGAAAAAGACCCCAAGGTTTCTACTGGGAGAAAAGAAGCGAATGTCCAGGAAATAGAGCTGGTTATAGTATTCCATGAGGAGCTCCAAACCGGCCTCGTTTCTGCTAGGAGTTCGAATGGCCTGTAGTAGAGAGAAGCAAGACAGTTAATTCAACAAACATTTATTCAGTGCTTACTAAGTGACAGAAAATGGGACTAAGTATTGAGCAAAAAAATAAAAGTGAAACCAGTCTCTGCCCTAATAAAGCTTACATGTCTTATGGAGGCAACATGTAAATAATTATCCACAAAGAAGTTAGATAGGTAAGATCAATTGGAGATAATCTCAGAAGGAAGGCACTAGTATTAAGGGGGATCAGGAAAGGCTCTTGCAAAAAGTGAGATTTTTAACTAAGACTCAAGGAAGTCAGGGAAGACAGGAGAGGAAGTAAGGAAGGAGAATGTTTTAGATATGGAAAGCAGTGAAGGTAAGGAGAAGGAAGAGTCTAGGCATGGAATAAGTCGGGAGATAAAATCCAGCATCACTGGATCATAAAAAAGAAGGAAGGATAAAGCATAAAAAGACTGGAAAAATTAGAAGGGGCCAGCTAATGGAAGGCTTTAAAAGTCGAACACAGGATTTCATATTTGATCCTTTGATCCTGGAGGCAAAAGGAGTTGACTGAATTGGGGTGGTGTGTGACCTGGTCAGACCTGAGCTTTAGGAAGGTCACTTTGGCAGCTCAGAGAGTGGACTGGAATGGGAAGATACCTGAGGCACAGAGATCAACTAGCAGCTCACCCTGATAGTCCAGTAAGGTGTTGAGAGCCTGAACTAGGATGGAGAAGTGTCTGAGGAGAGAAGGGGACAAGACAGTGGGAAACACAATTGATTGGACTTGGAAAGGGACTGGATATGGTGGTGGGGTTGTGAAAGAGTGAGAAGTTGAAGATGAAATTATGGATGAACAGGAGAATGAGGATGCTGTTGACAGTAAGAGGGAAAAGTTAGGAAAAAAGAGATCAGGGTGGACTAGGATCTGATCATATTCACTGAAGTCAATGGACAATATTCATCACTAGCTCAAATGTAGAACTCTCCTGTAAAACTGACTTCAAATTAATCATGCTTTCCATTGTTTAAAAACCAGACCAAAGATTATCTATCAAAACATGGGTTATTCCGAGAAGGGGACAATCCTGTTACAGACTGATAAACATTAGTACCTAATCTCATTTGGCAAGGAATAGGTTTTTCATTTATGCAACAACAAGCCTGCATGTGTTTTTCATGTTTTGTTATTTTCAGGGTCCTTTCCTATTTATTCTATCACCTAATTTTTCCTATCACCTATTATTTCCTATTTATTCTATCCCCTAAGTTTCACAGCAACTCACAAGAACTCTTCAGAGCCAGAGTTATGGTCCCAATTTAAGACTAGGAAACTGAGGGAACTGAGGCAATGGCAGAGATTAGAACATGGACCTCATTATTCTAAAACAACCACACCAAGAAATCCCTAGAGAAGAACACGTAGCCCTTATTTGTCCCCAGGGAGTCTCCACACTGACAGGGAGATGATGATAATAATAACAATAACAAAAACAATTAACATTTATAGAGTATTTATTATATGCTAGGCACAATACTAAGTGCTTTACAATTGACAGGAAGTGGGAAATGTTAGGAGGAAAGAAGCCAGGACTGACTAGGATCTTATTTGACTTTCTCTTATTTGATCCTCAAAATAGCCCTGGGAAGTAGGTGCTATTATTATCCCTAATTTACAGTTGGGGAAACTGAGGTAAGCAGAAACTTATGGGACTTGACCCATGTCACACAACTAATAAATATCTGAGGCTGGATTCAAGGCCTGGATATTTCCCAAATCCTGGAGTTCCTCATTCTACTCACCTCTTCTCTCTAGCTAACATCAAGTAGTGGAAAAAGACCTGGACTGAGAGTAAGTTAGTTCTAACTGTGCCTCTGACACTCACTTGTTCTGAGACTGGGAAAATCATCTCTCCCTTCAAGCCCTCTATTTACCCATCGGTACAATGAAGAGCTTGGAATGTCACTTCTTGCCTAATATTATGTCAGGAAGGAGAGAGGGAACGATAAACCAGCAGGAAATAGTCCTCTGGGAACAGCTCTTACTCACCCACTCCCCTCTCATCTCCAAGTTCCATCTGATGGCCAGATCTGCCTTCTTCCTTTTTTTTTTTTTTTTTTTTTTTTTTTGAGGCATCTGGAATTAAGAGACTTGCCCAGGATCACAGGAAAATGTGATCAATGGCTAGGTGGTGCAGTGGATAGAGCACCAACCCTAAAATCAGGGAGGACCCGAGTTCAAATCTGGCCTCAGACCCTTAACACTCCCTAGTTGTGTTGGGGCAAGTCACTTAACCCCAATTTTCTCAGCAAAAAAAAAAAAAAAATAGAGGCAAGGTGAGCTGCCCAAGCTAATCAGCCAATAAGTGGCAAAGCCAAGATTGGAAGGCAGGTACAGTTATCCCTTCCACATCATTACTTTCCCTATTCTGGTTTCAATAAATTATAGGATGACATAAGAAATGAAATTTTAGGATGTGGGGAGGAGTTTTGGAAAATCCATAAAGATCAGCAGATGACAAAGCCTATGACCAAATACTTAACTCAAATTTTAGAAAAAGGAACTGTAAATACTATGTAAAAGAAAAAAGGAAAACTTTAAACTTCTTCTCTAGTACAAAGAGAAGGCCAAAAACATTTACACAGATTTTCTAGTTCACAAGGGCACCAATCCCCTAACCCCTGCAATGGAGCAGGGATAACTATATTTCAGATTCCAAGTCAACTCCTTCCAGCCATCCCCACTTCCCCTTGGGTTCTTTCCCCAAGCCCCTCACCCTCACAGGTATGCATAAAGCTCATGTTCTATCCATGCTAGTCCGCCAAGAACTGGCCAACCTGCCACATACCTGCCTCAGGTCCATGAGCTTTTTGATCTCCACTTCATAGGAGGTGCTGTCCTCGCCATAGTGTTCTGAAATCATTTCCTAAGGAAAGAAAGGGAGAAGGATGGATTTACTTCTAAACGTCCCATTCTAGGAAGTCCATGGATACACAGGGAAGAGGCCAAAGGAAGGCAGTCAGAATGATGAAAGGGACTGAAGGCACACCATAACAGGATCAGCTAATGGGACTAGGGATGCTTATCCTGGAGAATGAAAACTTAGCAGGGGCACAGCAGCTGAATTCAAGTATTTGACTCAAAAATGGCAGCATGAATAGAGCAATAGACTTGCAGGAAGACCTGAGTTTCAATTTCCCCTCAGACACTAAATAGTTGTTCAATCCTGAATAAGTCGCCTAACTTCTGACCTCAGTTTCTTCATATATAAAAACAGACTCATCGGTATCTAACACTTTTCTAGCTTTTAAATCTACATTCCTATGGTTTGAAAGGCTATCACAGAGAAGAGGGATTTGAATTGACTACAGAGAATAGAAACAGGAACAATGAATGAAAGGTATAGATTTAGGTTTAGTACACAGAAAATACTTTAAAAAATTAGTTATCCAAAAGTAGAATGGTCTGCCATCAAAAGGAACTCACTAAGGTTTTCAAGGAATAATTAGATCAAAGCTTCTTAAACTGTGAGTCATGTGGGTCATGAAATTATGATTTATTATCAGTAAATGATTGATTTGTATACATATTTTAGATGCCTATATATATCCAGAGTCCCATAAAAACTTCTCAGGCAAAAAGGGGTCACAAGGAATCACAATCACGGCATCAACCTTACTTACTGAGCTGTTGGAGGAACAAATTTTATGGAATTTTTAAGTGCACAAATAGGAGCTGCCGTTATTATTGCTATTGCTGGAAAGGAAGAAAATGGACTAGGAAACAACATCTGACAATGTCAGCCCTGGTAGAGAAAGTCTGCTGTCATCCAGGTAGAACTAGGGAGATGGGAGCTAAACCTTAGACTCCTATAATTATCAGCTGGCCCTCGGAAGTAAGGAAGTCAGTGAGTGTGGACCTGAGGCAATTTAGGCAAATGTGCCCAGGGTGGCCTGATCTGGGACCGAGCTGAAGGGCAAAAAAGAATAAAAGATAGTTTTTAGATTTTGATCAGGAGTCCATGATACCCTAAGGAGCTCCCTGACTGCTGTTTTCAACTTTCTGGTGAGTGGTTTTTGTTTTTAATCTCACCAAAATGCTTTTTGAAATGCCCAGAGAATGATTTTTACCCTAAGTTCAGCAGAATGATTTCAGTATTTGATTCTTGCCCCACAAATAAAGTGCCCCACATATAAAGGCATCCTTTAGGGACTTTCGGGCACTGAAGGATTTGATTCTTGCCCCACTTCCCGACTGTTTTTGTTAAATTTGGGGTTTTATTTTTAATCCATTATACCAAATGAGGAACAGGAATGTGGACAATGTGATAGGTGAGACTGGACAAGGCAAGACAGCAAGGATTGGGGGCAACAAATCTGGAGATCTTAGGAATCAAGAAAGCTCAGGAAGCTTGGACCCTTTAGCTAGGAGTTTATGAATCAGAGAATTTTAGTGTAAAAGGTGAAGTTGCCCAAGAGTTAAAGGCAGGTTCCAGGGATCAGTTGTGAGAGCCCCAGGGAGATGTCAAAGGATCAGTGAAGCCTTAAGCCCAGATTTGGATCTTAGCATCCATACCCAGATGTCTTTCTTTCTAGAGAAGAACCAAAATGGCATCACTATGTCAGGGTCACTGTAGAGCGTGTCCAACTTTCTGATCATTCTATTGCAAGCTCGGAAGGCCCTATCACAAGTTGAGCAAAAATAGTCTGTATGGATATTTGGAGTGGAAAAGTCTCTAAATTTGTGCATCTCCCTCTTTTTTTGAGTGAAAGATAAAGTCTCTCTTAGGTTTGTGAGGACTCATAGAAGAAGAGATCATTCTTATCTTTGGGAAGTGGGGCAAGAATCAGGTTTTCTTGGAAAGATGGCTGCCATACTGGGTCTAAAAAGATGGATAGAATTTCAAAAAGCAGAGATGAAGGAAGAGCATTTCAACCTTAGAAAACGAAGGTAACAAAGATTTAAATGTAAAAAAAAAAAAAGTCAAGCTATGTCCAGGGGATAGATACCCCATCTGGCTGATAGAATAGAGAGATTAAGAGCAGGTAACTAGAAGACAAAATAGGGAAGATTAGGTAAAGACAAACTGTGGAGGACCCAGAACGCTAAGAACGCTAAGATGAGGAATTAGCAGTTATCAAGTAGAGGCCATATTATACAAATAGCAACTGCTCATATTTCTATGTTCCTTTAAAACTTATAAAACACTTTCTTTGAAACAAAACAGCAGCATGAGTATTATCCCCATTTTACAGATGAAGAAACTGAGGCAGGAGAAATGCCTTGCCCCTGGTTAGGCAGCTAAGAGATGTCAGAGTGGAAACTGGAATTCAGATCACCAGACTGTATGCTGCCTTTGGGAAAATGTCATTTTCCATTCAAACTAAGGGCTTCTCTCTGATTGGGGCAAGGACTTACCCTCAGGGGTGTGGCCAGATCCAAGTCTTTGGTCTCCTTCAGCCCCAGTGGGATCATGGGGACACTGATGCCTTCGCTGAAACAAAAGGGACTCTGAGTTCTGAGGTTCCTCCAGGGATCCCCCTCACTCACTTCAGGCTAGCAGCTAGCCTAAAGAAGGAAGGGGACTGGACCCATGCTTTTCACCAAGGCCAGATAATATTTGTAAGGCATTTACATTAGGTAAGTACACAGTAGGTATTTAATAAATGCTTGTTTCCTCCCTTCCCATTTTTGGTCCTGCTCCTCTACCCTTCAAACCAGATCTCCAGAGACCGTGCTTAAGAGGAGCAAACTCCAGTACCCACCCTCAGAGACCATGCTTCCAGACGATTTTATCTGCTCTGCTGCCTCACATAAGCCCAGATGGACCCTCCTATAGGCCTGAAGAGCTATATTCAAATCAATACTACCATATCCTCTAGAAAAGATGCGCCAATGGATTGGCCTCCTGTTCTATTCACAGCTTTCAGGACTTCCTAGAATAAAATGCCTCACTCCCTTCCCATTCTTCTAAGTGTGTTGTCCACCCTATTAGAAAGTAGCTTGTTAAAAAAAGGAAAAATAAAAAATATTCAAAAGTAAATAAACTAAATAATATTAAAAATAAAAAATAAATAAAAAGAAAGATAAAGATAAAAATAAAAAACAAAATATGCCCTTTGCAGGCAGAAACTACTTTGTTCTATGCTTATATCTCCAGTGCTTAGCACAGTGCCTGATAAATGCTTTTTCCTATATTCTTTCATTCCAACAACTTCTTAAATCCCTTCTAATTCTGAGATCTGATGAACCAGAGCTTCCCCCATAACCTAAATTCAGGGAACCCTCATTTAAAATGAGGCATTAGGAATCGGGTAAGGAAAGGCAGTTATAATAACCATTCACATTTCTATAACACTTTATAAACCTTAGAGCATTTCCCCCATGATAACCTTGTACAGGAAGAAAAGCAAATACCATTGTCACCATCTTCCAGATGGAGAAACTGAGGTTTAGTAAGAAGGAAGGGATTAACTTGCCCAAGGTCTGCAGCTAGTAAGCTAGGGTGCTGAAGTAAAACACTTGGTGATATGGTGTGAAAAACACTGATTGGGTCCAGGAGACCAGGATTTGAATTTTGGCTCTGCTAGTTTTCAGCTGTGTATAAACGTGGACAAGTCACTTCCTTCTGTGAATCTTCATTATCCTCCTCTGTAAGATGGAAGGATGGTATTAGAGGATGTCTATGGCCCCTTCTAACTTTGACCCCTTGATTACTGGTCTTTTTCACCCAAAGCTTGGCTTGACTTCTCAGATAATAAGAGCTTTCATTTCTAGATGAGAGTGAATTAAGACCCTTTTGTGGGTGGGAGGGCAAGGAAAGTAGTCTCTGAAAGAAAGGGTCATGGAGACCCTGAATAGGGATAACTGTGGGGTAGTACAAAATAAGAATCAATTATACCTGCCATGTGCCAATGTAGATACAGAGGAGGGAAAAAGAAATAAGCTCTGCCCTCAAAAACTTACATTTTAGGGAAAAGAAGTATATATATAAGTATGTACATAAAAAATACTTCGTGATTTCAAGGAAGACGGGCTATTAGTAGGAAGCAATCAGGAGAGGAATTAGGAAATAGCATTTAAGCTGAGCTCTGAATGGACTATGGACTCTGAAAGGTAGATGATGAAAGAGGGCATTATATAGGTCTGAGGGACAGCTTGTGCAAGCAAGTGGACAGGAGGTGGAATTTTTACTCGTGGAGAAAAGTAGGAAAGCACACTTAGCTGGATTATAGAATTTGAGAAGGGGAACAGTACATAAAAAACTTTGAGGGCTGTTTAGAGTTGGGCTGTGAAGGCCTTTAAATAATCAACTAAGAAGTGAGTGTTTGATCTAGAGATAACAGAAAACCACAGATTTTATTGAGCAAAATGAGATCTGTGTTTTACAAATATCAATTTGGCAGCTGTTTGGAAGCTGGACTGGAAGAGGAAGAGCCTGGAGACACCATGTGGGAGATTACTTCAACAGTACAGAGGCAAAAAGAGCCTGGACTAGGTTAAATGAGTTGAAGGAAAAATAACAGATTCAAGAGATATTGTGATATTGTGCAATACAACTATCATTGACAATTAATTGGATACTTATGAGGGAAAGTGAAGGGCTGAGGATGACTTCAAGATTGCAAATCTAAGGGACTGAAAGACCAAGAGAAAGAGAAGGCGTTTTGCATTGGACCTGTTAGGTGTGAGATGCCTATAGAACAGATGGTGGAAAATGTTGTTTGGGGTTGTTTTGGTAATGGGAGATTGCAGGGCTCAGAGAGTCTCAGATCTGGATATAAAGACCAGGAATCATCTGAGCAGAGATGATAACGACAGCCATGAGAGCTGATGAAATCACAGAGAAGGAGTAGAGAAAGAAGAAAGAACCCTGGCTTTCTGGCAGGAAAACACGGGTTGAGATTCTGGCCCTGCTGCTTATCAGTTGTGTGGCCTTTCCCAGTGCCTGGTACTCTCATCTGCAACATGGAGCTAGTCATCTCTACACTGTAAGTTAAATATAAAGTCCTTGTAGACCATCAAAGTGCCACAGAAATGTAAATGTTTGTTAGCCCTGCTCTGACACTGATGAGACACAGATCTTGGGACCTCAGTTTCCCCTTCTTAAAAATAAGAAGCCTGTTGGGGGGGGTCACAAGCTGGGGCCCCCTCCCCTCCCACCAGGGGCACCTCTCGTTCTGGTACACATCCACACTACTGTTCAGTTCCTCCAGCTCCTCTTTCAGCAGCTGCAGGTTAGAATTCACATAGCTCAGTTCCAGGGCGACCGTCTCCTTGACCCGATGGTTGGTAGTAGCTCTGGGGAAAGAAACACAATGTTTTTTAAAGATGTCTTAATTTAGGGAGTCTAAAGTGGTTCTTTCAAGACAGTCTGTTGAAAGAGGTGGGGGAGGGGGAAACAAGTATAATTATTAGCCCCATTTCACAGATGGGGAAAGTTTCCCAAGATTCAAATTGGAGAAGACTAACTGGGCCCAAAGTCAAGAAGGCAGAGCTCTGCCATATGTTTTTCTGAGGGAGGAAATACGTATTTATTAAATACCTACTATGCCCAGGCACTAAGTGTTTTATCAATATCATTTAATTTGATCCTCACAACAACCCTGAAAGGAAGATGTGATCGTCACACCCATTTTACTTGGATTCATACCTTGGCCCTGTTACTTAGTACTCATACACTTAATCTTTCTGGGAACTTATTTCCCAGACTTGGACTAGATGATCTCAAAGTTCTCTTTCTTCTCTAATTCTGTGACCTGTGAACCCATAAATCTTAACCCAGCTCTCAGATCTTCCTTGATGGGCCAAGAGTCAACATGCACTGAGACACTGTATTCCTGGATGGAGTGGGTCTGAAGGATCAAGGGAGGCACACTCCGTGAAGGCCTGGGCAGGGATGGGCAAGGAGGGAGCTGCCCTAGGACAAAATAATCCCAATTAGGATTTACACCATCCTCCAAATGTCCTGCGGTGACTGGGGCTTAGCCAAAGCACTGTGGGAGCTAAAATGAGCACAGCGTGAGCCGGGAACATGAGGGAGAGGAAGGACACCTGGACCCACACACTGGGAGCCTGAGGGGAGGTGCTCTTGTGGAGAAGGAAGAGGTCCTGAGTGAAAGAGAAAGGAGGAGCTGATGGGTGCAAGAGTTAGACTAGGAAGCCAGAAATTGTTTCCTGGTCCCCATGTTTACTCTTTCTCTCACCTTGGCCCCTGTCCCAGATAAGACTCTGAAATATAATAAAGCCCTGCCCTCAGGGAACCTATGCCTATAGAAAAGTCGGTTAAAATGCCCAAAAGGGAATGACAGAGCCCCCAAATGGAATAAAGGACACAGATCTTGCTTTCAAGTAACCCTTAGAATTGGTAGGAGACAACCAGTGCCTTCAGGATGAGAGGGGAAGGACAAAGACCCTGGCCTTAGGAAATACTCCAAATGGTAAGGAGACCCAGACCCAACCCTCAGAGAACCCCTGAATTGGCAGGGGGAAAGGAGAGGAGACAGCTTCTGCCGTTAGAAGGCCTCCAAGCCTGGGGGGAGACTCATGGCCCACACAGGGAAGTGGGTTAGAACTGATTTCCACCATGAGTTTCCCAGGGCTAGTCCAGGGCACTCACTTGAATAGGTTCTCTGCCCCCGTGCGCATCCTCATTTCCTTGTTGATCTGCTGGTTGATCCTGGCCCGGTGGTTCTGTAAGCGGCTCCTCTGAGTCTGGACCAAGGGGTTGCAGCCCTGTGTGAAAGTAATTGAAGAGCCATTCTCCAATTGAAAAATGGTCAAAGGATATGAACAGACAATTCTCAGATGAAGAAAGTGAAACTATTTCTAGTCATATGAAAAGATTCTCCAAGTCATTATTAATCAAAGAAATGCAAATTAAGACAACTTTAAGATACCACTACACACCTGTCAGATTGGCTAAGATGACAGGAAAAAATAATGATGATTGTTGGAGGGGATGCGGGAAAACTGGGACATTGATGCACTGTTGGTGGAGTTGTGAACGAATCCAACCATTCTGGAGAGTAGTTTGGAACTATGCTCAAAAAGTTATCAAACTGTGCATACCCTTTGATCCAGCAGTGTTACTACTGGGCTTATATCCCAAAGAGATCCTAAAGAAGGGAAAGGGACCTGTATGTGCAAGAATGTTTGTGGCAGGCCTTTTTGTAGTGGCTAGAAACTGGAAATTGAATGGATGTCCATCAGTTGGAGAATGGCTGAATAAATTGTGGTATATGAATATTATGGAATATTATTATTCTGTAAGAAATGACCAACAGGATGATTTCAGAAAGTCCTGGAGAGACTTACACGAACTGATGCTGAGTGAAATGAGCAGGACCAGGAGATCATTATATACTTCAATAACAATATTATATGATGACCAGTTCTGATCGACCTGGCCATCCTCAGCAACCAGATCAACCAAATCATTTCCAATGGAGCAGTAATGAACTGAACCAGCTACGCCCAGAGAAAGAACTCTGGGTGATGACTAAAAACCATTACATTGAACTCCCAATCCCTATATTTATGCCCACCTGCATTTTTTATTTCCTTCACAAGCTAATTGTACAATATTTCAGAGTCTGGTTCTTTTTGTACAGCAAAATAACGGTTTGGTCATGTATACTTATTGTGTATCTAATTTATATTTTAATATATTTAACATCTACTGGTCATCCTGCCATCTGGGGGAGGGGGTGGGGGGTAAGAGGTGAAAAATTGGAACAAGAGGTTTGGCAATTGTTAATGCTATAAAGTTACCCATGCATATAACCTGTAAATAAAAGGCTATTAAATAAAAAAATAAAAATAAAAAAGTAATTGGAGAGGGTTCACAATAGGACAGGTGGCTTGTCCAGCTGGACCTCGGGTCTCCTCTACCTGTGTCTCCTTCTAGCCTCCACAAGAAGCTTGCTCATAAGAACTTCATTTTGTTCCCTTCATCTCTCTCCTTAGGGAGTCCTTACTCTGTCCATTCCGCAAAAACAGGACCCTTTCCTCTATGTCCTACATCACCAGGGACAAGCTCACAGAACTGTCACTGTCCCTGTGATATCTAAAGGCCAAAACTGTCCTGGAACACATTTCAGAAAATAAAAAGGACTCTGCCATCATTCCGAACTGCTCCCTATTATACAAATCTCCTCGCACAGAATCTTAGAATTTAAGAGCTGGAAGAGACCGTGGAAGCCTCATAGTTCAATCTCTGCCTTATTATGACATTTCCAATAAATGATCACCCTCCTCTGTTGGAGGACTCCAATGTAGGAAAGTCCAATACTTCCCCAGGAACCACTCTGCTCTGCACTCATGTCAAATTGAAGTCGGTCTCTCTGAATCTCCCACTAACTACTCCTAATTCTGCACTCTGAGACCAAGAACAAATCAAATACACTAAACAGGGAAACAGCATGAAAATGGGAGAAGAGAGAAGGTGTAATAAAAGAAAAGGTAGGTTAAGGGAGGGATTACTCTCAAACATAACTCTAAATGGGGTAAAACAGTGTCATCATAAACAAATACATGCAAGGAAGAATAAGAACAAAGAGAATCTCTTCTGTCCAAACAATGTTGTGCAGGTAAGCAAGCAATCTACTGAGTTAGTCTGTTAGAAAAGATGCCTAAGATAGGTACTACAGATAAAATAAGAAGATGTGGCTATCTGGATTATGTCTGGTAAATGATGTAGGGTTTTCAATGATCCTATACTTTACCCTAACACAAAAAATCCATCATTTTAACAACAATATTTTTCTTATGTTATATGGCCAGGTTTTGTAGAACACCATAAGCATAACTGATGCAGAAGATAAAGTAATATATATGGTAGATCAAATGAGATAAAGATTTGTAAAGTGCTTAGCACAGAGAGTGCACACTATATGCTCTCCCTCCTTCTTCCATTTCTTCCTTCTTTCACTCCTTCCTTTTTTCCTTCTTTCCTCCCTTTTTCCCTTCCTTCTTTCCTTCTTTCCACTCTCTATCCTTTCTTTCTTTCTTCTCTTCTTTCCTCTCTCTGTTTCTTTCTTTTTTTTCCAATGACAAAGCTACAATATATAGCCAGTGCAATTACAGGAGTAAATGACATTCTCTAGGAGATGTATATTTAGAAAAGGATGTAGGCTGGTCAGGTGTCAAGAATGAAACATTGAAATGGACAATGGAGTCCCACACTGGTACCTAGAGAATGTTAAAAGATTGGGGGTAGATTCTAGGGAAAGTTGGTAGCAAAGCTGGTAGAACACTAAATCTGTAGTCAAGATGACTATATCCTGATCAGGAAATCCAAGAAAAAAAGTCACAAGTCATTTTCCAGCCCAAGAAGGCATAAGGAGACAGACAGGGAAGTCTTTGGACAAAGGGGATGGGAATCAGATACAACCACATATAGACCATTCTAGCAGAAGGGGAGGCTCGGTTGAAAGAGAAGATGAGGCCTCAGATCCATTAAAGACAGGCTTGACCTTCTGAAGGGCATAGGAGCAGGTGCCAACTGGCAATTCAATTACTTACTACCCAGTTCCGGGACACAGATCTTGGGCAAGCTTGGGGTGGCTTTTCAGGGTGTTGCAGGCCACAGGCTATGTACCAAGCAAGAAAAAAGTTTAGAAATAAACAGCAGTTGTATGACTGACCCCAGAAGCAAAGCAAAGTTGAGGTCTAAGTACCAGCCTATAGCCAAGTCTGAACCCTGAAGCAAAATAAACAACAAAGAGATCTCAAACTAAAGGGAAACCTGCAGTTCAGTCACTGTGAACCAGCAGAGCTCTCCAATCAGCTAGTGACTGAGTCCAACAGCAGTCTACGGGGAATTCTAAACGTGGCAAGACTACAAGCCTCTTGCTCATAGCCAAACCCAGGTAAGGAACGCGTAAGTATTCTCCCTCTTGAGCTGTCCCCAGGATTCTGGAATAACACAGCATTCAATGATCTTCGGAAAGGAACAGCAAATCCAGCTCAGACATCCTCTCCAGAAGTATGCAGAGGCTGGCTCTAACATAAAATTTAAAGTCAGGAAATAGGCTTGGAAAAATAAGCAGACAAAAAAAAAAAATTCCATCATAAAAAGCTATTATGGTGCAGAGATAATCAAAATATAATACATGAAAAAAAGACTAACTCCCAAGCATCTACAAAGAAAACCTCAAAGGAAAACATAGCCTGGACATAAGTTTAACTAGAATTTCTAGGAGAGAAGAAGTAAAAGGTGTTTTTTTAATGAGTTAAATTTTTTTAATAAAGAAATGAATGTTCTACAGGAAAAAATGATAAAGAAACAAGAAGGTTATGAAGAAATAATTAGAAAGGGACTCAACAGCTTAGAAAAAGATGTACAAAAATTTTCCCCAAGCAAGAAAATTCCTGAAAATTAGAATGGACTACATAAAAACTAATGATATCATGCAACAAAAAATTAAAATAAAATTAAAAAACTAAAAAAGAAAAGAAAATATAGGGCATTTCATAGCAAAAACAACTCATCTGCAAAACAGATTGAAGAGAAATAATGTAATTATTGGACTACCAAAAAATTACCATAAAAAGTTCTTCACATATTTCAAAAAATCTTACAAATAAAAATTCCCAGATTTCTTAAAACTAGAGGATTGAAGAGAGACATGAAAAGGAAAACATAAATAAGCCTTGATACAAGTTTAGAAATAAACAGCAGTTGTATGACTGACCCCAGAAACAAAGCAAAGTTGAGGTCTAAGTTCCAGCCTATAGCCAAGTCTGAATCCTGAAGCTATAGGCTGCAGTCTATAGGCTATAGTTATATAGCCAAGTCTGAACCCTGAAGCTATAGGCTATAGGCTGGAACTTAGACCTCAACTTTGCTTTGCTTCTGGGGTCAGTCATACAACTGCTGTTTATTTCTAAACTTGTATCAAGCCCTCAGAACTCTTTCAGAAGTCATAGAGGGAGTGTAATAAGACAAAGCTCCTAGGACTGATTCTGTTATGTTTTGATAATCTTAAAAGAAGGATGGAAAGAAGGCTGAGGGAAGGAATGTACTAGGGGGAACAAAGAGAAAGAAAAAATTATATCCCAAAATTGAGATGAGCAAGTAAAAGTCTCTATAAACAAGTCTCATCAAAACTAGTCAAGTAAAGGAGAGAGAGAGAGACAGAGAGAAAGACATCGGGAGAGAGGAGGGGGGGGCAGAAAAGGAGGGAGGAAGTGAGGGAGTTAGGTATGGAAATACATTTCACTAAAAGGGAAACAGCATGAAAATGGGAGAAGAGAGAAAGTGTAATAAAAAAAAGGGTAAGTTAAGGGAGGGATTACTCTCAAACATAACTCTAAAGGGGGTAAAACAACGTCATCATAAACAAATACATGCAAGGAAGAAATTACCTATTGGATGCAGGGATAGAGGAAGAGTTCATAATCAAGAAACAGAGAGGATCACAGGAAATAAAATGACTCATTTTGATTAGAAAAAGGGAAAGCAAGTTGTCCAAAGCAAGCTGTCCACAGTAGATCCAAAGGGCAAAGATTAGAATTCCAGGTTCCTGGCTCCCTTGCTACAGTCTGAAGCTGTGAAGTCAGGAACAAAATGGGGTACCTAAGGCCTTCCCTGCCAGTTAATAAACATTTATTAAACATCTGCTATGTATCAAGCACTCTGTTAAGTGCTAGAGAACAAAGAAAGGCAAAAAAAAAAAAAAAAAAAAAGTCAGCCCTCAAGGAATTCACAATCTAATGGGGGAAACAAATACTATTAGGGAAACAAATATAATTACTCACAAACCAACAAATGGAAGGCACAAATTTTAAGAAAATGACTTCCTGTAAAAAAGTGGGATTTGGGCTGAAGTTTGAAAGAATACCTATAAATATGCCCAGGACTTCCCATACTGAAAAAAACTGTTCCTTAAGCCTATCCTATCAAGTCATCATTTTCTTTTCATGTCCAAACTCTTAGGAAAAGCTGTCTATACTCTGCCTTCACTAACTTTTCACTCATGTCTCCACCCCTCACAATCTGTGTTCCAACCTCATCAACAAAAATTTCCTCCAAGTTATGAGTAATCTCTTAGTTACCAAATCCAATGCACTTCACTCGATCTTTATCCTTTTTTACCTCTGTGAAACATTTCCCCACACTCTCTTTTTGGGTACTCTTTGTTCCCTGGGTTTCCATGACACTGCACTCTCTTGGTTCCCTTAGTCCCTGTCTGACTGCTAAACCTCAGTCTGTTTTGCTGGATCACCATCTATTATAATGTCCCCTAATTGTAAGTAAGCTCTTCCCAATTTCTTTAATTTTATCAAGGTATCACCACCTTTTTAATAACTCAGGCTCACATCCTGGGTATCATTTTCAATTCCTGTTACATTTTTTTAAAACTCCATTTAGCCTTTTATTCACCATTTGGTGAATTTAAGCCTCAACTTCCCTCAGTGTCACCTGATCCCCTCCACCAATAAGACATTAGATGTCCCAATCTCTACATCCTGTTTTTCTTATTTTCAACTTCTTCCCAATAATATTTTTCCTGTGTAGAAACTAATAGCCAATATCCTTGGCTACCAAGAGTCTTGGACCCAATCTGTTTCTGCAGCTCCATGCATTGCTAAACAGATCTTCCAGATTTTCATCTGGATGAGACTACTTTGTATCTTTATTCCACAGTAACATTCTGCTCTTTCCTTGTCATCACCTATCTAATCAGTTGCCAAATTGTTTCTATTTCCACATTTTTCCATCTGAACCATGTCACTTCCCTGCTCAAAAACTGCATCTATGTTAAAACAAACATCCTTTGGCAATTAGAGACTTTCACCATCTGTTTCAAGTCTATCTTTCCAAGCTAATTACATGTTATTGCTCTTCATGCATTAGTGCACTTTGGGCTACAGCTATATTGGTCTAGGGGCTGTTTCTTACCTAGAACGTTGCAGCCCCCCATCTCATGCCTTTGCACAGACTATCCCCCACCCCCTTCTCCTCATCACTCTAAGCTCCTAGTTCTTTCAAAGCTCAAATACTGAAGATCTCTCCTGATCCACCTCCACCCATAAAGATATACTGGCAAGCTGCTAAGTTAACATACACACACACACACACACACACACACACACACACACATATATAAAGCATCCTGCCACCAAAGGATACTCTCTCTAACCCTCCTTCTATTTAAATAATACTATCCCTAAAGGTCCAACTCAAACACCAACCTCTTCCACAAAACCTTTGTGGATCACAATCCCTGGGCTCCATTAATTCTAATTCCTGCTCTAAAATGTCCTAGCTGTGAAATCTTGAGAAAGTCTTCTCACCTATTTCAGCCTCAGTTTCTTTACCTGCAAAATGGGAATAATTATTTTGGGGCTTTCTGACTCATAAGGGTGTTAGGCTGTTAAGAGGAAAGCATTTGGTCAAATTTTAATTTCAGAATTTGGAGTGAACTTTATTTCCATACCAGGTCCTCACAAGAACCCCTGTAAAACAGGTATGGCAAGAAATTACTATTACCATTTTAATTAGGGGCAAACAGGAAGGAAATGTCTTTGTCTAGGTGACAGAAACAGTAAATGGCAAAGCAAAGAAAGGGAGCCGGGATTTCTGGCTTTGTGACCAAGGGATTATCCAACTACAGAAAGAGGGGAGTAGGGGAGAGGGTGTGGTGGGAAAACAACCGGAATCAGGCTGCGGGAGAGATTCAAGGGGAAGCAACATGGTTTATTTTGGTAGAAGGGGAGCTGACTGTGGAAGGGGATCTGACTGCAGAGGGCCTTGAATGCCAAGCTGAATACAGACTTTGCCTAAAGAGTCAGGGATTCCCTCCTTCCCCTATCCCAAGCAGGGGAGAGACAGGTAGAAAATGGCAGAAAAAGAAGGCTGCCCTTTAGAAGTGGAATGAAGAGGAGGCTGAACAGAAGTGTAAAGCAGAAGGATCTCTCTCTGGGAGGATGTTTTTAAAGACTTAGGGAATGCCTGGGGAGGAGGGAGATCCAGACTTATAGCCCTGTCAGATTAAACCCCTGTGCCTCTCTCTCTGACTTTTCACTGGGCAAGATAATCATGCCTTGACCTAGTTTCTCTAATCTAGGCATCCTCCACTTCAAAGGGTCTTTTTTTTTTCAATCTCTCACAGTAAGGAGAACAATAGGTAAACCCCGAAGTACTCTAGAAGTATGAGTTATTATCCGAGGCAGCAGTTGTGTGAAAGACAAGAGTGACAGACTTGAAATCAGGTGTCCTGGGGTTCAAATCCATTCTGATCCTTGCTAACTCTGAATTCAGGTAAGCTCAGACTGAAGTAAGAAGAACCTGGCCAAAGAGATGAGAAGAGGGTTCCTGAAGGTGCAGTAAATCATATGAGAACAGAGCAGAAGTTTGACAGAAATCAGCTAGTAACACTGATTTAAAAAACAATTAACATTATCTACATTGTATTGTATTTTTATTTTTTAAAAATCTCTCATTTATCTTTTAATCTGGTTCTAGCTGCCTTCTAAGGTTTTTGAGGACTGCTTGGGTCCATTCAATACCTCTCCTTAGGAAAGGATAACTCTATTCAGTAAAACTGAAACAACCTGAGAGGTCAATTAATCCATTTCTATGGGTACCTAACTCCTCCCATTAAAATTAAAAAAAAAAACTTTTTATAGATGAAGAATTGAAGGGTCATCCAGGAAAAACTCATCCACACTTACAGATAGTAAGAAAAGCTTGGGTTCTAAGCCACTTACTCTGGCTCCAAATATGATGTTCCCTGGGAAAGAGGTATAAATAAAAGATTCAAATAAAAAGTGACCTTAAGCAATCAGAAAAAATCCTTTAAGTTTGCAAGCCTCAGCTTTCACATCTGTCCAATGGAGATAATACTAGCATCACCCACTTACATAATTGATTATGGGGTAAATATTTTATAGGGTTTAAAGAATCACCAAACTACTATTATTCATTAAACTACTATTATTCATTAAAACCCTAGGAGTTCATCTTAGTTCCTGTTTCAGAACACTGAACACAGGACAGGGTGTAGCAGAAAAACAAGTTCCTGGGAAGGGGAGGTCTGGGTTCCAATGGCAGCAGATCTGTTTCACAGTCACAGGTCTAACAGCTGGAAGGGACCTCAAAAATAATCTAATCCAACTCCCTTGTTTTACAGATGAGGAAATTAAGACCCAGGTTTTTTAAACCCTAAGATTTCATTGAGTGTTTGCATTGGCTGGAAAGTTTGAACTCAGCCTCAATGTACAAAAGCATTGTCAAGTTTCCCCTGCTCAGCTGCCATGCTTTATTGGTTAATTGGGTGGGGTTTGCTGACTGGGACAGGAAGGAGCTGCCCAATAATGGAACCAGCTGCTAAACCAAATTACCCTGTTAAGTAGTGAACTTACCATTATTGGAGGTATTCCAACAAAAGCTAGATTACTATTTATTTTGTTAGGGTTTTTTAACTTATCATTTAGTATTCTATTTTTTCAGTTAGGGGTGTTTTACAGAAGATTCCTATTCCTTTAGGAACTAATACCCCCTGGTGTAGTCAAAGGTGATAGTGAGCATGTGTGTATTACAGAACATTTACTCTCACAGTAGCATCAGGATTCCTCAGCCTAATTTCCTATAAGTCATCATTCAAGGATTTTCATCACCTAGACTCACCATAATTTGGCAGCTTTATCTCCCAAGGTTCTGAAGCTGTTGCAACTATTGAAGTTGGGCCCTCTCCTCATTCCTCCTTACACTTGGTCACCTATCCATATATCTCAACTGGAAGGCACTTCAGGGATCACCTAGTCCATCTCCTTCCTCCCCGTTGTAAAGGGAATGGTTGAATAGCCCCAACAAGGATTCATTTAGCCTCTGCTTAAAGACCTCTGGTAAGGAAGAACTCACTACTTCCCAGTGCTGTCCATTTCTCTTTTCTTTAGTTCTAATTAATATCAAAATTTTTCCTTCAAGTCAAAATATGCCTCTGCACAGCTTACAATTTATGCCTCTAGTTCTGCCCTTTGGGGCCAAGCAGAACAAATCTAATCTCTCCCACATTTTGCCCTTCAAATATTTGAAGACAGCTTTCTTGTTGTCCACTTTTTCCTTTTTTTTTTTTAATTTATTTTGTTAAGTAATTTCTAATTACATATAAATAATTTTAACAACCTTTTAAAAAATGTTTGAGTTCTAAACTCGCTCCCTCCATCTTTCCCTCCCTCCTTAAGAAGTCAAGCAATATGATAATTCGATATTATACATGTGAAGTCATCCATCTTTTCTAAACTAAACATTCCCAATTTCTTATGACAATTACATAATTTAAAAATTTTAGAGCTAACAGAGACTCCAGAGATCTTAATTCCTGGCCTAGATTTGTGGGGAGGAGAGGGAGCTTGATTGAGAAAAAAATGCATTTTTTCAATAGCTTGTAATTTAAATTTAAGCATTCCCTTTAGTTATATAAAAATATTATTCTAAGGAGTTCATAGACTTAAAAGAAGTGCCAAAAGGGTCCATGAGATACAAAAATATTCATAGCAGCGTTTTGGGATGGAAAAATTGGAAACTGAAGGAATGCTAATCTATTGGGGAATAGATCAAGTTATAGAATATAAATGCAACATAATACAACTGTGATGTAAGAAATGAAGAAGATGGAGTGAAACAAGGTTGCCCACTATCACCGTTACTATTTAATATTGTATTAGAAACGCTAGCTATAGCAATAAGAGCTGAGAAAGAGATTAAAGGAATAAGAATAGGCAATGAGGAAGCCAAATTATCACTATTTGCCGATGACAGGATGGTATACTTAGAGAACCCCAGAGATTCTGCTAAAAAGTTATTAGAAATAATCCACAACTTTAGCAAAGTTGCTGGTTATAAAATAAACCCACATAAGTCATCAGCATTCTTATATAACACTAACAAAATCCAACAGTCAGAGTTACAAAGAGAAATTCCATTTAAAGTAACTACTGATAATATAAAATATTTAGGAATCTATCTGCCAAGGGAAAATCAGAAACTTTATGAGCAAAATTACAGACCACTTTTCACACAAATTAAGTCTGATCTAACCAATTGGAAAAATATTAAATGCTCTTGGATAGGGTGAGCAAATATAATAAAGATGACAATATTACCTAAACTAATCTATTTATTTAGCTATACCAATCAGACTCCCCAAAAACTATTTTAATGACCTAGAAAAATAACAACAAAGTTCATATGGAAAAACAAAAGGTCAAGAATTTCAAGGGAATTAATGAAAAAAAATCAAATGATGGTGGCTTAGCTGTACCAGATCTAAAATTATATTATAGAGCAGCAGTTACCAAAACTATTTGGTATTGGCTAAGGAATAGATTAGTTGATCAGTGGAATAGATTAGCTTCAAGGGATAAAACAGTCAACAAATATAGCAACCTAGTCTTTGACAAACCCAAAGATCCCAGCTTTTGGGATAAGAACTTACTGTTTGATAAAAATTGCTGGGAAAATTGGAAACTAATATGGCAGAAACTAGGCATTGATCCATACTAACGCCGTACACCAAGATAAGGTCAAAATGGATTCATGACCTAGGCATAAAGAATGAAATTATTAATAAATTAGAGGAACATAGGATAGTTTACCTCTCAGACCTGTGGAAGGGAAGGTCTTTATGACCAAAAGCAGAACTAGAGATCATTACTGATCACAAAATAGAAAATTTCGATTATACCAAACTGAAAAGTTTTTGCACAAACAAAACTAATGCAGACAAGATTAGAAGGAAGCAATAAACTGGGAAAATATTTTTACAGTCAAAGGTTCTGATAAAGGCCTCATTTCAAAATATATAGAGAATTAACTCTAATTTATAAAAAATCAAGCCATTCTCCAATTGAAAAATGGTCAAAGGATATGAACAGACAATTCTCAGATGAAGAAATTGAAACTGTTTCTAGTCATATGAAAAAGATGCTCCAAGTCATTATTAATCAGAGAAATGCAAATTAACACAACTCTAAGATACCACTACACACCTGTCAGATTGGCTAAGATGACAGGAAAAAATAATGATGATTGTTGGAGGGGATGCGGGAAAACTGGGACATTGATGCATTGTTGGTGGAGTTGTGAACGAATCCAACCATTTTGGAGAGTAGTTTGGAACTATGCTCAAAAAGTTATCAAACTGTGCATACCCTTTGATCCAGCAGTGTTACTACTGGGCTTATATCCCAAAGAGATTATAAAGAAGGGAAAGGGACCTGTATGTGCACGAATGTTTGTGGCAGCCCTTTTTGTAGTGGCTAGAAACTGGAAACTGAATGGATGTCCATCAGTTGGAGAATGGCTGAATAAATTGTGGTATATGAAAATTATGGAATATTACTGTTCTGTAAGAAATGACCAACAGGATGATTTCAGAAAGGCCTGGAGAGACTTACACGAACTGATGCTGAGTGAAATGAGAAGGACCAGGAGATCATTATATACTTCAACAACAATACTAGATGATGACCAGTTCTGATGGATCAGGCCATCCTCAGCAACGAGATCAACCAAATCATTTCTAATGGAGCAGTAATGAACTGAACTAGCTATGCCCAGAAAAAGAACTCTGGGAGATGACTAAAAACCATTACATTGAATTCCCAATCCCTATATTTATGCACACATACATTTTTTATTTCCTTCACAAGCTAATTGTACAATAATTCAGAGTCTGATTCTTTTTGTACAGCAAAATAATGTTTTGGTCATGTATACTTATTGTGTATCTAAGTTATATTTTAATATATTTAACATCTACTGGTCATCCTGCCATCTAGGGGAGGGGGGGGGTAAGAGGTGAAAAATTGGAACAAGAGGTTTGGCAATTGTTAATCCTGTAAAGTTACCCATGTATATATCCTGTAAATAAAAAGCTATTAAATAAAAAAATTAAAAAAAAAAAAAAAGAAATGAAGAAGAGGGTGGTTTCAGAGAAATCTAGAAAAACTTATAAGAACAAATTCAAAAAGAAGTGTGCAGAACCCAAAGAACAATTTCTAAAATAATAATTATGCTAGACAAACAACTTGGAAAGACTTAGGAACTCTAATCAACACAATGACCAACCACACAATTCCACCCATCTGGCCAGATGAAGAAGTGCAGATTAAGGCACATTTTTTGAACATGAGTAATAATGTGGAAATTTATTTTGCTTGACTATTCGTATTTGTTAACAGATTTTGTTTTTCCTACTTTCTTAATGAGGAGAAAGAAGTAGGAGGGAGAGAATCTGTAGCTGAAAATAAAACTGTTTTGTTTTTGTTTTTTAAAGGACAAAATACTTAGCCTAACCTAATGTCATCATTTGACAGCTGTGGAAACTTTGGTATGGAAATGCTTTGTCTCTACCCTCTTTTTCTACCTCATACCAATCCTGCTCTCCCCACCCCAGTTCATGCATTTATTTCCATTTTATATCAGTTATGTGTTAGGGGGGGAGGAGAGGGGAATTCTAATTTTCCTGTGATAAAAAAAAATGTTGCTCTGAGGTAAGCATTCTGTGGGTCACTTCTTACTTAGTCAAGCTATTAATTCTTAGTGACATTTGCTGGGTAGTTCAATCCAGCAAAGTCTTTTTTTTTTTTAAATTGATCTCTCCATCTTAGCCCCCAACTCCAACCCTATCCTAGGTTCTTCAGTACTGGGAACTTTAGAGGAAAGGGAAAAAAGGCAGGGCCCTGCCCCAGGAAAATCTCCAGCCATCTTAGGAGGGAGATAAAATTTATTAGCCCTTGAAGGCTTTAAAGCACTTTCTTCATAACTATCCCAGAGAGTAAAAATTCATGCAAATATCCTTATCTCCATTTCTCAGAAACAGTAACAGAGGTCCAGTAGTAAATGGTCAGAATCAGTTCTCCAATCCAGGAATCTGGAGTCTATCTTTCTAATGGAGGTAATACCAGTACCACCTACTTTACTGGATTGCTGTGGGTAATACATCTTAAAAGACTTAAAATATACTAGAATGAAAGCTATTATTATTCTCATTAAAAATCATAGGAGTTCAATTTAGTTCCATCCTCAGAACACTAAAGATTGGGATGTGGCAGAAGAAACAGGTCCCCGGGCCAGAAAGCAAGGAATTTGGGTTCAAGGGGAAGCTGGTTGGCTCCAAAGTCACTAGATCACAGGATCACAGAAGCACAGAGCTAGAGGAGCCCATTCCCTCTTTTTTTACAGATAAGGAAACTGAGGATCTGAGAAGAGACATTTGTTAAAAACCCTAGAAGTCATTCAGGACCACCAGCTCCACTGCCATCATCCAAAGCAACTCCTGTGTTGAGATGGCATCAGCATGGACCCAGCTGAAGCTAAAAGGCAGCCAGAGGGAGACAGGAGGGAGCATGGGCAGCCACTGTGACCACCATGGAGATCCTGATGGAGGCAGTCCAAGACCCTGAACCCAAAAGCCTGCCTACCCAATGCCCTGAAAAGCAACTGGGAGATGCTGCCAATAGCCTAGCAACTGCTCCTGTGGATGCTACAGTCACAGCTACTAAAGATCCCCAAAAGAAAGTTCTTGTCACCCAAGTTCCTGGTGCTGTCAAATGGTTCAGAAACTGATATTTTCTCAGTGGAAATGACAATTAAAGAAGAGGCCTAAATATCTGCTTTCCCCCTACACTCTAACTTTTCCATTTGATCTGTAGTTTAAATCTTCTCACTCTTGTCTTCCCTATTAGACTGAGCCCCCTGAGAGCAAAGATTACACAGTGCCTCATATACAGTAAGCACTAAATAAATGCCTCATTCATATTTATTCACTCCAGTGCTCTATACAAGCAATACTCATGAAATACCAGATTGTCAGTACCCCTCCCAGCTTATAAGCTTCCTATGGCTCCTCAGTGCCTACAAAATAAATTCTATACCGAGCTAACATCTTTCCTTTCCAAGGAAGTCTTCAATCACCTGTTTCCTTTGAATTTTTTTTCAACACTCAATTGTCTATATTGCTCATTTGGCCCAAAGCACCCAGCCCTCAGCCTTATGCCATGGGATCATAGATTTGTAACTACAAAGAGTATCAATGGCCATCTCATCCAATGCAGATAAGGAACCTCCCAGAGAGCTTAAGAGACTTCCTGACTATGTAGTTAGTGTTAGAGGCAAAGGATTTGAATATAGGGCCTCTGACATCAAATCAAGCACTTTTTAATCCATATGCAATCTAGTACCTTCTCATTGAGAAGCAGGATACTCGTCCTAGATTTATCCAGCATTTATTAGCTGGGTGATCAGAAGCATGTCAATGCCTTCTCAGAAACACTATTTGTCCCACCTATCTCTCACTAGATTGCTAAAAGGTAATTAGTGTCAACTATGAAATACTATAGAATTTGGAGGTAATATTATGGTTATTATTCCCCATTACCCTTTGGCCAAGTACTGGTCAAATGCTTTTCTGTCTCCAAAGGCTTTCCTGTGCCAACATTCTCTGACTCAATGAATCT
The DNA here is from genome assembly GCF_902635505.1 of Sarcophilus harrisii. NCBI lineage: Eukaryota > Metazoa > Chordata > Mammalia > Dasyuromorphia > Dasyuridae > Sarcophilus > Sarcophilus harrisii. Next base: position 639,548,673 of record NC_045426.1, on the reverse strand, counting down.
TGAGAAGATTAACAAAGTATGGCATCTGGGAAGAGAATTTATGCCCTGTCACTAGAGATGGGGAAAATAGCTTCCCTGTGTTACAAGATCCCCTCAGAACAGTGCTGCAGGTGGCCCATCCAAGTTAGCAGCCCCTGATTCAAACAATACCCAGGGCCCCCAGCCAGTCTGGGAGTAGAAACTGGAGATGGCTCTACTGAGCTCCTGGGAACACTCAGAGCTCTCAGCTGCTTGCTCTTCTCTTTAAAGCCATTTTAAAAGGAACAGTGCCAAAAGGGTGATCTGGACTTAGAATGCTCTAGGAATGGCCCTTCTCCTCTCTGAACCTCAGCTTCCTTGTCTGTAAAAAGCACAACACAAATATATGCTTTATTTATATCATAGGGTGGTAATGAAAAGTATTTTTGCTAGCTGAAAATAAAGATCCTGGGAAAAAAAAGAGAAAATCAAGATCATTAATGTGGCAAATTAATGGTAGAGTTAGGACTAGAACTCATTCCCCTGATACTAGGGCTAAATCTTTCTTATTCCAATAAATCAAAGGCTGGGACCAACCCAAAACATCAATACAGAAAAGCTATCTGCAACTTTTCCTATGCTCTTAGGCTTAAAACAACCCCTGAAAACTTAAAAGTCAAATCGACAAACAGCTACTGTCCATCTATTTAATCACACTGCAAGCATTATAAGAATCTATAATTCCCCATCTGTTTCCAGTCTACCTTTCCAGTCTCATTGTGTTCTCATTACTCCTCCTTCATCCACTCTACAAGTCAGTTGAATAGGCTTTCTTAGGGTCACACCTCATATAAACTCTCCATCCCCAGTAGGCTCCAGATCCTCAGCTCTGCCTCTTAGAATTCTTAGCCTCCTTCAAATGTCAGCTCAAGTTCAAATGCCACCTTCTACAGCAACCTCTTCCAGATCCACCAAACTACTAATGACTCCTTCCCCAAACCCCCCCTCCAAAATTACACACACATACACATACCTGTATTACCTTTGTATACATTTTATACACCTAGACACATATGTGCCATTTCCCTCAAACAGAACTGCACATAAGTTCCTTGAAGGAACTCACTTTGTTATCTCACTTGAAATTTCCCTATGTTGTTGTGGAATTTAGTTTTATATATATTTGTGGATTTTAATATCATATATATATATATAGTTGTGGAGTTTAATATCATATTATTTATATTTATATATATATATATATATATATCCTCATTGAGGAAACTTCTTGTTTGTTCTTCAAACTGGAAAAAGACTGTTGATGAAAACTATGAATGTCTGAGAAATTAACTTGCTTAGACTACAGATAGCAAATATCTAGGATGAGATTCAAAACTACTTTTTGCCCTAATTCCTAATTTTTTTACTAAGTCATACTACCTCTTCCAGAGCCTAGCAGAGTGCTTTGTACACAGTAAATGACTGACCAAATATCTGCTAAATAAATGATCAATCAGTGAATTCATGCTTGGAGATTTAAAATTCTACAATCACTTTCCTCAAGTGTGAGTTTGTATCCCCTATGCTTACACAGTGACTTCACATAGTAAGGACTTAATAAATTCTCATGAACTGACGAGCTGTATGAACTTGGGCAAAGCACTTCATGCTTCTTGACTTTTATAGACAAAGTTCCTTGTCTATAAAATGGAGATAACACTCATAACTACTTTCTTTTCAGAACAGGAAAATATTTTGTGAATCTTAAACTGCTATAGAAATGTCAGAAAATTTAGATAAAATAGGTCCCAGTTCTCATGGAGCTCACAGTCTAGTAAGACACTAATATCGTACATAAATACATAAAAGAGGAGCACACAATGGGATGTGTGAAGTTAGAAGGGAAAGTTCATTATCACCTGTAAAGAAAATCAGGAAAAGACTTCCTGGAGGAAATGCTTTTTGAACTGAGCTTTAAAAGAAAGGAAAGGATTTAACAAAACCAGCCCATTATGAGCAAAGATGTGGCAGTAAGAGAGAGTTTGGCATGTTTAAGGGGAAAATAGTTGTCTGTTTCAGCTGGAGCAACCTCCTTTGCAAGACTCATCAGAAATAAGGCTAGGAATTAAGGAGTTGCCAGATTATCTAGGGCTTTGAATGCCATTCTTCTGGAAGTGAGATTAATTAGGAATTGTATTGTGGCAACAGTATGAAGGATGCATTGGAAGGAGGATATGGGAGAGATGGTCTAAGCAATGGTAGCAATGAAGGCCTCTAAGAGAGTGGGAACAGGATGCATTGGAAGGAGGACATGGGAGAGATGGTCCAAGCAATGGTAGCAATGAAGGCCTCTAAGAGAGTGGGAACAGGAATGGTGGGGGAAATGTGAGAGATTTAGGGAAAGTGGAATCCACAAGATAAGATAATTGATTGGTTATGGGAAGCCAGAGAGAGGGATGAGAACAAGGAAATTTTTCAAAAGTTAAAAAATATAGCTTTAAATAGTAATTCAGGACAACCATCATCATAACAACTATGTCCCAAGCATCCTGTGGGAAAGGTCAAAAAGTTATGACTTCAGGATAGAGCAGTCCCAGAATACTTCCCAGCCGCAATATATTTGGTAGCAGTGCCAGACAATAGAGAAATTTCTGGTCCTAACACATTAACAAGTACCAAAGTTCCCACAAAAGTTCTCTCATAATTTAATGGAACTAGGAGTTCTAAGTCCCAGTCAGCTTTAGAAGTGTGTGAACATGATCCAATTTTTCTTTTTTCTTTGAGCCTCAGTTTTCTCATCTGTTAAGCAATGGGCTAAATGGTTTTCAAGGCTGTTTCCAAACCAGCCAGGCTCCCATCCATCCCAAACACATTCCCCAGTTCTAAAGCATCTCCAGCTCTGTCCCTCTAAATTATAAGGTACCTTCTGGCTGGATTGGTTATTCTAGGATCCTGACCAGCTCCCCCTGGAGGGATTCTTTGATCTCCTACTAAACCCTAAACACTTGGAGGCTTCCTTTGAAAACTAGTCAGTAACACCCTCACAGCCTTGACCTGGGGCTAGGGACTTGGTGGTCCCAACACCCCCTGGAGATTCTCAAATAATCCTGGAAGTAGGACAGGGTAAAGATGCATTTGGGTGGGTGGGAGAGATTGGGTGGGGGTTGCAATTCTGAGGCATTTTATAATTGACTTGGGGCTGGAGGGGGAGACAAGGGGCTGGAAGAAGCGTCCCTAATAGGTCTGTCCTCAGGCTTTAGAGGACACCCAGCTCTACCTCCTTTTCCTCCATCTCTTCACCCAGCCAACAGGTCTCAAGCAACAGGTGTTGGTTCTATCAGGCCTGTCACTGGCGATCACACCTTTCCTTCTGGTGCCCCCTCTCCGTCCCAGCCCGGGTGTGTACAGGAGGAGGGAGGGGATGTAAAGCCGGGGACCCTGGCCCCTTCCAGTTCCCTGGGCCGCCCCTCCCTTCTCCACCGAGGTTGAGGAGAGGCGTAGCAATCCTGCACTTGCACTTCGCTTCCTCAGAGCGGTTACCTGCGGAGCTCCGGACGCCCGCCTCACCTTTCGGACGCTATCCCTGTCGGCCGGCTGCCCCAAGAGGCCACCATCGCCGCCTCCCTCGCCGTCCGGACTCTCCTCGAGGATCATCTCGGCCCACGCGGCTCGGACATCCAGCAGCCTGGGTCCGCGGAGCACAACCTGCAGCCCCCCTCCAGGAGCCGCGGCCAAGTGCAAGCAAGTGCACAGTCCGGGGGCAGCTCCGGAGCCCACAGGGCCGGGCAGTGCGGGCGGCGCGGTCCCTCCTCCTTCCCTCCCCCTCCAGAGACTCCCGCCTGCTTCCCGCCCCTCCACTCCCACTTGATTCCCTCTAGGCGGAGAGGGAGCTGGGGCGGAGTATGGGGGGGCACGATTCGGAGGTGACCGCTGGAAAGAGCTCTGGGGGGGCGGGCAGAATGCGACCTCATCCAATCGCCAGCGGCAATGGCTCGGATGGAAGTGGCTCGAGCCAATGGGAGTGGGAGGAGGCAGTTTCCATGGGGGCGGAGCGGTCTCTGCAGGTCTGCCCCTTAGAGTCCCGGGGGAATTCTGTCTCCCCTGGCAACCGTGGGAATTAGAACGCTGTGAGCCGGGAGGAGCCTCCTGGGGGCTGAGAGCGATGCGCGCCTGCGCCGCCCAGGTCGCTCTGCTCTCCCTCCCCCTTCCTCTCCCCCATACCGCCCCTTTCACAAAGTCTGAGAGCCGGGCTGCAACTGAGTTGGGTGGCCCAGCGTTGCCCCGAGCCCCTCCTCCCCCGCTTTGGGAGAAAAGTAACTAATGCAATTCCTCAGTCTTTGCAATTACTTTGTATCATCTTATGATGGGACCACAGAATTTTGCAGAGAAAGGAACCCTTGAGATCTCCGTAGTCCTGCACTCTGATTTTACATCGGAGGAAATAAGAGGCAGATAATGGACTTGAACTCAGGTCATCTAGTTCTTATTAATGCTCTTTGCACCACTTGGTAGTTTGCCTTTCCTAATCACCTCGCTTTGCGGGGTAGCTTACGGAAGCCATTCCCCCGATATATAAAGACCTATGTGCAAGTTTGAGCGCTGACATTTACAAGGTCTGTGAATCCTTTCCCTAAAGAAGCTTTGGTGTTCTACGTAAAAAATGAGAGTAATCAGAGAAAGAACACTGGGAAATGAGTATGGACCACAACATAACACTGCCACTCTTTCTATTATTGTTTGCTTGTTTTTTTTCCCTCAGGTTTTTTTTTTTTTTTTTGCTTTGTGTTTTTTCTTCGCAGATTATTTTTAATCTTCTTTCTAAATCCGATCTTTCTTGTGCAACAAGGTAACTGTATAAATATGTACGCATATATTGTATTTAACATATGCTTTAATCTATTTAACATGTATGGGACTACCTGCAATCTAGGAGAGAGGGTGGGGAGAAGGAGGGGAAAAGTTGAAACAAGTGTTTGCAAGGGTCACTATTGAAAAATTACCCATGCATATGTTTTGTATATAAAAAGCTATAATTAAAATGTTTTTAAAAATAATAAAAAATGTAGGTAATAATACTGCTCCTTCTTCACCACCACCACCCCCAACCCTGCCTCTATAGCCTTCCTTGTGTGGAATGTGCTTTCTAAATCCTAAAGGGCTATAGAAATAGCTATTCAATTTGGAATGATGCAAATAAAATGTTCAGGGATACAACCTGGATATTGACCAGGGATACAACTATTTGGTATACATATACTGTAAGGAACTCAATGATAAGAAAAAAATTTTCATATACACCAACACAGCTTTAGCACCATTTTTTTTAATGAAACCAAAGAATTGGAAATATAGTAGATACCCATCAATTGGGGATGGCTAAGCAATTAGTGGTATGCGAATGTAATACAATATTATTGAACTGAAAGAAATTACCAATATGAATGAAAAATGAAGCATGAAGAAAAATTCATGGAAAGTATCAATTGATTCATAGTGAAATAAGCAGAGCCTCCTGCCCTCAAAAAAAAAAAAAAAAAAACCAACACGTGGTGCACATACACTCCCGTACTACACACACACACACACACACACACACACGCCTACTTCCTTTCAAACATTCTCTTTGTGTTGTCTTCCCCATGAAATTATAAGCTCTTTGAGGGCAGGAACTGTTATTTTTCTTTTTTGTACCCCTAGTACTTATTATAGTGCTTGTCACAAAGTAGGTGCTTAATAAATGTTTATTTGAGTTGAATATACACAATGACAACAATGTAAATGGAAAGAAAAGCCATAAAAGCGAATATTACAAAATTTAGTACTAGCAAAATCATCAAGCTGTGAGAAGACATTGGCCCATTTGCAAAAGTGGGAGGTCCATGGATGCGGAACACTGCATATATTTTCAACCTTTTTCTATTTATTGATTGGTTTTGACAATTTTTTCCCTCTTCATTTTTTTTTCTTTAAAAATGTTGAGGGGCAGCTAGATGTCGAAGTGGATAGAGCACCAGCCCTGAAGTCAGGAGGACCTGTGTTCAAATCTGATCTCAGACACTTAATACTTCCTAGCTGTGTGACCCTGGGCAAGTCACAACCCCAAATGCTTCAGCAAAAAAAAAAAAAAAAAAAGTTTCTTATTTGAAATGTCTCTCAGGGAGAGGAAGGGAAAGGGAAGTAGTGACATGAGACAAATGATATCAATAAAATATATTTTAAAGTATATTGAGAGACCTTTATAATCTCCAAGAAAAAAAAGTGTGAACTATTATGAGAGGAACTATGGAAACTCATCCTGCCTGAATCATAGAATCTAAGAGCTGGAAAGGAGTTATAAAAGTTAGAAGGAGTTATGTAAGGAGATGGTTCCAATTTCATAGAACCATGGAACCTCAGACCTTAGTTGAAGTCCCATCTAAAAATCCCACTTTTTCAGGGAATCACACCTCAACCTCTCCCAATTTCAGTACCTTATCTCTTTTAATTATTTCCTATTTATTTTGTATGTAACTCACTTTGTATATATTAGTTTGCTCTCTCTCCCATTAGATTGCAACTCCTTGAAGGTAAGACCATGAAAGAAACTCTGAGACAATCTAGGCCAGTCTAAACAAGAATCCTCTTCTACATCCCTATCTGCGTGAATGCTGTCTCTTGTAAGTTTGAAGCAATGTGGAGGTTTCCTTATGGATGACATATCTTGTGATCTGCTCAGGCCATATGGAATATTATGTTCAGTTCTTAGTACTGAATTTTAGAAGGGAATATGTCTGGTATGGCCCTTGTCTGGATGCTTTCCAGGTTTCCAATGTCTTTTTTTAAAATGTTGTATTCAGTTGTATTCAGAATTCCTTTGACAATAAGAAATTAAATAAAAAACTATATGTAGTGCTTTCATCTCCATTGTTTCATTTGAGTCTTACAATATCCCTGTGAAATATACAAGGGAGGTACTATTAAACCCATATACAGAGGAAAAAACTGAGGCAATATGTTTTAGAAATGACATAAATGAGAATAGTATTGGAATGCAAAGTATGTATATGTTGTGATGTGCACCACTTAAGGGAGTGATGAAATCATAGATATATTGAGATATAGAGCTACAACATATCCAGAAGAGGATGGCACAGTCTGTGCAGGGGATTGGCTACTGTGCCATGTGAGCATTTGTCTCACATAGCATTTTGTCTGTTGAATGCATTATAAAGTATTACTATGTATTATAATTATATGTGTAAATGTTATAAATGCCTACACACACACACACACCCATGGCTGTATAGTAGAAACTACAAAACCATCCCCTTATCTTCTCTCCCAGAAGCAGCTGACTCTACTTTTCCACTTTTGAAGATTTTTCTCAAATTTGCCATAAAGTATTTTGAAATGTGGCCCAGCTACTTTGGTAAAAGAGGTAAGAAGAAAAGACAATTAAGAAGAAAGAAGTCTTTTTAAAAAACAAAACACTTCAGAAAGTACTGATGCAGTCAGTCATGAAGGAGATAGCGTGGATGGTGATTCACCTAAGTTTAAATGAAGTTGGGAAAAAGAAATATGTTTGAACTGTGCAAAAAAAAAAAAAAAAAAAAAGGAACATTCCTCTAGCACCCTCAGAGAACTAGATTAGGAAGGTGTTGACTATGGGACCCATAGCTTCAAAAGAATAGGGAAATTCTGATCCACAATTGTGTTCTGAGCAATAGACATATATGACCAAGAATACAAATCTTCAGTCATTGTTTTATAAGGACTGCTGGGAAACAGCTTTATGATGACTAAGGAACCAGTCCTCTGGAGAGGGTAATGATTGCCATCTACTGGAGAGGGAAAGAGTTGCAGAAACTACTAGGAGAACTTAGCTACAGATTTTAGTACTATAGAGCAAAGCTTTTTAAAATTGTGGGTAATGTCAATGTTGGAAAAATTACGCATGCATATGCTTTGCAAATAAATAAATAAATTATTAATAAAATAAAATAAGAAGCTACAAAAAAACTGTGGGTAATAATAGGTAACTGAATGTGGGGATCCTGAAAAATTTGACAGCAATAATTCCCTTTGACCCAGCAGTGTTACTACTGGGCTTATATCCCAAAGAGATTTTAAAGAAGGGAAAGGGACCTGTATGTGCACGAATGTTTATGGCAGCCCTCTTTGCAGTGGCCAGAAACTGGAAACTGAGTGGATACCTATCAGTTGGAGAATGGCTGAATAAATTGTGGTATATGAATATTATGGAATATTATTGTTCTGTAAGAAATGATCACCAGGATGATTTCAGAAAAGCCTGGAAAGACTTACATGAACTGATGCTGAGTGAAATGAGCAGGACCAGGAGATCATTATATACGTCAACAACAATACTATATGATGCTCATTTCTGATGGACCTGGCCTTCTTTAACAATGAGATGAACCAAATCAGTTCCAATAGAGCAGTAATGAACTGAACCAGGTATGCCCAGGGAAAGAACTCTGGGAGATGACTATGAACCACTATATAGAATTTCCAATCCCTCTATTTTTGTCTGCTAATTTTGTCAGGCTAATTGTACACTATTTTAAAGTCCAACTCTTTTTGTACAGCAAAATAACTGTTTTGGGCATGTATACATATATTGTATTTAACTTATACATTAACATATTTAACATGTATGGGACTACCTGCCATCTGGGGGAGAGGGTGGGGGGGAAGGAGGGAAAAAGTTGGAACAAAAGGATTTGCAACTGTCAATGCTGAAAAATTACCTCTGCATATATCTTGTAAATAAAAAGCTATAATTTAAAAAAATTGACAGCAATAAAAGGTTTCTGAACATGCAATGACCAAAAATTAATTCAAAATCAAATGCATAATGAATCTGAGATTTTTCTGGTAGTATTTGCCCTTGTTGCATTTGTGAGAAATAATTCATTTGAACCCCTACTCTATTCCAATCAGATTTAACCAATTTATTAGAATCATATCAAAGTTCTATTTATAAGGCTCCAAAACTGTGAGCTGCAGATTATAAATTCACTTGCTTAGCTATAGGAAGTCAACTAAAGGCCCTCCACTCTGTTTTGCCTTGTTGATTAAGTCCAGGCAAAAATGACAATTACATGGAAAGTCCCCCCCAAAAAATTTTTGTACTTTTGGATCAATCACTTGTCCATTAGGAGTTTATAAACACTTAAGTCACTGATGGTTTGTACCATTTCCTGATGCCTAATCTAAGGAGAAGCCTGTTCATCTTATATTCCTTAAGTCACTCAATTTGTGACCCAGCCAACATATTAATTTGCTTATTCAGTGTCATTATTCTGTATTTGAGAGAGCTGTTCCAGAATGACTGGACACATAGAGTCCTATAAAAATAGGGTCCTGGAAGGAGGAGGCATCCCAGATTGTGAGGAAGATCTGAGGTCCACTTCATTAGAAATGACCATGGACCCTTTAATAAGTGCCTTTGGCTCAGAATTCTGCCTAAGTCTCTTTTATTGTAGGTGGGATAATTTTAATCCCCATACATGGAGCACTTCACTTCATGAAGTGGTTCTGAACATACAACATGTACATTATGCATTATGCATATTATCATGTCACACAATACCAATGGACACCTCCAGAAACACCTTGTCTCAGATCAGAGACTACTGTATGCTATGAATTGCAGTTTTTACTATACATACAAAGTTTTCTGCTCTTAAGAAACATAATAGTTTAATTAAAGAAAATAAAGACTTTGAAGTATTTTCCTACTATCATTCTTTAACATGTAAATTTCAAATTAGTATATCTTTGGATTGTATTGTGTTAGAATGTTTGGTTTTAAAAACTGCTATCTCCTTCTTTTGCAGAAATGTAAATTTAATTGTAGCAAGTAAAGACTTTTAATAATATTTCTCCACCATTACCACTATATGTGTTATATGTGAACATCAATTTTTAATTAAGCATAAATGTAATTTCATAAACTAAAGCTAGTACTTGTGTGAGAAATTATTAGCAATATTTATATTTTAAAATAAAATTTTTTTCAGTTATGGATAAATGGCTAAAATTAGACAGAAGAGGTAAAAATGCTGATAATAATGTGGCTGACTTTTCACTACCAAGTACACCTAAACTGACAAGAAAAAAAAATGTCAAATCATTTTTGTAATATGGATTTACTTCTAACAATGATGATAGTATGCAAAAAATTTCTTTGCTTAATTTGTAATGAAATTTTGACTGTGGAGAGTACAAAATCAACCAAACTAAAATAACATCTTAATACCAAGCATGCAACATGAGAATATTTTGAACAACTTTTAAGATCTTCAAATAAAGAAAAACAATGGTTTGAGAAAAAAAAGTATTTACTTGCATCTTAAGAAACTTCTAAATCTAAAAACCTACATGCTAGTGATGAGGTTTTTAAGACCAGTTCTCTAGCCACATTATTTTTTGGAGAAGTATATAACTTTCTTCAAGTATTCTAAGGCTTGTCATGTGAGAAAGGATTAGAGTTTTATTTGGCCCCAACGGATCAAATTAGGGGCAATGGATGAACACTAAAAAGAGACCAATTTATACTTGATGTTAGAAAAGAAAAAGTTCCTAACAATTAGATTGTTACTAGATAGATTGTAACTAGATGATAAATTGAGATTAAAAAATTCCTTAAACTCTTCTTGTTTAGTTGTTTCAGTTTTGTCCAGTCCTTTTGTGAGACAAATCCAGATATAGCATGATATCCAGTCCTTGGCCCTTCTTCCCCATCCATTAGGTTGTAATATCCTTAAAAGCAGATTATCTTTTGCCTTTCTTCACATTCTCAACATTTATCATTGTGCTTGGCACGTTATTGTTACTCAGTCATCCGAGTCACTCTGACTCTTCACAATCCCATTTGGACTTTTCTTGGCAAAGATCTAGAGTTTTTTTGCCATTTCCTTTTCTAGATCAATTTTCAGATGAGGAAACTGAGTTAAACAAATTTAAGGGATTTGCCCAGGGTCACACAGCTCTCTAAGGCCAGATTTGAACATAAGTCCTCCTGACTCCAGATGTGGTGTTCTATCCACTATACCACCTAGCTGCCCTTTATTAAGCTCTTACTATGTGCCCTGCACCATGCTAAGTGGAAACACAAATTAGGCATGTAAGACAGAAAACAGTTTTCCTGATACTCCAATGGGAGGACAGCATGAAGAAGGCAGCCATGAAGATCTGGCTCCAAACAAATCAAAGAGAAAACTCACCTATCACAGCCTCAAATTAAAGGTAACCCAAAGTAGAAGAGGCTGCTCCCAGAGATAGTGTTTCCCCACCTTCTAAGTCTTCAAGGGGAGAGTTGTCCAGTATGCCGTAGGGAGCATAAATTAGATGCTAAGACCCATTCCAACTCTCAAATTCTGTGCTTCACTCTAGACTTGTAGCTTATCCTCAAATTTGACATGCCTTTTTCCAACCTGATGCACAAGCTGTCCCCTACAGAGTGCCTGGATACACTTTGTATATGTGCCTGACACACAGCAAGTGCTAGAGAAATTAATTCCTCTCATGGTATCTCACCCATTAGTGTGAGTTCTTTGAGGACGGGGACTATTTTTGACTTTTGATTCCTTTACACTATAGCACACAGTAAGCATTTAATAAATGCTTATTGACTGTGGACTCACAGTCTAACCTGATCAATATTTTTCAAAATTCTTATTTTCCTTCATGAATGAATAACATTTTGGCTGTGGAGAGTACAAAATCAACCAAACTAAAACAACATTTTTTTTATTCTTAAAGTTTTTTTATTTTCAAAACATATGCATTAATAATTTTTCAACATTAATCCTTGCAAAACTTTGTGCAATTCCCCCTTTCCAATTTCCCACTTTTCCCCCACCCCCTCCTCTAGATAGCAAGTTATCCAATATGTTATAGATAGTAAAAATATGTGTTAAATCCAATCATTGTATGCATAATATTTATATGATTATCTTGCTGCACAAGAAAAATCAAATCAAAAAGGAGAAAAAATCACAGTCAGTTCCCACAGTTCTCTCTCTGGGTATAGATGGCTCTCTTCATCACAAAGTCATTGGACCTGGTCTGAATCACCTCATTGGAAAGAACCACATTCATCAGAATTGATCATTGTATAGTCTTATTGCTGCTATGAATAATGATCTGCTGGTTCTGCTCATTTCACTTAGCATCAGTTCATGTAAGTCTCTCCTAGCCTCTGGAATCATCCTGCTGATCGTTTCTTATAGAACAATAATATTCCATAACATTCATATTCCTTAACTTATTCAGCCATTCTCCAATTGATGGGCATCCATTCAGTTTCCTAGCCACTACAAAGAGGGCTGCCACAAACATTCTTGCACATGTAGGTCCCTTTCCCTCCTTTAAGATCTCTTTGGGAGATAAGCCCAGTAGAAACACTGCTGGATCAAAGGCACAATAAAACAACATCTTAATAAAAAGTATGCGACATATACCGAAATAAACCAAAGTAATATTTTGAACAATTTTAAACTCTTCAAATAAACAAAAACAATGTTTTGAAAAATTTGTTACTGTCAACAAAACGTATTTACTTGCCGTTATCTCCTCTATTAAGACTTCTTGGATTCCTCCAACTATTATTTAATATTCTCACTTTGAATATATCTCTCATGTCAAATGCATCACTTTGCAACTCAGAGATGCTTAATAGATGTCTGTGAAAGGAAAGAGGAAAGAAGCAATGAATAAAAGGAGGGTAGAGGGACAGAAGAATAAAGAAAAGAAATGAAATAGCATGTGTTAGAGCACTGGATTTGGAATCAAGTCAACAAGCATTAAGTGCTTACTACAAATGTTCCAGGCATTGTGCTAAATGCTGGGGAAACAAAGAAAGGCAAAACCAAAAAACAAATGGTTCCTGGTCTCAAGGAGTTCCAGTCAGGAGAAATGGGTACAAATCCAAGATTAAATATTTACTAGCTGCGTGATCTTGGGAAAGTTTATTTGCTCATCTGCAAAAAGAAGCATATATTACTTGTACTCTCTACCCCCAGCACTGTTGTAGGAAAAGTGTTATGTAAGAATGAGACATACGTCTTTGTTCATGACCAATGGGGAAATTTGCTTTACTTGACAATAAGTATTTGTTACATGAGTTTTCCTTTTATTTCTTCTATCTCAATAGGGAGGGAACCACAGGAAAGAAAGAAAATAAATGCTTGTTAATTAAAACAACAATAACATTAAAACACTGTGCAAATGTCTGCTATTAGTGTTGTTTTTGTTGCTGTTAGGATAAGACTTTAACTTGAATAGTAGTTCTGCTCCTTGTTAACTGTATGACTTGGGTGAATACTTGGCCTCTGTAGGTAGAGCTAGAGCACAACACTAGGGGCTTTGGCCAAGTATATTGGGGGTGTGTGTGTGTGTGTGTGTGTGTGTTTGTAGGAATCCCTTACTCTGACATTTAGTTTTTCTCCCACAATTCCACAGAATCACAGTATCTGGGAATTAAAAAGGGATATCCAATTAGATATTGGATCTTGAAAAGAAGCTTGATTATAACAAACTTCACAAGTGATTATCCAGTCCCTGTTTGAAGACCTTCAAGGAAGAAGAAACCATCACCTCTTGACCCAATCTTGTCTTGCATACTTTTCATTATTAGATAGTTTTTGTCTGCCAGGGAGCTTAATTTTGCTTCTTTGCCATTTCCACCTATTGCCCATCTATCCTTTGGGGCCAAAAAAGCCAATCAATTTCCTTTCTGTGAGATAGCTCTTCCAAATCTTGAAGACAACTTCTGTGTGTCTCTTGAGTCTTCTCTTCTCCAATATAAACATCCTCAATTCTTCAACAAATCCTCATATGACATGAGCTGGAGGTCCTTTGTTGTCCTAATTGTGCCTCTTTGGAATGCTCTCCAGATTATCAATTCCTCTTTTAAACTGTAGCATCCAGAATTGACCAAAGAACTGACTAGTACATGATAGAGTTATAGTGGGATTATTGAGTCCTCATTCCTAGAAGATACATCCCTTTAAATGCAGTCCAGATCATGATAGCTCAGTTGGCTATATCATCACACTGCTGATTCATATAAGTTTACAACCCACTAAAATACCCAGATCTTTTTTCAGACAAACTGCTACTTATTCATGGCTTCTCCAATTTGTACTTATGAAATTGATTTTCTAAACCCAAATGTAAAATTCTACATTTATCTCTACTGAATTCCATCTTATTAGATTCAGCCCTGTGTTCTATCTACCCTGCTAGGATCTTTTGGGGTTTTAAGTTCAGTTATCTAATAGTCAACAATACAAAGGCATTTATTAAATACTTACTATGTGTCAACCACTATGTGTTAGCTATCCCTCTCAAAACTATATCCTCAGTTAATTTGTTGAATGAGAAATCTGTGTCTCTATCCAAATCATTGATAAAAATGTCAACAGTACACATCTCTGGGGCCTTTCACTGGAGACCTCTTGCTACATTAACATTGAATTATTAAACAACCATGAACTACTTTTTTATAGTATTTTTTTCAATTACATGTATAGACAATTTTAAACATTCATCTTTTATAAAATTTTGAGTTCCAAATTTTTTCCTTCCCACTTTTCATCCCCCCTCCCTAAGTGAGTGATTCAATACAGGTTATATATATATATATATATATATATATATATATATATATACAATCATATAAAACCTATTTCCAAATTAGTCATATTGTAAAAGAATAAACAATTCTTTGTTTGAAAGCATTGAAAGAATAAACATAAAAAGTTACAATTTACTAAAGAAAAAATCACACACAAAAAAGTGAAAATGATATGGTTCAATCTGTATTTGGACTCTATCAATTCTTTCTCTGACTGGGGATAACATTTTCCATCGCGAGTTCTTTGGAACTGTCTTGGATCATTATATTGCTAAGAGGAACTAAATCAGTCATAGTTGATCATCTCACTATTTCTGTTATTGTGCATAATGTTTTCCTGGTTCTATCCATTTTATTTTGCATTTTATATAAGTCTGTCCAGCATAAACTACTTTTTAAGTTCAGCCATCCAACCAATTCAGAATCTATACTACTACCTAATCCATCTTCTTTATATTTTACCTAAAGTTTTGCTAAAATCAGGATAAACTATATTGACAGTGTTTCCTTCACCTACTATTTTAAAATCCTTGTCCAAAAAGGAAAAGAGATTAGTTCAGCTTGACCTATTCCGGATAAAGCCAAGCTCGTTGTAAACACTGCTTCTCTTGCTAGATGTTTGCCAGTCATCTCTTTAATGGTTCATTCTAAAATTCTCCCAGATAAGAAATGACCAACAGGAGGATTTCAGAAAGGCCTGGAGAGACTTACACGAACTGATGCTGAGTGAAATGAGCAGGACCAGGAGATCATTATATACTTCAACAACAATACTATATAATGATCAATTCTGATGGACCTGGCCCTCTTCAGCAATGAGATGAATCAAATCAGTTCCAATGGAGCAGTAATGAACTGAACCAGCTACGCCCAGTGAAAGAACTCTGGGAAATGACTAAGAACCATTACATTGAACTCCCAATCCCTATATTTTCGCCCACCTGCATTTTTTATTTCCTTCACAGGCTAATTGTACAATATTTCAGAGTCTGATTCTTTTTGTACAGCAAAATAACGTTTTGGTCATGTATACTTATTGTGTATCTAATTTATACTTTAATATGTTTAACATCTACTGGTCATCCTGCCATCTAGGGGAGGGGTGGGGGGAAGGAGGGGAAAAATTGGAACAAAAGGTTTGGCAGTTGTCACTGCTGTAAAATTACCATGCTTATAACCTGTAAATAAAAAGCTATTTAATAAAAAAATAAAATTCTCCCAGAAATCTAACATGCTTCCTGGCCCATATTTGGCAGATTGGACTCTCTTCCTTTGAAAAGAAAATCATTTTTTTGCCTTTATTTGACTTCTCCCAGCTTGTGGTTCCCTCTCACGTTCCACAGCATTTCAATGATTGTTGCTTTTGACTCAGTAGTAATAACATATGTCAATTCTATTAGTACCTGAGTTTATGGTACATCTGGTCAAAGTCACTTGTTTTCAGGCGCAACATGGTGCTCTCTTATCATCTCCACACTTATCCCTGGATATAAATTCCCTGTTATTCCCTGTTCACCATTACTGGTGTCACTTAGTGCAAAAGACCAAGCAAATCCCTCCTGGATTCCTCACCCTACCACTTTCCTGAGGTTCATCCTCCCCCATAGCTTCACCATTTACCTCCTGGACTAAATGACTTCTGAAGTCACTTTTAGCTCTAAATCTGTGGGTCTCCTATGAGCTAGAGCTGGAACCATCAGCTATATCTCATGTAGGGGAGAGGGGGAATGGTGAACAGAATGGACTCCTTGGTATATAGGCTTTCCTATGGGTAACTGCCCTGGAGCAGACCACTCTCTTTCCCAGATATACACAATACCTTTTCCCCCAGAACACACACACACACACACACACACACACACACACACACACACACACTGCCGAATATGGTACAGGGTGAAAGAATTCCTAGCTCCAGCTCTGTCCATGAACTTCCTTCTCCTCCTCCAAAAAGCAAGAGGCTGGGCCTGGGGGGCTTTCATAAGCCTTTTCTGCTCCAGGGATCTATAGTTTCATCATAAAGCCCCAAAATGACCCCTTTATGTTGGGAGGGAACGCTGTAGGGAAAGACAAAGGCCACGGCCAGACTTTAGAGACCGCCCGTTTCCTGAGATGCTGCTGAGGAATTTGAGGTGCTTTGATTCAGACATAATGACTTAATGAAAAGTGATGACTTGTCCTCTGTTCCCACAAAGCGCCTCTCGTTTGGGCTGCCCCACTGGGGCCCACAGATGGGGATGCGGCTGACAGAGGGGAGTGGGGGCGTGGCCTTGCCTAAAAAGAATCCAGTCTGAGCCTGATTCCAAGGGGAAGACAATCACCCCTTTCCGTGCTCCCTCCACCCTGTACTGACGCTGTCTTCCCACATCCCACCCACTAGTTTTGCTCTCACGTTTAGTTCACAACTTTCTCCCCATCGCTCTGAATTCGTTTCTTTTGTGAACTCCACCTGGCTTTCTAATAGCAGACTTCCTTGTCTGATCCAGCTGAGTTCTAATATGCTCTGACCTCAAATGCCCAAGGAAACCCCATATTTATTTATTTAATTAATTTAGATATTTAAGCATATAACAGAGATGGTAACTTTTTCACTGACTGTATCTCCCACGCCTAAACTGCCCTTCTTCTTCTACTCTCCCTCCTGACTTCCCTTAAGACTCAGATACAACACCACCTTCTGCAGAAAGCTTTTCTATAGAAAGGACTGCAGTCTCCCAGTCTGCCTTCTGAGACTACCTTCTACTTACACTCAATGTCAATTCTTTAAAATGCCAGTTATCCAGTCTTTGCTTGGCAGATTGCAATGTTTGTGACTGAAGCAAATAGAACAATATATATCTGGGATAAAAATGGTAGGAGATGTACTATGAATCCTCAGCAAATTATCCAGCTAGTATTGATCAAGCCCTTTTTATATGTCAGGCTCCAGGGTTACAAAGAAAGGCAAGAACAGTCCCTGCCCTCAAGGAGTTAACATTCTTTCCCCACCACTTAATGGTATTTTATTTTTTCCAATTACACGTAAAGAGAGTTTTCAACATTCACTTTTATAAGATTTTGAGTTCCAATTGTTTCTCTGTCACCCCCTCCCCAAGATAGCAATAAATATATAAGTTATATATGTACAGTCATAAGGAGTTTGCATTCTAATAGGGAGACAATGCATTGATAAATAGATGCACACAAGACAGAAACAGAGTAATAGATGGAAGAAAATCTGAGAGAAGAAGACAAAAACAGCTGGGGGTTAGGAAAGACCTCCACAAAAGATGGGCTTTGAGCTGGGTCTTGAAGGAAGCCAGGAATACTAAGAAACAATAGTGAAAGGTCATTCCTGGCATGAGGGACAGCTAGTGCAAAAAAACTAGAAAGAAAAATGAGCAAACTACAACTAGAATAATTTAGCTCATATTATAGAGAATATAGTAGTAAAGTTTTTTTAAGATAATGGAAAGGTAGGGAGACACATCATGAGAGGTTTTAAATGCTAAACAGAGGACTTTGTATTTGATTGTAGAGGTAATAGAGAGCCAGTGGAGTTCACTGAGCAGGGGAAGACATGATCATAACTAAGCTTTAGGCAGCTGAGTAAAGGAGGAATTGGAATAGCTAGTGCATCGAAGTGGTGCAGTGGATAGAGCACCAGGACCAGAATCAGCAAGATATGAGTTAAAATCTGGCCTTATATTTCTTAGCTGTGTGACCCTGGGCAAGTCACTTTTTTTTTAAATTATAGTAACTTTTTATTGACAGAATCCATGCCTGGGTAATTTTTTTTTACAACATTATCCCTTGCACTCACTTCTGTTCCGATTTTTCCCTCCCACCCTCCACCCCCTCCCCTAGATGGCAAGCAGTCCTATATATGTTGAATATGTCCTAGTATATCCTAGATACAATGTATGTGTGCAGATCCAAACAGTTTTCTTGTTGCACAGGGAGAATTGGATTCAGAAGGTAGAAGTAACCCGGGAAGAAAAACAAAAATGCAAACAGTTTACATTCATTTCCCAGTGTTTTTTTTTCTTTGGGTGTAGCTGCTTCTGTCCATCATTGATCAATTGAAACTGAATTAGGTCTCTTTGTCAAAGAAATCCGCTTCCATCAAATTGCATCTTCATACAGTATCGTTGTTGACGTATATAATGATCTCTTGGTTCTGCTCATTTCATTTAGCATCAGTTCATGTAATTCTCTCCAAGGTTCTCTGTATTCATCTTGCTGGTCATTTCTTACAGAACAATAATATTCCATAACATTCATATACCACAATTTACCCAACCATTCTCCAATTGATGGGCAGCCACTCAGTTTCCAGCTTCTAGCCACTACAAACAGGGCTGCCACAAACATTTTGGCACATACAGGTCTGAGCAAGTCACTTAATTCTACCTTAGCTTCCTCATCTATAAAATGAGCTGGAGAAGGAAATGAGAAGTTACTCCAATATTTTTGCCAAGAAAACCCCAAAATGGGGTCACAAAGTCAGGCAAAACTGAACAACAGTGGGGATAGTGCGTGTGTGAGTCTGTGTGTCTGTGTTGGGAGGAGGACTGTTTTGATAAAGGAATTAGTGTTACCCATGCCTTCAAAGTTAAGGCAAAGGTCTTCAATTGCGCCAAACATTGCTGCTGGACAAACAACAGGCATGTATATAAATTACAAAGATAGATTTTTGTTATATTTATCAATAATTATTATAGTTATTAATAATTAATCATTATTCTCATTGTTGATGCTATTGTTATCTTGGACAAATACTGTGGCTGTATAAAGGGATGGGCTTAGAACTGAATGTGAGAAAGAGACCAACTGTCATGAAATCTGGGAAACTGGATAGAACTTTAACAATTCCAAATACTTGTTGCTACCAAAGCCCGCCACCTTAAATTTATTTTTATTTTATTTTTCCACATTCTCACCCATCCCCACCTCCAGTGAGAAAGCAAGAAACTAAAGCCTCTTGTAAACATGTATAATGAGGCAAAGGAGATTCTTGAATTAAGCCTACCTTTTAACACCCATATTCTCTAAACACTGTTCTAGGAATTCAGATTATGGGACATTTGATCTTGAAAAAATAAAATTTATTTTAAAGTAATGTCCTATTTCTATAAGGTTTTGTGGTTCATAAAGTGCTTTCCTCATTACATCCTTGTGAGGGAGTTAATGTAGTATAAATATTATTATCCCATTTTACACATAAGGAAACTGAGGCCACAAGAGGTAAGTGATTTGTCCATGCTCACCTGGTTAGTATTACTCAGAATGCAGGTTTCTTGATTTTTTACTTCATGACCCAAAGGTTTACAAAAATTGTCATTTCCTTCTTCCTTGCCTACCTCTCCTTTTGGGTAATTTAAAGAAAGAAAAAAAACCTGTGATTTTATTAGTCTAGGTCCCTGGGTCAAGAACTCTCTCTACCAATGCCAATTAGCACCTTTTCTTCAACTTAGGCCTTAGAGAATTGCCTGGGCCACTGAGAAATGAGGTGATTTGCTCTGGGTTGCTTAGCCAGAATGTGACAGAAACCTGACTTAAATCCAGGTCATCTGGTTTCCAAGGTCAGCTTTCTATCCATTATACCAAGCTGCCTCTTCAGGACCATTAAAAAATAATCTGATTTAGTTGCTCCAGGGAAAGACAGGAGAAAGGAAAGAGCAATGTGAACAGAGGAGTGTAGACATCCAACTTTAATCCTCAATGAGAGGTGCTGTTTCTTTTTTTTATTTAGTAGTTTTTTATTTTTCCAAATACATGCAAAGACAGTTTTCAGCACTCACTTTTGCAAAACCTTGTGTTCCAAATTTGTCTCCCTGCCTGCCCCTCATCTCCTCCCATAGATAGCAAGCAATTCAATATAGGTTAAATGTGGAATTCTTCTAATAAACATATTCCCATATTCATCATACTATTCAAGAAAAAAACAAATCAAAAGGTGAAAGAAAAAAAGTACAAGAAAAAAAGCCTCAGCAAACAAATAACAACAATGAAGTGAAAATACTGTTCTTTGATCCACAGTCTCCATAGTTCTCATACGGGAGGCTCTTTTCATCACAAATCTTTTAAAATTGCTTTGAATTAAGAGATGCTGTTTCTGATGGGACACATATAGCTCCAGTTACAGGGGAGAAAAAAGGCAAATCCAACTGCCAATCACATTGTGAGTATTAAGTTGATAAGACCATAGACCTTTGGGAATATTAAAGCACTGAGGAGTTTGCCCAGAGGAGTGTGGCTCAGTCAGTCGAGTCAACAAGCATGCTTTAGGTAGCTCAATGGACAGAATGCCAGAGCCCAGAGTCAGGAAACTCATCTTTGTGGTTTTAAATCTGGCCTAGACTCTAGCTGTATATCCCTGGACAAGCCATTTATCCCTGCTTGTCTTACTTTCCTCATATATAAAATAAGCTGGAGAAGAACATGACAAACTACTCTACTATTGTAAAACAAATTTTCTTTGCTGAGAAAATCCCAAAGCAAGTCACAAAGAGTCAGACAGACTCAGATGACTGAATAACAACCATAATAAGTTCTGGGAATGTGAAGAAAGGCAAAACATACTCCTTGCTCTCAAGGAGGTCATAGCCTAATGGACAGGGGACAAGAACAAGGGACTGAATATCAAGCCGTGTTTGGATTTATTTCACAAAGAGCTTTGAATTTATCTGCTGTACTGTCATATATAATAATGATTTGGGTACCTCCTAGACTATGTAGCAGAGACTAAGAAATCTCCCTCTCCCTCAGAAAAGTGGCATACCTTACTAAAAACAGCTGCTTCCACTCCTTTCTAGCCCTTTTACAGATCTTTCTCAAAGCATCCTCTGGGCAATTTTAAAAACACAGCCCAGATGGCCCAAAGGAAGGAAAGGAAGAAAAAGACAAGCAGGGAAACAGCACAGGTGTTCCTCCTCCCAATTCTAAGATGCAGCTAGAGGAGGTTTACTCATTACCCAGCACTGGGAGAGAGGAGGCAGACAGGACTGATTCATTATAAACCGGATTAAATTTGGAATCAGTGATTTCTACTACACAGAGAATTTCCAAAATATTTTGAGAGATCCTTGGAGTAGGAGGGCATAGGCTAAGGGACCCCAGGTACAAAAGGAGATTCCATGAGAATGGATGCATTCTGCCTGGAGCTGTGTATAATAGCTCTAGACATATTTTACTGACAACTAAGGTGGACTGGATGCTTGGTAGGGGCCAGCTGCTAGAAAGTTAATCCTTTGGGAAAGTAATGGGCTCTATCTATTAAAGAATGGCAGATCTGCAAGAGCCAGCAAAGGAAGAAAGCTGCAGAAGCAGAACTATTGGGGACAGTGGTCATGGGAAATGGGAAAATACATCTGACTTCCTAGATGCTTGGATGTAAATTCTGTATCCATTAACTAGTAGCTAAAAATGCTCCACGATTGGAGCCTTGAAAATCTGCTAGTAAGGGATTCTGGCATCCTGCACTGGAGGAGTGTCCCTCATCTCAAAATTTGTTTGCATTTATTTTGTATAGATCCTACATTATAGAGATCTTAGAGATCTTAAAGGAGGGAAAGGGGCCCAAATGTGCAAACATGCTTGTGTCAGCCCTCTTTGTAGTGGCAAGAAACTGGAAACTAAATGGTTGCCCATCAGTTGGAGAGGCTGAATAAGTTATGGTATATGAGTGTTTAGAATATTGTTGTTCTGTAAGAAATAATCAGGATTTTAGAGAGGCTTGGAGAGACTTACATAAACTGATGCTAAGTGAAATGAGCAGAACCAGCAGATCATTATTCACAGCAGCAGTAAGACTATGATCAATTCTGATGGACGTGGTTCTTTCCAATGAGGTGATTCAGATCGGGTTCAATGTTCTTGAGATGAAGACAGCCATCTTCACCCAGAGAGAAGACTGTGGCAACTGAGTGTGAATCACAACATTGTATTTTCACTCTTTTTGTTGTGGTTTGATTGAATTTTATTTTTTCTCATTTTAAAAATGTTTTGATCTGATTTTTCTTGTGCAGCAAGATAATTGTATAAATATGTATGCCTGTATTGGATTTAATATATATTTTTACCATGTTTAACATATATTGGATTACATGCCATCTAGGGGAGGAAGAGAGGAAAAGGGGGGAAAAATTTAGAACACAAGGTTTTTCAAGGGTCAATGTTGAAATATCTATCCTTGCATATGTTTTGAAAATAAAAAATTTCAATAAAAAAATAAATTTCCAGCACAGTTCCTGGCATGTGGTAGGCACCTAATAAATTATTTTGAATTGATCGATTGCCTGTTACTGAGGCTTCCAGGTTCCATTTGGGTAGGGTCAATAAGCCAGAGAGTGAGAAGCCTCTAACTTATATCCAGGTCTTTTGTGGCAGAAGAGAGTCTAGGACACAAAGTTTGCACCAATAACAGCTTGCATGGGAGGAGTATTTATGTAAAACATCAAGGACACCTGTAACAAAAAAGAAAGTGAGTGGATCTTGTGATTTGAACGAAAGCAAAAAGTCTTCTGCCCATTGTCATAGAAGGACTTTTGTTCTCATTGGTTGAGGAAACCTTTCCATTAATGAAATCCTTTACTGTTTGATCATTTTCATTCATGTCTGACTCTATGTGATCTCATTTGGGATTTTCTTGGCAAAGATATTGAATTTGTCATTTCTTCTTCCAGCTCATTTTACAGATGAGCCTGAAGCGAATAGGATTAGGTGACTTGTTCAGGGTCACACAGCTAGCACGGTTCTGAGGTTAGATTTAAGCTCCTGGCCCAGCACTCAATCCACTGCAGCTGCTCTCTGTTTTAAAACCATTTGCTCTTAATAAGCTAGAGTTGGGGCAGGGGAATCCTGAACAGTCAATCTCCACCAAAGGAGACAATATATATATATTTTTTAATTTTTGTAGTTTCAGTACTTTTTTTGTTATTAAAGGTTTTTATTTTCAAAACATATGCATGGATAATTTTTCAACATTAAGCCTTGCAAAACCTTGTGTCCCAATTTTCTCCCTTTCCCCCACCCTCTCCCCTAGATGGCAAGTACTCCAATATATGATAAATGTGGTAGAAATATATATTAAATCCAATATAGGCATACATATTTATACAATTATCTTGCTGCACAAGAAAAATCAGATCAAAAAGGAGAAAAAAGTGAGAAAATAAAATGCAAGCAAACAACAATAAAAAGAATGAAAATGCTATGTTGTGAACCACACTCAGTTCCCACAGTCTCTCTCTTGGTGTAGACAGCTCTCTTCATCTCAAGACCATTGGAACTGACCTGAATCATCTCATTGTTGAAAAGAGCCTGGAATATCAGAATTGATCATCCATATAATCTTGTTGCCATGTACAATGATGTCCTGGTTCTGCTCACTTCACTTAACATCAGTTCATGTAAGTCTCTCCAAGCCTCTCTAAAATCATCCTGCTGGTCATTTCTTACAGAACAATAAATTCCATAACATTCATAAACCACAATTTACCCAACCATTCTCCAATTGATGGGCATCCATTCAGTTTCCAGTTTCTGGCCACTACAAACAGGTCTGCCACAAACATTCTTGCACATACTGGTCCCTTTCCCTCCTTTAAGATCTCTTTGGGATATAAACCCAGTAGAAACACTGCTGGGTCAAAGGGTATACACAGTAAAACAACATTTTAATACAAAGTATGCAACATACTGAAATAAACCAAAGTAATATTTTGAACAATTTTTTGCACATGTGGGTCCCTTTCCCCAAAGGAGACAGTCTTATGCAAATGAGTTTCAAATAACGGGTTACATTCCTGTTATTCAGGACTTTAAGGTTAACAGGGGCAGCAGTTAGGTGTCTGGTAGAACCATGGGTAGAGCATTAGAGTTTGGAAAACGAGTTCAAATCCAGCCCCAGATACTTGATAGCTATATGACCTTGACCAAATCACTTTAACTCTGTTTGCCTCTCTTTTTTCGATTGTAAAATAAGAATAACAACAGGGCATAATGTTATATTATATGTTGTTGTGAGGATCATAAAAAAAGCTTAGCATAGAACTTAGCATAGAAGACATTCTATAAATGTTTATTCCTTCTCTTCCCACAAATACCATCTTTCTACTATGAGGAAGAAGGTATGAATGGAATGAATGAAAAACTAACATTAAGTGCTTGCTATTTGCTAGGCGCTGTGTTCTAAATGCTAATGCAAATTCAAACAAGGCAGTCTACTCTCAAGGAGCTTACATTCCCATGGGAAAAGACAAGGCAGAAAGGGGAACTGGGAGCTAGGGGAAGAGGGAAATTGGAAATGTACCAGAAATACATTAGAGATATAGTTTTGAGCACCATAAGGCAAAAGTTTAACTCTCAGAGCTCTGGTTCCCAGAGAAAGAGACATGAGTGGACACTGAGGAAGAGATTTTGGCTGGAGTGGGTTGAGGAGGATGCTGGTGCTCCATTGTACAGAGGGCATCACTAGTCACCCAACCTCAAAACCCTGGTGCCATCCTCCACTCCTTACTCTTACCTCTGCATATTCAGTCCATTGTTAGGTATACATATATAGATATATATTTATGCTCCAGGACATTTTTTAATCCCTTTATTTAACAGAGAAGGAAACTAGGTCCCACAGAGAAATGGGTCACATTTGTGTCACAAAGATCACAAATAAGAAAGTGGCAGATTCTGACCTAAAATCAATGTCTCCTGACCCCCTTTAGTGCAAAGGATTCTTTGAATTGTCAGGTGACTTTAAGGACACCATCCACTGACACTGCTTTCTTAAGCAATGGGGAGCTGCGAAGGGAGCCATATGTCAATGACTTAATTGGCCGGGCTAGGAAATTTGATAGGCAGTTCTGTTTGACCCCAGAGTCTGTACAAATCTGATTCTGACTTGGGGTTTTGTGACTGGGTTTCAAAATTCTATAGCTTCGCACAGATTAAAAATAAGAAAAAAACCAACTACAAAGCAGGAAGAAAAACCATAATCTACTGCAGTGGTGGAGCTGTCTGACCGTGATGAATGAAGTTACAGACACCATAAGACTTAAAGGAAACTTTCATCAATGGTGGTAATAAGTGTAGATGCATCATCAGTGGAAACTGCCCAGAAAAGAAAGGCTGGTAGTTTCAATGAGATGTGAAAAATGAATTGTTTGTAAAGACAATCAACAATTTTGCGTCTGTAAGAAAGCTATTCATCATTTGGAAGGCACCTTAGTAAAAGATCTGCCTAGCTTTTGCTGAAAGACTACATCATCAATCCTGGTTAAGTGATGGAAGACAGCCGGGAGCATTCCTGGAGAGGGTGGATGTAGAGGGTATACTGAACAACATATATAACATACATGTCTCCCTATGTGTCGTTGCTGCTCAGACATTCATCAGTTGTGTCCAAGTCCTCATCCCCATTAGGTCATTTGGCAAAGCCATGGGTAGTTTGCCTTTTCTTTCTCCAGCTCATTTTACTCCATGGGGAAACTGAGGCATACAAGGTTAAATGACTTGCCCAGGGTCACACAGCTAAGACATATATGAGATCACATTTGAACTTGGGAAAATGGGTCTTTCTAACTTCAGGCTCAGCTCACTATCTAGTACCCCACCTCACTGCCCCATACATAGGTGTATAACACTATTAAATACGTGTATATGTGAACATCTAGCAATAGCAGTAGGTAGGTGGTAGCCCAGATTAATGAAAAGTGATAGAAATGGAGAGAGGGATGTTGGAGTCAATAAGAGACAGATGCTGGCCTAGGTCTGAATCACTGCATGTTAGAACTGGAAGATATGACCCAGGTCAATGCCCTCATTTGGCAGATGAGGAAACTGATTCTCAGAGAGGTTAATCATTTTTCCCAAGGTTACACAGAGGAAAGGGCAGAAACAGGAACTAAGGTCTTCTGGATTGGGGTTCTGTGCCTGGGTTAATTGCTGCTGAGGTTAATTGACTTGCCTAAAGTCACTTAAGTAACCAAGGTTAGCAGTGGCTTTATTTATTATTATTTAAGGATATTAGAAAGAGATAGAGGATATTGGTACACTAAACAAATGAGAAAGTTGAGGCTAATTAAGCAACTTGCCTAAGGTCATTCAAGTAAATAGCAGAGTCAGGATCCAGATTTGGATCACTGCCCTTCGGATCTGGAGCTAGAAAAGATCCTGGGGGCCTTTGAGTCCCTCCTCATTTTACAGATAAAGAAATAGAGGCCCATGAGGTTAAATGGCTTGTCCCAGGTCACTTAGGTAAGATCAGAGGTGACCTGGGTCCTCCAGAGCCAGCATCCCTTCCAGGGTACCACACTGCCCACTGCCTCTGACTCCAATCTCCGTGCCGACAACAAACACAATAAAGACCACATAGCCCTTCCACTGATGCTGAGAAGGTCCTCCTAGGTGCTCTTGATATCAGCTGGGGATATCTGTGAACCAATGTTGTGGGCCAGGGGAATTGATCTCCTGGTGGCCGGCCTTCAGGTCTTTGAGCTTGGCAGGGCTGGTCTTGGAACAACAGGCAGAGCCTATCACTGGGCCCATATTCAAGAACAATGCCTGGAACTGTGCTCCACAATGGGCTTCCTTATCCAGAAGCCAGGATTTTCTCTGTTCCATGGCAAACTAAGATCCTGGACTCTCAGAGGTGAAAAGATCCATCTGGTCTGACTCAGGCCTGGAGAAGCACCCTGACTTGAAACCTAATGGTCCCTTAGCATTTGTTTGAAGGTCTCTCATGAGAGGGAAGAAACCGGCCTTCTCCTGGAGCAGCTGATTCTACTTTTGGATCAGAAGTTAATAGAGAAGGGAGAAGTGCTCTCTAAATACTATCAGCTGATATGTATATAGGCTAAGATTTGTGAAGCTTTTACATGCATTATCCATCTCAGCTGATCCTTGTGACATCCTGAGGAGGTCAGTGTCACTATTACCCCCATTTTGCAGATGAGGAAGCTGGGGCTGAGCAAGGAATCAAGCAGCTAGAAAGTATCTAAGATGGCATCTGAATCCAAGTCCATTCATTCTGCCATGCTGCTGCCTTACTGGGTTATAAAAAAGAATTGGAGTGATCACAAGGTTCCCATTGGGATTCACACAAAGCCCCATCCCTCCAGGCCATCTTTTCTCAACTAGGACCAGATTCCCTCTGTCAGTGTTTCCAGGGGCTTTTATTTTTCCACACCTGCCTGGTCAAACTGTCAGCCACAATAAGGGTTATTGCTCCAAATCCGAGTGCTACTTAGACATATCCCATCACCAGCAAATAGATATCATTTATTTACCAAGCCAAGGAAGGACCATTATTCAGGGATGGCAAAACCTTCTCTTCCACTAAAACCCGTTTCTATTTTCCACGTATGACTAATTTTTAATCTCAGCACAACTGAGCCATGTGCTAGTGTCTCAGCTGCTGACAATGGTGCTTTTTAAGTAGCACATGATAGATGCCACCTTCGTGGGTGTGTGTTTTTGCTTACCGCTCCCGAGGCGCTCTGAAGGAAATGACTTCGACATCGATGCGGGGCTCGAGCAGACGCAAGGAAAATCGGAGATTAAACGCCTGTCTTTATGCACAGGCTGTGCTGTGCACATACCCAGCACAGAGTGTGGGGCCCAGCTAAAGATAAAAAGGCTTTTCTCTGACCATTAGTCACAAAAACAGCAAGTGATTTATGGGCCCTGGGGTAGGGAGGCAAGGGGATGACTCGTTTAATTATCTCAAATACAGAGCCCAGAACTTGGAGAAATAATAGGATTCTGGAGATGGGAGCTAGAAAAGATCTTACATACACATCATTTAGTTATAAAGTCGTAGATGGAAGAAATCTTAAAGGTTATCTAATCATGACCTTTTAATAATTGAGGAAATTAAGCCCCAAGTTAAGGGATTTGCCCAGTCAGGTAGTAAAAGTCCAAGTTAGGATCTAAACTGAAAGCTTCTGTCCACAAATCCAGCACTCTTTCCACTATACCACTTTAAGTTCCAAACCCTCATTTGGCAAGTGAAGAAGCAGAGGCCTAAAGAGATGAATAGCCTCCACAATCCAATTTTAAACTGCTTTTCTAGGTTTATTTACCCCATGCTTCCCCAAAAAACAATGCTTCAGCTAGGATGACCCCCTCACTGCAGTGCTCTCTGCCTTTACATATCTAATCATATTTCAAAGCTCACTTCAGGTCAGATTTGATTCAGGAAGCTCTCCCTGACCATACTACCTACCTCCCCTTCCCCTTATATTGGACTTTTTGGCATCTACTATGACCATTTCTCATTGGTCATTGATTTACAGGCTACCTCTAGTACTGGTCATTTTTCAAGTTTATCAACTCCCCAAGGAGACTGTGAGCTACTTGAGGATACAGAAACTGGTAAGTACCTACTACCTGTAGAATAATGGGATGGGCTGTGGAGGACATTCAAATTATATATAGTGGAACTCAATGTAAATATCCAATAAGTCCTTTATGTTCAGTGACTCATGGACACTAAGCAAAAAACAAAATTTAGATAAAACATCTAGACATTTATTATCAGTGTCTTTCCCTCATCTTTGTAAATCTCTTACACTCTGAGCCTATGTTTCTACATCTTTAAAATAAGGATAATAATACCTGCTTCACAGATTGCTGTGAGGATCAAATTAGATAATATATTTAAAATGCTTAAATTCTACCTAAATGTGAGTTATCATTATCATCATGAATACGATGCTATGATATAGCTCAAAATAGCTCATATATTTTAGGATAGGTATTGTTTCTACCAATAAAGATAAGCAACAATGTAGTAGATGATCTCTGTGTATTATTATATCTGAAAAATTTATCCTCTACTAGCTTGCCTTTTGTTAAGCTTTCTCCATCCTTGGCTTAGTTGTCACTTGAATGGTAAACACACAGTTCAAGCCATGGGATTCTTTTTATCCTATGATGAATCATTTCACAGAACTTCAGCAGAAAGGTGACACCCAAAAATAATGATAATCCGGAACAAGATATTAATTTTAAAAAAAGGTAAGAATAGGGAGAAGAGTTCATTAATCAGTAAGCAAGTATTTATATTTTGTTCTTGTTAAGTTGTTTCAGTAATGTCTCTTTGTGACCCCATTTGGAATCACATTTGTTTTTTGGTTTTTTGTTTGTTTTTTTGGCAAAGATACTGGAATGGTTTGTCGTTTCCTTCTCCAATTCATTTGACAGAAGAATTAAGGCAAAGAGGTTTAAGGGACTTGCCCAGCTCGTAAGTATCTGAGACTAGATTTCAATTGAGGAAGACAAGTCTTTCTGATTCCAAGCCTGGCACTCTCTCCACTGTGCCACCTAGCTACTCTGGGTGTTTATTAACCATCCACTATGTCAGTCAATACGCATTTACAATGTGCCAGGCAGGTGTTAAATACTGGGGATCTAAAGAAAGGTAAGAACAAAGACCTTGCCTTCAAGGAATTCTCATTTTAATGGGGGAGACAACATATAAAATAAAAATTGTACTTATAAGCATGTAGATGCAAGGTAATTTCAGAGGGAAGGCACTAGCAGTCCCTCTCAAAGAGGTGGGAGATTGGGATGAGTCCAGGAAACTAAGGTGGAGGAAAAGAAGGGAATATGGCATATCTGATGGATGAGTTACCCTCTTGCTTGTAGGACAGAGTCTCTGTGCCCTGGTCAGTCACGGCTGGGCTTGGTCAAACAACACTCTTCAGACCTGCTTGACTGCTGAAGCTTTGGTAGACCCTACTTTTGAGCTCCAGCTATTCAATCTCTTTAATGGATCTTTTGACTTTTCAAAGCTCACAAGCCAGTGACTTCACCTGTTTTATTTTTTATATTCATGCACCTAAAATGAGGAAAGAAGAAACATAAAAGAGACAGAAGGAACAGGGTCAACCATGCCTTCTCAGCCATAGAGTACCCTGGGTGGAGATATGAAACAGCTGCTGCTAGTCTCTCTGTGTGTCTGTCTCTCCCTCTCTTTTTCTTCCACCTCCTATCTTTTTCTCTTTCCCTCCCTAAATTCCACCAGCTTATTATCTATAGTGTTCTTAACACAGAGTAACCAGAATTAAACAAAGTACCCCATTATTCCAGATATGTCTGAATAGGGCAGAGTAGAGAGATTCCAGAATCTTTGGGATTTGGGGATGTTGGGACCTGGAATCAGGAAAACGTGAGTTGAAATGTGGTCGCAAATACTAACTATATGACCTGGGCACCTCTGTCTGTCTACTTCCTCATTTGTAAAGTAGGAGTAATAATATCTACCTCTCAGGATTGTTATGAGGATAAAAGCATTATGTCAATGTTACTTATTATTATTATTATTCACCCCTACATTTAGCCTATTTACTTGAGCCTCCACCTTCCTTTCAAATCCCCCACTTCCCCAAACAATGGAGTCCCAGAAGGTACCTCTCAGCACCCATTTAGTCCAATCTGTAGTTGACTAAAGTTTCCCTAAAACATAGTCAACAGAGAATCATTCCGTCTTCATCGCGGAATCTCCAGAGAAAGGAAATGCACCATTTCCCAAGGTAAGGACCATTCTCTTGCTTTACATTTAGCAAAACTAAACCTGCCTTTTTCTTTTGTTCTTTCTACTGTCCTTTGAAGCCAAACAGACCAAATCTGAACCTTTTCCTTAACAGACTTTCTTTCTTTCTTTTTTTTTTTTTTTTTTTTTTTTTTTTGGTTATACATCTATATTAACTTGTTTAACAGACTTTTCTTTTTTTTTCCTCTTTTTTTTGGGGGGGAGGGAGGGTTATACATCTATATTAACTTGTTTAACAGACTTTCTTTTTTTTCCTTTTTTTGGGGGGAGGGGGGTTATACATCTATATTAACTTGTTTAACACTCTTTTTTTTTCCTCTTTTTTTGGGGGGAGGGGGGTTATACATCTATATTAACTTGTTTAACACTTTCTTTTTTTTCCTCTTTTTGGGGGGGAGGAGGGTTATACATCTATATTAACTTGTTTAACAGACTTTTTTTTTCCTCTTTTTTGGGGGGGAGGGGGGGTTATACATCTATATTAACTTGTTTAACAGACTTTATTTCCCTCTTTTTTTGGGGGGGGGTTATACATCTATAAACTTGTTTGACACTTTCTTTTTTTTTCCTCTTTTTTGGGGGAGGGTTATACATCTATATTAACTTGTTTAACAGACTTTTTTTTCCTCTTTTTTGGGGGGGGGTTATACATCTATAAACTTGTTTGACACTTTCTTTTTTTTTCCTCTTTTTTGGGGGGGGGGGTTATACATCTATATTAACTTGTTTAACAGACTTTTTTTTCCTTTTTTTGGGGGGGGGGGTTATACATCTATATTAACTTGTTTAACAGACTTTTTTTTCCTCTTTTTTTGGGGGGGAGGGGGTTATACATCTATATTAACTTGTTTAACAGACTTTTTTTTCCTCTTTTTTTGGGGGGGAGGGGTTATACATCTATATTAACTTGTTTGACAGACTTTTTTCCTCTTTTTTTGGGGGGAGGGGGTTATACATCTATATTAACTTGTTTAACAGACTTTTTTTTCCTCTTTTTTTGGGGGGGAGGGGGGTTATACATCTATATTAACTTGTTTAACAGACTTTTTAATGAACATATTGGGAGAGAAAAACCAGAACAAAAGGGAAAAATCATGAGAGGAAAAAACCAGAAAAATGAAGTGAACATAGCATGCGATAACATTCAACCTCCATAGTTCTTTTTCTGGATACTAATGGTGTTTCCCACCCAAAGTTCACTGGGGCCTTAACGGAATTTCAAATACTTCAATACAGCTGTTATATTTAATGGGGGCGGGGGTGAGAGTTATTCTTTCCTTCTCCAGGCCAAATATGGGCAGAGATTTAGCGCAGGAAGGGACCGGCGAATCCTTTCCCACCCCATCCCCCGTTTCACGGACGAAGAAGCTGACGCGGCCGGTGGGCGCAGCCAGGGAGGCGCAGAGGCAGACTTTAAATCCAAGCTCCCTGCCCCCAAGCCCAGCAGCAGAGACACCCTGCAGACCCCTGCCCGGCAGCTCGCCCAGGACTCTCCCGGAGAGCCCGACACCGCCAATACTCCCTCTCCCAGCCCCACCCCCATCGCCCCTCGGGCAGCCCGCCCCGGGGCCTACAAAGGGACCACGTGGCCGTGCACGTGGCTTTCCGGAAGGCCCGGCCCGGCCGGAAGCAGCTCCAGGCGCATGCTCAGCGGGCAGTCCCGCGGACGCCTGGCGGACCGCTTTCCGAAGGGACGAGGCGGGATCGTTGTCGTCGCCATTGTCGTCCTTTCAGTCGTAGGTTGTGAGTGACCCAGGACGCCGCTTTCCTCACTTCAGACCTGGGCCGCGGCGGACCGGGTGAGGTACAGCTCCTCGCCAGCCTGCAGGGGAAGAGGCGGGAGGGAGAGGGAGAGCGTGACGTGTGCGGCCCTGACGCTCCGCTCCCTCGCCGGAGCCCCCGGCCTCCCTTCCGGACCGGGCCTGGCCCCTTTTTGCATGGTGTCTTACCATGCCCTTCTCTCTCCCGTTCCTCCGTGCTCTCCTCCTTAGCTCTGCCGCTTCTGGTCCGCCCTTTCCCTCCCCGTTCTCCCGCCTCTGAACTTTGTCTTGTAGCCTCCTAACTCACCCACCTTCTCACCTGTATCCCCCTCTAATGGCCCTTCTTTCTTCATGCGCTTCTCCCCTCCCCCCGTCTCCCCCACGTGTTTCCCCCTTGCTCTTCCCTTCTTTCTCTTCTCCCGTCCTCTTTCCCTTTCTCCGTGCCTACCTCCTTCCCTTGATTCTCTCCCTTCCCAGCTCCCTGTTGTCCCATCCTCCCTATAATATCCCGCTTTGTTTTCCCTCTCTCGCCTCTCCCTTCCCCCGCACCTCTCACCCACCTTCTGCTTCAGCTCCCCTTTCCTATTCTCTCACTTGTTCATCTTTTTCTGACGGTCTGGCCTTTGCAGCTAACTGATCATCTCATTGCTTCAGAATGTCTTTTTTTCTGCTCCCATTTTTTCCCCCAAAGATTTGCTTTTAGGCTTGAACTTCTTTTTTTTTTTTTTTTTCTTTTCTGTTGTTGTTGTTGTTGTTGTTGTTGTTGCCCTAACTCAGCCTTTTTCTCTCCCAATTTATTTATTGACTCTTTAAACCTCTGGTTCAGCCATCAAATTTCTCTGTGGTGCTGCATCAGTTGTTTTTGCTTCCTTTTTCATGGAATACTCGGAAATTATGTCGTTTTGGGCCTTTCCCCACTTAGTGCCAATCCACAATACCTGCCTTAAAAGGGACTCTCTGACCTTTTGCTTTTCCCTGACTCCAGTTTTTCTGGCCACTTCCTTGAAAACATGCTATTAGTGACCTCTCCCTTGCTTCCCTAGACTAAAAGTTTGTTTGGGATATTCTCTCACTTTTATCTAGTATTGATAGAGCCATGGCTTCATCACTGAAAACCTTTATTCTCCTCTCAGCTGAAGTTAAGACAAGTATTTCATTAAAGGAGCTCTAGCAAATGGATTTTTTTTTCTAGAGTCTACATCTGAAATAAAATTCACTTACTCACAGTAGTGAATCATCTGGTGGTGCCAACCTATAAATCTTTGGAGAATACTTAGTGATTTGTTCTTGAAACTAGTCCTTTTTTTTTTTTTTTTTTTTAAAGAAACAGTAATTATATGGTAATGGGAATGAGGTAAAAATGAAATTAACAAATTATCAGGACCAAAAATTCAGGAGGAATGGAGCATTAGGCCATTAGTAATTTAGGGAGATAGTTAAGGTTAATTCCTTTCCTGTTATCTTGGTAGGTTTTCTGTTGATGGATTCTTAATGTCTTGTCAAATTAGCTACTCCATTTAGACAACATGAGCTGCACTGTGTTTTTACAAGGAATGAACTTTGAAACAGTTTGAGCTAGTCATGAGTTGAATTTCATATAAGAATATAATTTCATATCATATAATCAATTTTTTACAGTTGTGAATAATTAAGGGTAAAGAAGAAACAAGTTGTAAAAATCATGGAAGACTATAAAAACCCCGATTTGAAAGAGGCTTCAGTAAATCACAAGGATTTTTGCATAAGGTATTAGTTTTTGGTGTATTTTTTTTTTAAGCAAACAGCCTAGTTATGTAAATTGTTTTGGTTTTTATTACATTTCAGTAAATGTGAAGGATATCTACTATGAAAGATGTTGAACTGGGTGTTGGGGATAAAAAAAAATGAAAGAAATGACAATTTTTGTCTTTAGGAAATGATTATGTGATTTAGATGTTAGAGTAAGTGCTAGACTTGGAGTAAGGAAGAATCCTGGCTCTGAAACATACTCTTTAACCATAAATATGTCTTTTCAATTTCTGAGCTTTAGTTTCCTTATTTATAAAATAGGGATAATGATATCCGTAGTACTTACCTAACAGGATTGTTGTAAAGCTCAAATGGGAGAATGAATAAGTAAATGAATGAATAGATGCTGGGGATAGGCGAAGAAGGGCCAAAAGATAGTTGTGACAAACAAATTTTTATACACATACACATGTTAATAAATTGTAGATAAACATTAGAATGAACGCACTTGCATTAAGTGAGTTTAAAAAGACTGCTTCTAGACAGTGGAATTTTATTTGAGATTGAAAGCTAGGAGGGAGGGAATTCCAGTCACGGGAGACAGCCAGTGAAAACGTTCAGAGTTGGGAGATGGAGTGTCTTGCTTAAGGAACAGCAAGGAGGGCATTGTCATTGGTTTACAGAGTGAGTGGACATAAGTAAGGTGGAAAGGTCGGGGTGACAGATTATAAAGGGACTTTGAATGCCACATAGGATTTTGTATTTGATCCTAGAGGTAATGGGAAGCCATTGGAGTCTGTTGAGGTAGGGAGTGAGTGGGAGGTATGGTTGACATGAATTTTAGGAAAATCACTTTGACAGCCAAATAGAAGGTATGTGAAAAGAGACTTTTGGTAGACTAGCAGACTTTTGCTATAGTCCAGGTGATGTAGGCCTGCACTAAGATGGTAGCCGTGTCGGAGAAGGGCATGAGGCATGTAAGAGAGCTATATGAAGGTTAAAAACTTGATAACAGATTGAAGATGGGTGAGAGAGAAAGGAAATTTTGATCCTAGATGACTGGGAGAGTGATGACACCCTCAACTGTAATGAAATTAGGAAGAGGGGATGGTTTGGGGGAGGAGAGAAATTTTGGTTTAAGTTTTACACATGATCAGTTTAAGATATTTAAGATGATTGTAGTCATTGATATAATTGATTTCATCCTTGTTATATATAACAATAGATTTAAAAGTTAGGAAACTTTATAGACTTTCTGTTATATGTATCAGTGCATGGTAATTTCTAGAATCTAATATTAATCATAGTAATTAAGTGAGAACAAAATAGGAAAAAATAATTATCCCTTTCCCCGTAAGTATGTGTGTGTGGCTTCCAGCCAAGGGAACCATTTTAGCATTGTATCTGCAGTTTCTTCCTTTCAGATCACATTTAATTTTTCTTTATAGAAAAAGAGGGAATCCTCAGGAGATGGAGCTAGAGAACCCAAAAAAACCAAGAATGAAGGAGCCTAACACAGAGAATCAGGAACTATGGGGAGAGGACCAGGTATGAATCTTTTAATTTTATAGTAACATTTCATTTTAACTTGAAGGTTCACAATTTCTAGGTATTGCATTATTCCTAATATTATGATATTTTTTGCCCATCAGTCCTCCCGTAGATGTATATTTGTATTTTGCTAGATTTTCATATTTATTTTAAAAACAAATATAATTTGGAATTTGGAAATTAGCTTCTCTTCCTACAGGGAATTTTGTGTTCTTTATAAAATGAATTAAAATTTTTAAGATTGCATTTAGGTGATTTTAATACTTAAACTAGAAGGAACTTATTTTTAGTTAGTTGTTTGAAGCTGCCTCCTATTACACACTATTGCCTAGTTAGATTTTTTTTTTTATTTAAGTAACAAATTACTTTCCTATAAATAGTCATTCTAATAAGAAAGAGCAGTGAACTTGGAATCAGGAGATTAGGGTTCAAATCACAGCTTTGAAATCCTCCTAGTTATATAACCCCAGGTGAGATAAAAACCACTCTGAGCTTCAGTTTCTTTATCTGTAAAAATGGGAATGTTATCACTTGTACTTAGCAGGGCTTTTACGAAGAAAGCTTTTGTAAAATTTAAAGTACTATAGAATGTGAGCTGTTTTCATTGAGGTTAAAGATATAGGTTAGCAAAGTGAGCTCTGGACTAGGAGTTGAGACATTATTGTAGTCCTATTTCTGCCCTTGGGTATATGTAAAAAAGTCTAGAACATTGTTCTAGACTTGTTACTTCATCTGTGGAATTGAACTAGATAAACATTTCTGACCATTGTTAACATTCTGTAATTCTGAGGTGCTTGAACTCTTAATTATAGGATTCTTTTAAGTCTTAGAGCATTAGCATAGTTGTTTATTGTGATTCAGATTGTAAAATATTGTAAGAAGCTGTAGTAAATAAAATCATTTTCTTTTTTATAATCTTGTAAATTATAGCAATACTTGTTGAAAGAAGGAAAGAAATACTCTAGGTCCAGAGAGAAGCCAATACAAGAACATGCCATTACTAGGTAATTTTTCTTTTATTTTGTTATAAACAGTATTCCTTTTTTTAAAAACCAAATAAATACAAAGCTTAGAATATTATATTTAACTATATATTTTAACTCTTTTACGTTCTCACAAAGGAGCATGGGTCTTTCTCTTCTATCTTTCCTGTCATTTTTAGAGAAGATATTAATTTCACTTTTTTCTTATTCCTAATCCTGAGCTCATATAATTAATTTTTAAGCAGAATGTCTGGTTTTTGAAACTGGATCAGTGAAATATATTAGCTCTTCAGGACTGCCTGATGATATCAGAAAAATAGAACTAAAATCCAAATTCCTTCTAGTTAAAAGCACTTTCCACAGACTAGTAATCATTGAACTTTTTAAAATCATATGTCTGCATCATTAAAAATTTTTTGAGCCTGCATCCTTAATATGTGTGTATTTATGGACATGTACTACCATGTTAATAATTACTTATATAACTTTTATGAAAGGTAGATATTTTAAAATGATATGATAAATGTAAACTATTTGATTCTAGGTCAATAGGGAGCCACTAGCATTTATTGAGAAGAGTTTGATCCCTACATGGAGGTTGTATTGGAGTGTGAGTGACTTAAGTCAGGAAGACCAGTTAGAATACTATTGAAATTATTTGATCCAGAGATGATAAATGCCTGAATTAGCTGTGTGAAAAGAGGAGGGTGACAAATGTGAGACATGTGGAGGAAGGACCAGTAAGTTTTGGCAGTTAAGTATGTAGATGTGGGGGTAAAGAAAAGTAAATAGTTGAAGACAACATTGTATTTATATAATTACTCTAATTCTCCCAATCTTTGAAATTGAGAATCTTAAAGTGGGCCATATCATGGAGTTCCTTCGTTGACTTTGCTGTGAGCTCATCCTTCCCACTAACAAGAGCTTCCCTTGCTTCTTGGTCTTTCTGTTTAGATACCAGCATCTTTTCAGGATTACCCCATACTTTCTATTCTGTTTTGTTTTGCTCAGAAATTCTCTGAACCAGAAAGAAGTACTTGAAGAAAAGAGTACTGGTCAAGACATTGCAAATGAGGGATTTTGGCAGACCCCTTCTTTTGTGGTTGGCAAGGTCCCTGTCAGGAAGGTAAGTCTCCAATTACTTGGACCAACCACATAGCTCTTATTGTCAATTTTTTTCTAAGATATTAAAAGATCTTCAGCCAGAAAATTTTTATTGCCATATATGAATACTTTAAAAATATTTCTTTTAGGCTAGAGAGGTTGGACTGGTCTGGAAATGAGTTATCAGTTACTTCTTTGTCCCCAGAAAGGAGAAAGTATTGAACATAGCATTCTTCAAATTTGTTCTGTATAAGCAAGGTGGGTTGGATGATCCCATAGAAAACCTTTTAGTTATCAAATTACCATAGGGCTAGAGAGTAAGGAGGTGGTCTTTGTAAGTTTTCAGGTACAAATCTTTTAAGTCTTGAAGGTTTGTGCATGAAGGATAGAGATTTACAGTACATTTTTCTTCACTTCTTTTGCTTGGATAAAGAGTGGTGCAATAAATTCAATCCACCATAATCTAGAATACTTCTCTTTCCTAGCAGTCTTCCTTTCTCAAGTGCATGTGTCTGAGTGAGTCAAGGTTAAAGACTACAAGCAGCTTTTACACCTCTGCTAAATTATGATTTATGTAGTCATGGCATGACTTTGACTCTTCTGCTTTCTAATGGCAAGAGTACACAACTGCTTTTTTTTTTTTTTAATTTTAGCTCATCCTTCTAATGTTGGATGTTTCTTTCTGTTTCTGCCTAATTTGTGTAAAAAATAAATCTATTTGTATTTTACTCAAAAAGTTCCCTGTTCATTGTTATTTTGACTATTATTTCATTTACAAAACATATTGTTATGAACTGTAATTCAACTCTTTCCTATGTAAACAGGTTAACTGTTTGCACGATGATTGTTGTGTATGTATCTGGTCAAGTACCAGAATCTACTGTGGAAGGGGGAGAGGTATTCCTTGCCCTATCAAATCTATGAAAATGAAGCTGGCATAGGATTCAATAATAGAATTTTTTTTTTCTTGTTCATTTTAATCCCAGGCAAAGTTCTGTCAAGTGTGTATAATATCCTTGAACTGCTTTTCAAGTTCACTCTAGTAGGGTTATTGGAAGTGCCAAAATGTTTTACATATAGGGATAAAAAATGAATGTGATTTAGATTGTGACATGCAGGTTTTTCATTGTCCATTGAATAAGATATCCAAAAAGAGAGAAGAATCTTAAGAAATAAAAAAGATGTACTGTTATTTAGTAAATTAATCTAGATGCTAACTCTTTTGCCTATTTTCACTATGAAATAGTTTCATAAATTTTCATTTATTTATTTTTTGCTGAGGCAATTGGGGTTAAGTGACTTGCTCAGGGTCACACAGCTAGGAAGTGTTAAGTGTCTGAGACTAGATTTGAACTCAGATCTTCCTTACTTCAGGCCTGGTACTCTATCCACTGCTCCACCTAACTGCTCCTGAAATCTTTAAGAATGTATAAATTGATGATTTAAGATTCTGATGAAGAAGAGAAGTCTTTCATAGACAATTTTCTATAATAAATTATATTTTTTGAGTTACAGAGTTGACTAAGATCAACTAAGATCACAAGTTCCTGGTATCTTTTTAATGAATGAAAAAGCATTTAATAGAGAAAAATGAAAAAGCCTCAAAGATTGTTTTGGATGAGGTAATTTCCATGCATCTGTTAAAATTATATGATTCTCTGTGATCAATGTAATTGTATACCTTTGTATCAACATCTGTTGAGGTATAAAACTTGCTTATTGGGGTGTTCATCATTGTCTTGGAAGATGAGCTGTACAAAGTCAAATAAGTAGACAAGGGATTCCCTGTTAATGTTTCTCCAAATAGTCTTGGTTGCATATAACATTATGCTGATTGTACTGAATTATAGGAGCTACTCATTGAGAATCATAGTTATAGAAAAGAGATTGGTTTATGATATAATGCATGCTGAAAAGATGAAGTGAAGGATAAAATAGGTGTCTAATTTGGCTAAACTTATGACCTGAAGCTGTATGGATAACCTATTGAGCACATGTATCAATTTATAGGTATCTTGTACAAGTAGATGGTGAATTGGCTCCAAATTTGAATAAGAGGAGGCAATTGCTCTAGATCATTCTTGGGAAAGTGTGTTTTCAGCAATTGTAGGTTGCTTACTGCTGCAGAAGCTCAAATTTTATTTAAAAAATAACCATATATACTTGCTGAGTATAAATGCCATCGATTCATGGAACACCAGGATTTCACAAGAAACAAAATTCCCAAGAAGCAATGAAAATTTGCACAGTGAGTGTGAGGAGCCTGCAGCATGAGAAAACCTGCATTAAAAACATCAACATAGATGACTAAAAAAAAGTTGTGTGCTGGTTATGTATGAAGTGAGAGATAACAGGAACAGTGAGTGTGTTATTTTTTTTTTTTCAGTTGCCAATCTACTTTATTCACTTTAGGTGTAATTTAAAATATACAGCATGATAGTAAGATTAAATATACAAAACTAAGGAGTCACAAGGGCTTCATTTTGGGATGAGAAACTGGAGGGGAAAAAACTCATTTTAAGGTTTATAGAAAGGACTGGATGATTATTTGTCATAAGGAAGGTGTAGAATTAAAAGATAATTGCATAGACCAAGAATAGCACTGGTTTCAGGAACTTTGAATTCACTGGGAGCTTGAATTTGCAACTCAAAAGTATAAACATTAAATAATTACTTAAAATTGCTCTGCATAGTACTCATGTACATTAAAGATACATAGAATGGTGTAGAAATAAGAAAGCTGAGTTAGCAATTCATGTTTTGGATTGAATAATAAATGTAGTAAATGTTTCTGCTTTTTATTTTATGTGTCAGTTCAAATATACATATTTATTTGCTAGTAGTCTAGAATCAGGACCATGGAGAAAATGAGTAATTCAATTGACTAGTTTTATTTAGCCTTAAACTTTAGACTAAGCCAAAGCAAAAGTTAGACTATCATTAGTCTTCATATGATGACTTAATCTGTGTATTTAGAATATTGGAATTTCCCCTTATTTATAAGATCATTGCTTCTAGAAATGCCCATCCTACTAACTGTTCTTTGCCTGAGTCTCCAAACCTTGTAGGAGAACCTTGGGTAGAAGCTATAGCCCTCCACATGACTTATTTGACGTTGGTGGATTTCCTAGTATATTTTCTTTTAGTTAAGTTCAGCTTAACAAACAATGAATATCAAGGATGGCACTGGTATAGACAGAATGGTCTAATATATAGTATTAATAGTATTTAACCAAGAAACTATCATAGTCAGGACTGTAATTGTTTAGAATGAATATATTAGTATTCCCACTTGGTGTTCTTGACAGCTATAATAATCCTACTCAATAGCTTTTTCATATTTTAGTCATTATAGGATACTTGGTTTTAAGTACAGTATCAGACATGTTATTGCTTTATTTTTGAGGCAAGATTTTAGAGAGAATGCAGCAGTTTTTGTGTGAGACTTGAAGCAAATGTAACAAAATAGAATTTGCCTGTCATAGCCCTTTCAGTAGTGTGAAAGGCTATAAAATCAAAAGATTTAATTAATTGGATAAGAATATGTAATGATAATAATAATAGATATTAATGACATTAATACCATTTTCTTTCAGGATAATGAATCTGTAATATTCAAAACTACACCGATGGAACAAACATTCCCTTTGAGGTGAGATATTTGAGCATTCTTCAGCATTAAGTGATGAATTATAATTATATTTTTCATTTTAACTCGTTTTGGACCCCAGGCCTCATTTTGTA
Source organism: Sarcophilus harrisii (assembly GCF_902635505.1). Lineage (NCBI taxonomy): Eukaryota > Metazoa > Chordata > Mammalia > Dasyuromorphia > Dasyuridae > Sarcophilus > Sarcophilus harrisii. Next base: position 639,506,664 of record NC_045426.1, on the reverse strand, counting down.
AAAATGTGGCTAAATCCCTTTAAACTAGTCCTGGGTTTTCATAGGAAAAGAATATTTGAACACACAAGGCTAAGAGAACAGCAAGAGGATACTGTAAAAAAAAAAAAAATCTTCTCTGCTTCATTAGTCATCAAGTGTTTATCATAGTGAGAGGCTATATAGTTTATTCTCTGTGGGGGTAGGATTGAGCATAAACAGTATGTGTTTCAGTATAGAGTAATTTTTATCAGCTTTCTGCCTCACTTTTCTTCTCTCCTTTCACTTCACTCCTTATGTCCCTATTTGGGAGCATAATGTACTTCATCAAAATGATTGAAATGATCTGATATATGCCACTTTTGTTCCCCTCTTTCACTTCTCAGTACTTTGTTGTTTTTTTTTTCCTTTTCTCTCTCCTCTAGCAAGAGAAGAAAAAAAATCCCAACTCTCTATTTAAAGTCTGATCCCCCAATAGCACCACTGAACCCATTCTTTCCCACCTCTTTCAGGTTCTTGCTTCCGTAGCTCTCTCTATGATTACCACAAATTGACTGTGTCTGAAAATCTGTGTTTTATTCTGTACTTCTTGTCCATTTGCATTTCTGTCAGTAGGGGTGGAGGGCAACAAAATTCAATATCGTTCTTCTAGTATTGTGTTTGGTCCTTAAATCTTTCAAAGTTGTTTTCCTTGACAGTATTTTCTATTCATTGTATAAATTATTCTCTCCCTGCATACAGTTCATACATCTGTCCAGGATTCTCTTAAATTACCTGGCATAATTTCCTAGGGCTTAAAAAATATTCCATTACAGTCATTTACTGTGATTTGTTTAGGCAACCCTAATTAATGGACTCTAATCTAGTTCTTTGTTATAATATTTTAAAATTCTTTGCTACATCAAAAAGTACTGGTATAAAATATTTTTGTATATACAGATTATTGTCCTTTGTCTTTGATCTCTTTTTTAGGGGGGGGATAAGTATAGTAATGATATTTCTGGCTAACAGGATATATACTATTTAGTAACTTTTTGAGTTTAGTTTCAAATTGTTTTCTAGAATGGCTGAACTAATTTGCAACTCCACCAAAACTGATCAGTGTGGTTGTCTTCCTTCTATATTCTTTCCAATAATTGCCATTTTTCTTTTTTTCATCTTTGCTAATCTGATGCTTTTGAGGTAGAACCTCAGAGTGGTTTTAATTTGCCTGTTAGTAATAGTAATTTAGAACACTTTTTCATATAATTTTTGATAGCTTGAATTTTGTCCTTTGAGCATTATCCAGATATTTTGACTATTTATCTTTTGGGGAATGGCTCTTGTTTTTATAGATTTTTTTTGGTTTTGTTTTAAAATAAGTTTTAAAACATTTTTAAAAATATGTACAAATATAGTTTTCATCATTGACCCTTGCAAAACCTTGTGTTGTAAATTTTTCTCCCTTCTTTCCCCCCACCTCTCTCCCCTAGACAGCACATAATCCAATATAAATTAAACATATTGCAGTTCTTCTATTGTTTTTTATGTATTCAGATTATCTCCCTAAGGGTCTTTAAATGCCAGACTTATAAAAATTTGCTGCTTCAGAGAACTTGCTGCAAAAATTTTCCCCCCAGTTGCTTTTTCCTGTTTTAGCATCTTTTTCCCAATGCTACCAATGGTTTATAACTGAAACAATGTGCTTTCATTTTATAGCTCTCTTCTTTTTTACCTCAGAGCTGGATCATCTTTTCATTATCTTTTTCTTTTTAATTTCCATCAGGATCCATTCTCCAAAGTTAAAGTCATTTAAAAAAAAATTTTTTTTTTAGCATGAATCCCTGATCTGCATCTTTTTCTTGTTGAATTTATGAGAAGGTACTTCTTGAACTTTAAAGTGCCATAGAGAACTATGAATTACAGGTAGAATGAATGATGTAATTTTTCTGGTGCCTCAGGCATGCTTTGTTGTTAGAATCCTTACAAGCTGTTAAGTCATTAGAATTAATAGATACAATAATTATCTAATTTAGCATGGTTCACTTTGATTGATCTGATCTTACAAGGAGATGTTATGGGCCAGAAATTGAAACAAGGTACTAAGTGGAACTGATAGAAACAATGCTTGTGTTCACACCTTTAGAGAGCGCATATAAGCAAGAAGCTCCCAGGGTCAAAGGGCACTCTGGGACAGACACAGAGGCACTCTGGGAGATTGAGAGCCAGAACCCCTCTCTTGGAGGTAAGACAGATTTATTCCAACTTTCACCTTGGTGCTGGCTGGAGACCTTTGGAAGAAGAGAAGCCGAAGCTGACGAAGGCAAAAGATTAGCAGCAAGAGCTCTTGGAACTAAGCAGTTAACCTATCTGGTCCCTTCCATTCACCACTTTCTGGATTTCTCCACATCACCTGGCGATTATCTAAAGATAGTGGAGTTGCTCGCATTGGACACTGCCCTTCTGGTGGGTTATAAAACTTGTCTGCTGGAGCCAGTGCATCTTTATCAAAAATTTAAAAATTAATCTTATAGAGAACTAACTAGGATTAAATTTGATGAGCATCTTTATGCCATTAGTCACTACCATAGCCTATGTATTTGCAGCACTTTAAGATTTGTAACGATTTTCTTCATAACAACAAAATAATTTTGTAAGATAGGTAGTGCACAGAATCCCTGTTTTACTGAGAAGAAAACAAAATTCAGAAGGAATAACAATTAACCAATATTTACCAATTGGTAATACCAATGGAAAGATGAGGATACTCAGTTTAAAAAAAAAATTAGAAATAAAAGGTATCTTATACTCCAGAAAGCTCAAATAAGGAGAAAGATTGAGATAGAGCATCTCCTCTCAGATCACCAGGTCTGCTATAAGCCTAGTCTCTCTAGCCAGTTGAGAAGGAAATAACCTTGGTGAAAAAAGAGACCTACCAGACTGCCACCACCAGTATCATTGCTGACAACTTGGCATTGACTGGTCAGGTAAGCCAACAGAGCTCTAGAGAAAGAGAGATGGAAGGCAACAAGATCGGCCAGATCAAATCATTGCCACTGCCTTGCCTCTCCCACCTTCTCTCAGAACCTGGGGGAGACAGCCCAGGACTGTGAGCCCACAGATCTGGGAATAGCTGTACATACTCTCTCCAGACCTCTGGCCTTGCTAGCTTCTAGCCTGGGCCCTGCAATCACTGTACAGGGATGCAGACCTTGTGAAGATGTGATAGCCACTATCTGCAGTTTGAGGCAGCCCCAGTTTCCTTAGTACCTTAGTGCCAGTTGCAAAAGATCACGAAAGAAGATACTTAGGCTGCCAAATGACCCAACATCTGAAATAGATGTAGTTTTATTGGGGACTTTACAGGCATTAATATCTTTGTTGCTAGCTAAAAACTATTAGATGTTTTTTCCATCTGACTTGTAATAGAAACCTCCTATGTGTGCCATCTTCCCCGTCACAGGCATTCTTAATCTTTTTTGTCTCATAGACCCCTGGGCAGTTTGATGAAGATTTATAAATTTATAAATGTATAAAATGGAATATGGAAGATTAGTGGGAAAATTGAAATCTTAGTCAATAAATTACTTTTAAAATAACATCAAATTCAGAGACCCGAAGTTAGAATGGCAACTCCTAGAGAAGACAGACTGCTTTGTTTTTCTATTAGTACCCCAGTGTTTTACATATATGTTTTCTTAATCATTAATTGATAAAAGGCCATTAGATTTGACAATTAAGAAATTGTTTATAGTTTTGGAGAAGCAGTTCCAGTTGAATAATGATGATAGAAACTGTTTAGTATAATTCACTGAACAAAGTAAGTTACTCTTTGTTATAGGAGGGTTTCTTTAACAGAAACCCTTCATTCAGAGTCTCTCCATTATTTTCTGCAAGTTTGGAATGAGTCAAGAGGATTTTTTCCCTTCTTGGGGTACTCTTATTTTTCTCATCAGTTTCATTTTATAAGCAGAGTAAGGATAATTTTCTATGATTCTCAAGTTTTTTAGAGCCATCTTCCCTGTTTTAACATGAAAATATTTGTATCATAGAATCTTAAAAACCATATAGTCCAACCTATATCTATCATGGATCCTCTCTTTGACAAAATTGTTAATTGTTTTTGTTTTAAGACTTCCAATGAGATAGAACTCATTATCCTCTGAGGTAACCTGTCCCACTTTTGTATAGTTCTCACTGTTAGGAAGTTTTTCCTTACGTCAAAAGAGTAGACCTGACTATGTGACTTCTTTTTAGTAAGTCCTGGTGGTTCCCTGTTACCTGTAGGATCAAATATAAATCCTTTAGCATTCAAAGTCCTTCTTAGTCTTCCACCCTCCCTCTTTCCAGTTGTCTTACATCCCTTATATGTTTTTAGATCCAGTAACACTGGTCTCCTTGCCATTCCTTGAATATTACACTCCATCTCAAGATTTTCTGTGGCTGGGCCCAATACTTGGAATTCTCTTTCCTCATCTCTGTCTCTTAGCTTCTTTCTAGATCCAACTAAAACCTCACCTTCTTTAGGAAGCCTTTCTCTAATCTCCATAATTTAATTTCCCTTACTCTTGATTATTTCCAAGTTATCCTGTATGTAGTTTGTACATAACTGTTGACTCCTCTTTCAGATGTGAACTCCTTGAGAACATGGGCTACCTTTTTTCTTTCTTGCATCCTTTCATTTATAGTGTTTGGCATATAGTAGGAGTTTAGTAAAGGTTTATTGAATAAGTATTGACATCAAGGAAAAATTGGCTTCATTCTTTTTTTTTTTTCTCAGTAGTGTCTTATTTCCCCAATTACATGTAAGATAGTTTTTAGCATTCATTTTGTTAAGATTTTGAGTTCGATTTTTTTCTCCCTAAGACATCAAACAATCTGATATAGGTTATACAAGTACAATCATTGTAAATATTTTCATAGGAGTTATGTTGTGAAAGAAAAATCAGAACAACAACAACAAAAAACCATGAGAAAGAAAAAACAAACCAAAAAAAAGGTGAAAATAGTATTCTTCGATGTGCATTCAATATCCATATTTCTCTCGATACAGATAGCATTTTTCATTCCAAATCTATTGGAATTATGTTGGTTCACTGTATTGCTGAAAAGAGCTAAATCTATCATAGTTGATAACCACATACTCTTGCTAATACTGTGTACAATGTTCTCCTAGTTCTGCTCACTTCACTCAGCATCAATTCATATAAGTCTTTGTAGGCTTTACTGAAATCAGCTTGTTCATCATGTCTTGTAGAACAATTACATTGTTATAATCATATGGCATAGTTTATTCAGCCATTTCCCAATTGATGGGCATCCATTCAATTTCCAATTCCTTGACACAACAAAAAAAAGTTGCTGCAAATTTTCAACATGTGGATTCTTTCCCCTCTTTTATGTGATCTCTTTGGAATTTATTGAGTGGGGGAAGATTGACACAGTTGACCCATTTTAGGAAAATGAGTGACTGCTGAATGAGGAATAGACTCGAGTAGAGATATCTAAACTATTATCCTTTCTTTAGTCCATTCTAACCAAATACTTTTCTTTTTAAAAACATTTTTGACATTCATTTTTCAATTACAGATACACCAATGTTTTTTACCATTTTAAAAATGTTGGGGTTTCATATTCTTTCCTTCTTTTTCCCTCTCCTTCCTTAAGACAAGCAATTTGATATGTTATTTGGATTTCAGTCCTGCAAAACATTTTTATATTAGCCATGTTGCAAAAGAGAACATAAACCAAAATCCTTCAAGAATCAAAGTTAAAAAAAAAAGTATGCTTCTATCTTCAGTCAGACTCCTGTTCTTTCAATAGAGGTGGAAAGCATTTTTCATCATATATTCTTCAGAATTGTCTTGGATCATTATTTTGCTGAAAATGATTGTCACTTACTTCATTAGCTCATGTAAGTCTTAACAGGTTTTTCTGAAAGCACTGTATTTATCTTCTCTTATACAGTAGTATTCCATCACAATCATAAACCATATCTTGGTCAGCCATTCCCCACTTGATGGGCATTTCCTTGATTTCCAGTTTTTTGCATCACAAAAAAGTTACTATAAATATTTTTGTACATACAGGTCCTTTTCCTTTTTTTGTTCTCTTCATAATGCAAACCTAGTGGTTTGCTGGGTCAAAGAATATGCAGAGTTTTATATCCCTTTATATATGTCTCTTATTTCTGTCCACATATAGTGAGTTATCCTTGGAATCCTTTGAGTAGAAGTTCATAGTTTGTTGGGATGCTGTGGGTTGGGGTTGGAAGAGGATTGCTGCTCTCATACAATTTTGGCATTCTTTCAGTCTTCCTTTTTCACTTTGGATTTTCTTGAATCTTCTGATTTGTCTTCTTTAGGAAGACTAATTCTCTTAATGTGATCTTTTCAACCTTGTGCTTGAGATTAAGGGGCAGAGCTTCACAAGCTGGTTATTTACAGGGCAACAACTAGCTTTTCTCTTCACTCCCAGTGTTGAATCTTTCCTCCTATCTAATCGTTCAGGATAGAAAGGTGAGAATATCTCCTGATGCTATCTGAGCAAGTACTTCCTTTAGGACTTCTTCCTCTTACTCCACTATCAGGCACCTGGCATTTAGTTGATAAAAGAGGCTTTTGGTAAGTAAATATAGCTCTTCTCTACACATAGGTAAGGAGGGAACCCTTTTCTGAGTTTTTATATCTTTGTTCCCCTTATTCTCCCCCCTCCCTTTTTTATGTGGTAGCCAGTTTTGCCTGTCAATAAAATTCAGTGTATTCCTGTGGGTAGAGTTAAATAGAAATTTATAAAATTTGTATTCTAGGTCAGAACAGATAACTCTGGAGGTGAAGCCTGGAAATAACGAGAAGCTGTCGAAGAAAAAAGGTGACAAAGTAAGTATTTTTAAATTATAGATTTTTTTTTTACAACTTACAATCTATCAGACATAACTTTAATTCTTAGAAGATAATATAACTTGTTATTTGTTTAGTAATATATTTTTGGGAAATGGTTTAGATAGGGTAGCCAAAAGCTTTAATGGAATTTTAAGCTTTAATATCTTTTAATAGCTTAAAATCTTCGATTCACAAGCTCATAGAATTGAAAGTAATCAGAGAAGCCAGGAACTTCCTACATTACTGCCAAATTACTCACCTAAGGACACCTTTGGATACATATCATTCCTGGAGCATGTGCAACTACTTCATCTTCAATGGAGTTGGTTCATTCCTGTTCTGAAATAGTCTCATCTGTTACTTAGGCTTCAAATAGTCAGTGATCCTTCTTTCATTTCTCTGTGTGACATTCTTCTATCCTTCAGTTTTCAATAAGGTCAGATTTTTCTTTGTTCATTGATAGCCGTTTTCTTCTTTGTTTTTACATTGCATTTAAAAACACTTCATTTTCACTGAAAACTTAAGAGGATAGACAAATATTCTTCAAACCCTGTTACACTTCTTTTCTAAAACTCCGTACGTTAATCAAAGATAGAAAGTCATTTTGTTAAGGCAGAAATATGACTATCACATAGGTCTGGTTGTTGCAGTATTCCCTCTTTACTCATTATTTTCTGAAAGTGAGAACTTTAATAGTTTCCTGGACAACTGATATTGACAAGCTGCCTGTGGTTCCAGATTTGGAGCTGTCATTCTCCTCTTTGTTAGCATTTTTAACATAATTTTTTCTTCTATACTTCATAGAATATTATTTCTGTCCTTAAAGAACAGTATCACTCATTCCTGTCTCCTTCCTCCAATTTCTTCCAATTTAAAAAAAAAACACCCTCCTTTGGGTCCTTTGTGTTAAATAAGCTTATTAAAGCAGAACAGATTTGTACATTTTTCTATGTGTGAAAATGTGTATCATTCTGTATTTCATATCCATAACCTCTCTTTTAGGAAGCAAATAGCTTATTTAATCATTGATTCTCAGAAGATGTGATTAGTCATTGCATTTATTTCTATTTTAAAATCTTTTAAAATTGCTTTTTTCTTTTACAATAGTGTAGGCCAGGGGTCCTCAAACTTTAAATAAGGGGCTAGTTCACTGTCCCTCAGACTATTGGTGGGCCATACTATAGTAAAAACAAAAACTTTGTTTTGTGGGCCTTTAAATAAAAAAACTTCATAGCCCTGGGTGAGGGGGATAAACGTCCTTAGCTGCTGAATCTGGCCTGTGGATCATTGTTTGAGGACCCCTGGTATAGACATTGTATAAATTGTTCTTTTAGTTCTGCTTGTTTAACAATCAGTGCATCAGTCCATACAAGTCTTCCAGTATTCTCTGGATCTATCACTTTAATAATTTCTTATGTCACAATAATATTCTATTACTTTCATATATCTTTTTTTCTATCATTCCTCAATTGATTAAAACCCCTTTATTTTTTCAGTTCCTTGCTAGAGCAAAATATGTTGTTTTAAATATTTTTGTAACATGTATCTTTGTCCTTTGATTTTTTTAGGGGGTATAAGCCAGGTAGTACTCTCACTGAGTCAAAGAATACATTTAATTTAGTGATCTTTGGCCTCTACAATGGCTAAAATATGTCACAAATCTACCAACAAGCCTATTAATGTGCCTTTTCTCCCATAAACCCTACACCAATTGTAATTTTTCCTTTTTTTTTTATCTTTTGCCTATCTGATAGGTATGTAGTGGAACCTCAGAGTTGTATTCATTTGCATTTTGGTTATTAATGAATTGGAATATTGTTTCTTTTTGTTTTGTTTTTGTGAGATGATTGGGGTTAATTGTCCAAGATCATAAAACTAGTAAAAATGTTCATTGGGGCAGTTAGGTGGCGCAGTGGATAGAGCATTAGCCCTAAAGTCAGTAGGAACCAAGTTCAAATCTGGCCTCAGACACAGCTAGGAAGTGTACCTAGCTGTGTGACCCTGGGCAAGTTACTTAAACCCTCAGCAAAAAAAAAAAAAATCTGAGATCAGATTTAAATTCAGGTCTTTCCTGACTCTAGAGCCAGTGTTCTAAGCACTATGTCATCTAGCTGCCCCCCCCCCCCCCGGAATGTTATTTCTTAAATTATTAATAATATGCATCTTCTTTTGAGATCTACTTTTTCTTGTCCTTTGACCGTTTGTCTTTTAGGCAATAGTCATTGTTTATATATATTTAAATGAATTCTCTATATCATTTGGATAGCAAATCTTTACCAGAGAAATTTACTGTAAAGATTTTTTTTCCTGCATTAACTTGTTTCTCTTCTAAGTTTATCAGCATTGATTTTGTTTGTGCAGAAACTTTTTGTTATGTAAACAAAACTGTCTTTTTTTTTTTTTTTTTAACATGTGATTTATCTGTTTTTGGTAAATGAGTCTTCTCATAGTGATAGTTTGGAAAGCTTTATCACCCCTGCTATTCTGATTTGACTATAGTATTGCCTTTTCTTCCCAGTATCCATTTGAGTTTCTTGTGGTATAAGATGTTGGTCTAAACCTAATTTGTGTCATACTGCTTTGCAGTTTTCCTAACAGTTTTATTGAATCCTTTCCCTAGTAGTTGGGATCTTGTTGTTTGTCAGTTACTGTTACTTTGTTTATTCTATATCTTGTATACCTAATCTGTTACACTGATCAACTTTTCCATTTTTTAACTAGTACCAAGTAATGATGTGATGATAACTGGTTTTAGTATTATGTTTGATACCTACTTGGTCCACTATCTTTCTCATTTCTTTTCATTATTTCCCTTGAGATTCTAGATCTTTTTATTACTTCAGATGAATTATTATTTTTCCTACCTTTAATCCTTTGGTAATTAAATTAATTTGGTTCTGAATAAATAAATGAAGTTAGTTGTATTGTTTAGCTATGAATAATTAGTATTCAGTTATTAAGGTGGATCTCTGTTTTTGTGGAGTATTTTGTGGTTATATTTGTTTCGTTTCTGTGTCAGTCTTGATAAGCAGATTACCAAATATAGTTGTTTTAAGTGAAATGTTTCTTTGCCTCTCATCTTGTTAAGTTTTGTTGATAAAATGTAAAAAGCAAATAATTTGTGTAGGTTTTAATATCGTGCTAATTGCTAAAATTATTATTTCTATTAAGTTTTCATTAATTCTTTAGGTTCTCTATGTAGTCTACAAAGTTTGACAATTTTATTGCTTCTTTGCTTATCTTTATTTCTTTTTTTCTTATTTCTCATTTTTCATTTCTAATACATAGCATATAATAGTGGTTATAATGGACATTCTTTTCGTATTTCTTACTGAAAAGGCTTCTAAAAGTTCTTCATTTTATATATATATATATATAATTGGGGTTAAGTGACTTGTCCATCATTGCACAACTAAGAAGGATTAAATGGATTAAACCATATTTGAACTTGGGTCCTCCTGACTTCAGGGCTGGTGCTCTATCTACTGTACCACCTAGCTGCCCCTCCTTTTTTTTTTTTCTTTCTTTTTTTTTTTTTTTTTTTAAAGCTGAGGCAATTGGGGTTAAGTGACTTGCCCAGGGTCACACAGCTAGGAAGTGTTAAGTGTCTGAGACCAATTTTGAACTTGGGTCCTCTTACCTTCAGGGCTGGTGCTCTATCCACTGCTCCACTTAGCTTCCCTTGTCCTTTCCCCTCCCCCTCCCATATACTTTTAAGCAAAATATAGACATTGCATTTCCTCCAAAAATTTTCCTGCATCTACTATGATCTTCTGGTTTTTGAAATTGTTTTTAAAAATTATCTAATTTTATAGTTTTCCTTATATGAATTCCTGGTATAAATCTAGACCTAGTCATATGTATAGTAGTTGTTTTTATCTGTGCTAATATTTGAATTAAAACTTTTGTGTCAGTATATATTCAGGATACTGGAGAGTTGTTTTTTTTCTCTGATTTCTATCCCCCAAGTTAGGTTATTACAATTATTTGTATCACTGAAAAAAATTGGCAGGATCTCTTTTCTGTTTTTGTAGTTTATACAATTCAAATTAATTTTTTTTTCTTGGAATTTATTTGTGAAATCATTCGGTTCTGGAAGAGGGAATTTATTTTTTTATTTGCACTTTTTTAGTCTGAAATTTAATTATTTAAATTCTTTTTCTCATTTTGTTAAATTAGGTTTTTTATGAGCATTTATTAAATAAAAGTTATTAATTTTGTTGGCAAAATGAATTTGGGCAAAATAGTTTCAGAAAATTTTATTTGTTTGAATTTTTTTTTTTGCTTTTGAGGCTGGGAATTTATTTTCATTTTTCTTTTTCAGAAATCAGATTAGCTGTTACAGAAAAAAAACCAGATCACTAGTTTTATTTAGAAATTAAGTGGTAGATTTCTTCTCAGTTTCATCGATGTTGTCTTTAATTTTGAGTTCTGTTTTGGTGATAGTTGAGGTTTTTGTTGTTGCTTTTTTGTTTGTTTTTTAGTTAAATGCCCATTTTCATTGATCCATTCTTTTATTAAGAAACCTTTTTAGATTTAAAAAATTTCCCTTTAATATTAATCTGGGTGCATCCCAAACGTTTGGGTATATTATTTCATTGCTGTCATTTTTCTTGATGAAATTATCTATTGTTTCTTTGATCTGTTCTTTAATCTACCAATTATTTAGAATTAACTTCCAGTTATTCCTTTCTTTTAAAGGTCCTTTATTGAATATAATTCTATTGCATTGTGGTCAGTACATTTTTTTTTTTTTTTTTTTGACTTTTGCTTCTCTTTCTTGGAAGGTTTTTTTTTTTTTTTTTTTTGCTCTAATACATGCCCATTTTTGATAAAGTTGCTGCACATAGCTAAGAATTATGTATTTTTCCTTATACTTAAATTCAATAATCACAAAGGAGCAAGTATTTCTAACTTTTATAAAGTTCTATTTAGATCCTTATCTTCTTTCTTCTCCTTTTTGTTAAATGTTTCTAGGTCTGAAAGAGATGGATGTAAATTCTCAATTATTATAGTTTTATTTTCTATTTTTCCCTGTAAATCTATCAACTTTTTCCTCTAAGTACTTAAAATTCTGTCATTTGGTGTATGTGTGTAAATATGTGTGTATTAATATGTTATCTATGGTATCTTTAAATATAATGCAGTTTTTCTATTTATCTCCTTTAATCATGTTTATTTTTATTAGTATCTTGTTTGAGATCATGAATTCTACCCCTAATAGTTTTGAGTTCATCTCAATCAAAAATATCGTTTGCTATGTAAGATTGTGCTAGGGGACATAAAAACATTGAATAAAATAATCTCCATTTGAAAGATGCTTGCATTATAATGGGGAGACTCAACTACATATGTAAATATATACAGAATAAATATGAAGACAATATAATTAAATGTAATGTGAAGAGAATAAAAATAGAAACAGTTCTTAAATACAGTATAGTCTGAGACAGGGAGAACCTAATGGTAAGCAGCCATGTGGAAGATGAAAGAGTAGCTAGACTGAAAGAATCAAGTAAGTTTGGTTGTTGTGATAGTTGTTGTAAGAGATGATCCTGAGTGAGTAAAAATGTATTTGAAAGATCTTATGGAATTTAATTTATTAAGCATTGGCAATTAATTAAGCTTTATTAAGCATGGCAATTAATTGCAATTAATTAATTTTTAAAATGAGGATAAAAAAAGTGGGGATGAATATAGGTATTCCTTCTGTGTGTGTTTCATACTATCATGAGTTTATCTTTTAAGATATTGGAGTAGGTAGTTTATTTGGGAGAAATAGTCTGTTTTCTGATCATATCCCATTTCAGTGGTATATTTTATGAGTGGTTTTTAATTGTGTTTTTTTAATAGTTTCTTTATATATGTATGTGTGTGTGTGTATGTATTTATTAGTTTTTTATTTTCAAAACATATGTATGGATAATTTTCAACATTCATCCTTGCAAAACCTTGTATTCTAACTTTTTTCCTTCCCCCTCATTGCTTTCCAGAATGATTGGATCATTTCACAATTCCACCAACAATTTATTAGTGTCCCAGTTTTCCCACATCCCCTCGTTACTCATTATCTTTTCCTGTCATTTAGCCAATCTGAGAGGAGGATAGTGGTACCTCAGAGTTGTCTTAATTTGCATTGCTCTAATTAATAGTGATTTAGAGCACCACTATGACGACAGATGTAATCATTTGGTCATCTGAAAATTGTTCATATCCTTTGGCCATTTATCAATTAGAGAATATATTGAATTCTTATAAATTTGAGTCAATTCTTTATACATTTTAGAAAGGAAGCCTTTATCAGAACTCTTGAATTGTCTGTATTGAGCTTTTTGGTACAAACATTATGTGTGGTACAAACAAAAAGCATTGTGTTTTTTATTGTTAATATGGTGAAATCTACTTGTCTTTCTTGCATTTCTCTTTTGTCTGTAGGAACCTATAATTTTATTTTGTTACCTCCAGGAACATTATATAAAATCTTTTGGCATTTAAAACTCTTCATAATCTGGCCACCTCCTTCTTTCCAGTCTTTTAGACCTTTCTCCCCTTTCCTTCTCATATTTCAATGGATAGAATGCTAGTGTTGGAGTTAGAAAGACTCGTCTTTTGGGGTTTAAATCCAACCTCAGACACTTGTTAGTTGTGTGATCTTGGGTACGTCAACTTGATCCTATTTGTACCAGCTTTCCTATGTGTAAAATGAGCTGGAAATGGAAAAAAGATACTTTAGTATCTATTCCCAGAAAACCTCAAAATGAGGTCATGAAGAGTTGGATACAACTGAGATGACTGGACAGTAATCCCTTCACAGATTCTACAATGCACTGACATGAACTTCTTTGTTATTCCTTGAACTATACATTTCATCTCCTGACTCTGGGCATTTTCAGGGGCTGTCTCCATGCCTGAAATTTCTGTCCTAGCTTCCCAAGATTCCTTCAAATCTCAATTAAAATCCTACTTTCTACAAATAGTCGTTCCCTAATTTTAGTGCTTTTTCTCTGAAATTACCTGCAAGCTTATCCTGCATATGTTGTTTTGTACATAGTTGTTTGTTGTCCCCCCCATTAGATTGCGAGCTCCATGACAACAAGCAACACTATTTTGGTCTTTCTTGATATCCAAGCACTTAGCACAGTGCCTGGCATGGTGTCAACACTTAATAAAGATTTGGTGACTTGTCTTGATAGTTTTAGAGATTGTAGTCTTTATCATATATTATTGCTTAAGGAATAGCAACAAGAAGACTATAAGAAGATCAGTTCTGATGGATATGGCTCTCTTCAACAGTGAGATGATTCAAACCAGTTCCACTTGTGCAGTGACAAAGAAAGCCATCTATACCCACAGAGAGAACCATGGGAACAGAGTGTGGAATACAACATAGTATAAAAAAGTGGATTTTAATTTGAGAGAAACTTGGAGACATTAATAGCACTGCATAATTTCCCACATTCATTTCATCCTGAGCTCTCCTTTTTATTTAGCTCTAGATGAGTTGACTTCCTGTCCATAGCATCTGTGCAGATTTCATTTAGTGAAGGTTTGTTACAATGAACTGTTCATCCAATTTCACATCATAATTGTTTTTTTCTGTGTGGATACTTAAGCCAAACTCTTTTGAATGATTGTGGATATCATTTAGAAGGCTGTGCAGTATTCCAGGGATTGATATAGTGTGACCTACAAACAAGAAAATTTGGAGATCCAAACCATCTTAATTCCATTTGAACTGTATTCTGGCTATCTTCCCTATGACAGTGGCAAAGACCTTTGACAAGTATATATCTCTCTGTGTTCTGTCTCATGGGGTTATAACAGTGGATTTGGAATCTGTAAAACCTGTATTTGGATGCTTTCTCAGATATCAACTAAGCTGTATGACCAAACGAATCCCTTAAACTCTCTGTCTTGCTTTCCTTCCATGTAAAAATAGGGATACCCAACATGATAACTAAAGCAATATGTATTAAAAATAAAAATAAATAAAAATAGGGGTAATGTGTCTGTATTATAGGATTGTTAGGAAAATCAGATGAAATAATACATATAAAATTCTTTGAAAATATAAAAGTGCTATTTACATTTTATTATTAATTATTTTTACCAAATGAAATGCTTTCTTATAATCAATAGACAGTAGACCCAGTGGGCTTGATTTAATCATTTGTACAGCTGCAAAAATGACTGCTGTAGCAAACCACTTAGTCATAGACATGTTTCTTTCTCTTGCTTTAATCAAGGAAATTTTTTATATGTTTATAGATTGTCCTCTATAACATTTTGATGAACTGAAGAAATAGGTATATGGATAAAAAGTTTCATTGATCTTTTGGGGAGGGGGGTTGTAACAATATGTGTGACATTTTTGCTGATACTTGGTATCCTATTTTCAAACACCTTGAAAATCAGTCCTTTAATACCCTTAAAATTGCCATCATGAACCTGCCTGTATGTAGATTTATTTTAACAAAGCTTTTGTCAAGTGTCTCATACTGTTCTTGTGGAGAAGATGTTAAGAACTGGCAGTTAATACATTTAGACAGATTCAGAACTGATTAGATAGGAAAATAATCAGTGGTTTCATGTCAGCTTGGCAGAATGTCTCCAGTGGACTACTATGGACATCTGTGCAGGCTATGTGCTATTTTTATCAGTGACTTGCATAAAGGTAAAGGTGTTATGGGCATCAGATTTGCAAATGATATAGAATTGGAAGAGGATAGCTAACAATGAATGATTTGAAAAAAAAACAACAAAAAAACAGGGTCCAAAAAGATCTTATCAGACTAGAGCATTGGGCTGGGTCTTACAAGATCAAATTCCAGATAGATACACTTTGGTATAAAAAAAAAAAAAGCTTTACAAGTACAAGATGGGGAAAGAACAGCTAGACAATAGTTGTGCTAGAAAAGATTTGGGAATTTTAATAGAATACAATCTGCAAGAAAAGCCACTGAGGAAATGTTATTGAAGTGGACAGGAGATCATCTTCTCCTAAAATGCCTTCTTTTCCCAGGGACTTGCTTTTAGAGAGTTTTCTCAAACCATGCAAAAGAAGCTTGGTAAAATACAAAATATCTCTGTTGGATGTCTTAATTTTGATTCTTCAGGAGGGCCAGAAATAATGTATAAGAATGGGTTGTCACAAGATGGACAAGACAAATGTCATCTCTGCTGACTAAGTGGTTATAAAATAGTCATTGCTTACAGTGGACAAGTGTTTAATTGGTTATCTAGTATTCTTTCAGTAAACCATCTTATTTTCTATAAAGAGGAATAATTTTTCTTCCCTTTGACTTACTAACTTAAAAAAAAAATTACTATAGCTAGTGTTTCTAACATTACCTCAATTAAAAAAAAAAAGGATATAGCAGTCACTTATTGGGGAAGCTAATATTATTATTTACAAGTAATGCTAGCTCTTGTATTTTAGATTTATACTTTGTATTTTTATTTTTTAAAAAATCTTTTTGTTCCTGTCCTTTTTCATAATTTTAATACAAGTAAATGCAGTCTTTTATTAGTCTTTTTCTATAACTGCTAAAATAACCGGAATTATTTTTTTGGTTATTTGTATAATTTATTATATTTCAAGTATTCTCATAGTTGAAACATTCTTGCACCCTGATACAAATTGTATATTAACCATTTTGAATATTTTTTAGTATATTTAGACTTTGTTCTTTGGTTAATATATGTAAATATATGTACACACACATATACATATATATATTTGCAACAGTATTTTTTTTGACTCAACAGGAATTTTCAAAATTATATTATAACTTTTTATTTACAAGATATATGTATGGGTATTTTTTCAACATCGACAATTGCAAAACCTTTTGTTCCAACTTTTCCCCTCCTTTCCCCCCACTCTCTCCCCCGATGGCAGGTAGACTAATACATGTTAAATATGTTAAAGTATAAGTTAAATACAATATATGTATACATGTCCAAACAGTTATTTTGCTGTACAAAAAGAATCGGACTTTGAAATAGTGTATAATTAGCCTGTGAAGGAAATCAAAAGTGCAGGTGGACAAAAATAGAGGGATTGGGAATTCTATGTAGTGGTTCATAGTCATCTCCCAGAGTCTTTCACTGGGTGTAGCTGGTTCAATTCATTACTGCTCTATTGGAACTAATTTGGTTCATCTCATTGTTGAAGATGGCCAGGTCCATCAGAATTGATCATCATATAGTATTGTTGTTGAAATATACATTGATCTCCTGGTCCTGCTCATTTCACTCAGCATCAGTTTGTGTAAGTCTCTCCAGGCCTTTCTGAAATCATCCCTCTGGTCATTTCTTACAGAACAGTAATATTCCATGATGTTCATAAACCACAATTTATTCAGCCATTCTCCAGTTGATGGGCATCCACTCATCAACAGGCATTTTTTTAAGAGTCTACGATGTGGGGCAGCTAAGTGACGCAGTGGAGAGAGCATCAGCCCTGAAGTCAGGAGGACCTGAGTTCAAATGTGGCCTCAGACACTTAACATGTCTAAGCTGTGTGACCCTGGGCAATCACTTGATCCCAATTGCTTCAGCATATAAAAAAAAGAGAGAGTGAGAGTCTATAATGTATAATGTACCCTGCTGATTATACAGAAATGAAATAATTCCTTTACTCAAGGAACATGTACACATATACACACATATACATGACGTGTAAAGATATATTTATGGTTTCAGCTTATCTTTCCACATTGACTACACATTACTGACCTTCACAAGTTCTATGTTCCAGTCAAACTGACATATTTATTATTCTCTTTGTAATGGAGATAATTAGGAGAGATTCCCCCTCTCCTCTGGTTTGGCTACACACTACACATATATACATATGTACACATGAGTATTTAGAAATATGTACAAAAATATGTGATAAGAGATTGACCAATGAATCCAGTCTTTTTTTTTTTTTTTTAGCTTGGCAATACTTTTTTTCTTTATTTTTAAAAATTTTAATAGTATTTTATTTTTCCAAATACATGCAAAGATAGTTTTCAACATTCACATTTGTAAAACTTGTGTTCCAAATTTTTCTCCCTTTCTTCTCCTCCCCTTTCCTTTCCAAGACAGCAAGCAATCTGATATAGGTTAAACATGTGCAATTCTTCTAAACATAGCTCTATATTTGTCATGCTCTAGGAAAAATCAGTTCAAAAGAGAAAAAAACTTGAGAAAGGAAAGGTTGGATTCATTCACAATTATGGGTGGCATTTTCCATCACAAATCATTAAAATTGCTTTGAATCAGTGCATTGTTGAAAAGAGACACGTGCATCAGAATTGATCATCATATAATCTTGTTACTATGTACAATGTTCTCCTGGTTGTGCTCATTTCACTCAGCATCAGTTCATGTCTCTCCAGATTTTTCTGAAATCATCCTGTAGATCATTTCTTATAGAACAATAATATTCATATACCATAAGTTACTCAACATTCTCCAAATGATGGGCATCTACTCAGTTCCCAGTTTCTTGCCACTACAGAAAGAGCCGCTATAAGTATTTTTTGCACATGTGGGTCCTTTTCCCTCTTTTATGATCTCTTTGGGATACAGACCCAGTAGAAACATTGCTGGATCAAAGGATGTGCATAGATTGATAGTTCTTTGAGCCTAGTTCCAAATTGGTCTCCAAAAAAGAACAGATCAATTAACAATTCCACCAACAATGTATTAGTATCCCAATTTTCCCACTTCCCCTCCAACATTCATCATTAACTTTACTGTCATCTTACCCAATCTGAGAGATGTGAAATGGTGCCTCAGAGTTGTCTTAATTTGTATTTCTCTAGTAGTGATTTAGTGTATTTTTTCATATGATTAGAAATGGTTTTAATTTCTTTGAAAATTGTCCATATCTTTTGACCATTTATCAGTTGGGGAATGACTCGTATTCTTATAAATTTGAATCATTTCTCTATATGTTTTAGAAATGAGGCCTTTATCAGAAACAATGGTTGTAAAAAATTTTCACCAGCTTTCTGCTTTCCTTCTGATCTTGACTGAATTGGTTTTGTTTGTGCAAAACTTTTTTAATTTAATGTAATTAAAATTATTGATTTGTATTTCATAATACTCTGTATTCATGTAAGCATCTAAAGATATAAAATTTCCCCTAAGAATTCCTTTGACTGCATCCCATAAATTTTGGTGTGTTATCTCATTATTGTCATTCTCTTGGATGAAATTGTTTCTGTGATTTTTTTGTTGGACTCGCACCTTTTTTAGGATTAGATTATTTCATTCCAATTAGTTTTTGGTCTATTTTTCCATAGTCCTTTATTAGAGATGATTTTTATTTCATCTTCATATAAAAAGGATGCATTTACTATTTTTTGCCTTTCTGTATGTGATTAATCCCTATTATATGGCCAGTTTTTATATAGGTGCCATGTACCACTTAGGAAAATATACATTCCTTTCTATTATCCCCATTCAAATTTCTCCAAAGGCCTATCATACCTAACTTTTCTAAAATTCTATTAGCTCCTTTCATGTTTATTTTGTGATTAGATTAGATTTATTTAGTTCTTACAGAAAGAGGTTGAGATCCCCCACCAGTATAATTTTGCTGTCTACTTCTTGCACTTCTTTAGGAATTTGAGCGCTATACCACTGTTGATATTACTTCATTATATATGGTACCCTTTCATAAGATGTAGATTCTTGTCTCTTTTAATTAGATCTATTTTTACATTTGCTTGATGTGATATCAGGATCACTGCCCCTACTTTTTTTTTTTTTTGCTCTAGCTGAAGCATAAAATATTCTGCTCCAGCCTTTTACTTTTACTCTGTATATCTTTTTCTGTTTCAAATGTGTTTTTTATAAATAACATTGTAGGATTCTGGCTTTTAATCCATTCTGATTTCTGCTTCTGTTTTATGGAAGAGTTCATTTCATTCACATTCACACTTAAGTACTACTCTGAATTTCCTGTCATCCTATTTTTCCCAATTTATTCTTTTCTTTCTCTTTTTTCTCTTTCCCTCCTTACCACTGTTTTGCTTCTAACACCTCCCTCAATTTGCCTTCCCTTTTCCTCCTTCTATTTCTGCCCCCCTTTCTGTTAGCCTCTCTCTTTTCTTTCCCCTTTCCCCACTACTTCCCTATAGGGTGAGACAAATTTCTATCAAACACACTATGAATGTCATTCCCTCTTTGAGCCAAATCCAACAAGGTTGAGGTTCAAACAATGCTATCTTCCTTCCTTTTTTCCCTCAACTGTAATAGGTCTTTTGTACTAATTCATGTTTTGTAATTTACCCTATTTTGTATCTCCTCTTTCTTCTCCCAATACAATCTCCTTTCCACCCCTAATTTTTTTTGCACAATAAAATCCAACTTATACCTATATCCTTATATGTAGATATAAACATATACATACATACACACATATTCCACTCCACCCTCCCCCACATACATACACACACATTTCTTTCCTATTCCTGCTGACCCTTTGCTTTAATTCTGCTTCTAACTTGCTTTACTTAATCTCCCTACCCATGGATTCCCCTTCTTCCCTCAGCCTTTGCTTCCCCATATACCCATCCCTTCCCCCTTGTTTCTGTATACATTTTGAAAGGTATTGTACCCTTCATGATATATCTATGTAGTTTTGCAAATTTATAGGTTTTCAGAACTATGAGCTTCCTCCTCTAATGGCTTCGGTGTGTATTCTTCCTCTGTACCTCATTTGTATAACATAATTAATATTTTCACTTTAATTCCTCCCCAGTATTTCTTTTGCGCTGTCATATTATAGATGTCAATCTTTAACATATGACATACATTTCCCATATTTAAAAAAAAAAACATAATTTGTCCGTGTTGAATTTCTTGACATTGATCTTTGATATTGCCTCTTATATGTTAAATTTTCTATTAATTTCAGGTTTGGTTGATACAAAGGCCTGAAAATCTGCAAGTTCATTGAATGTCCATTTTTTTCTTACTCAGTATTATGTAAATAATTTTGTTGGATATGATATTTTTGTCACAGGTCTAATTTTTTTGATTGTTGGTAAATACGATTCTAGAATCTGTGATCTATTATCCTGGCTGCTTCTAAGTCCTGTACAATTCTAATTGCAACTCCAATATAATTGAATTTTTTTGTTGTTGTTCTTTGTAAAAGTTTCTCTTTGATCTAGGGGTTTTAAAATTTGGCAATTATGTTTCTATGTATTTTCCACAAAGAATCTCATTGAGATAGTGATTTGGTGGAGTTTTTCTATATCTACTCTCCCTTCATGTTTTGTTACTTCAGGATAATTTCTTGTGTTATTTCTTGCATTATTATGTCAAGATTCCTTTTTTGGTCACAGCTTTTAGGCAGTCCAGTTATTCTTATATATTTTTTCTCTTCTGGATCTGTTCTCTAGATATGTCATTTTTCTTATAAGATGTTTTATATTCTGTTTTGTTATTTCTTGGTCTCTCATAGCTTCACTGGCTTCCCTTTGCCCAATTCTAATTTTCAAAGAGTTATTTTTGTACTTTTCTAGTTTAACTTTTTTTCCATAATCTTCTTGGATTTTTTGGATGGTTTTATTATTATTATTCTTTAGTTTTTCCTCGGTGTCCTTCATTTGATTTTTAAATTCTTTTTTGAGTTCTATAAATTCTCTCTGGGCAGGGAGTCAATTTGTGTTACTCTTTGGGCTAGAAGATTTTTATACTTCCATGTCCTCCTCTGAAGATGACCCTAAGTCTTCCCTGTTCCCATAGTAAGTTTCTGTAGTTGGGTTCATTCTTTGCTGGTTCATTTTTTTTTTTTTTAATAAGAAATCATTAGTGTAAGCATCTCTAATCCTGAGGTAGGTGGGGGATGACGCCTCTGGCTTAACTTAAGTTCTCCCTCTCTGACCTGGAACCCCAAACCAAGAGCTCCTCCCTCTAGCAAGTGCCCATAGCCAGCAGTGTCTGCCCCACTGCTTCTACACTGCCATGTGCTTGTACCTTCTTCTCTAGGGTTGTGTCTCAGCAGCACAGCTGGGCCTGGTGTTCCACATAAGCCAAGGTTTCCTCAGTCTTCCAGGACTCAGACCCCCAACTCCTCAAGTAGTCCAGGAGGTGAAAGTTTCTATGGTTCTTGCTGAAGGCTCTAGCCATACCCAGCTAGCCGGGAGCTGTTTGCATTTCACAGCCAGCCAGGTTATATCAGAATCATTCCTCTTCTGTTTCAAGTCTTTATTTTTCACCAGTCTGTGTTTGCCCTGGGGCATAAATTTGTTATATTTGTGGAGAAATCTGGAGAGCTTGAAATTTACCAACATACTTCACAATCTTCCCAGAATCTTTCCCAAATTACTGTTTTTAGTTAGCTTTTTTTAACCTCTTTTTGCATTTGGACAGTTGTACTTTGGGAGTACAAAGGAGTTGTTTTCTGTATATATTTTTTTCCATTTAGTCAAATTTAGTCTTTAACAAGTTTTCTTTTTCCATTTTGCCAAATTTATTTTTTAAGGAATTGTTTTCTTCAGGGAATTTCTGTGCTTCCTTTTCCAAACTATTGGCTTTTTGCCCCAAACTTTGATAACTCTCCTGCAAAGCTCTCATTTCTTTTTTCCAATTTTTTTCTCTCTCTTTTAAGATCTTTTTTGAATTTTCCAAGAGAGCCTTTTGAACTTGAGACCAGTTAATAGCCTCTTTTGAGGTTTTACCTGAAGGCATTTTACTTTTTCTGTCCTCTTCTGGGTTTGTGTTCTCATTTTCCCTGTTTCCATAGTAGCTCTCTGTGGTCATAGCACTTTTTGCTTTTTTGCTCATTTAAAAGGTTGAGATCTGCTCCTAGGGCATAGGGGAGATTGTCCCAAGCTTCCTCTGCAAGGGGACAATGGCTTCTCACTTACTCTGCTGGGACCAGTGGTGCTGCAGGGTTTCCCACTGCACTGGGGTGGGCCTGGCGAAGTCCAAACCTGTTAATGCTGGGGTTCAGGGGCTCACATTTTGCCTTTTGTAGTTATGTTAGAGTTCTCACAGCTGGTCTGTTGATCTATGGCCTTATGAACCAAGACAGAGTAGCCAAAGCTGTTGTACTTCAGTTAGATTCCTCATGTTGGGCCTCTCTGCTCCACACCTGTGCTGGACCAAATTGTCCTCTGCCCAGTTGAGCTAGATCTTTCCTGAAGTCCTTCCAAGATATCTTAAGCTAGAAAAAGTTATTACTCTCCAAATGTTTGTGGGTTCTGTAACTGCAAAATCTGTTCAGAAGCTTTATCTAGTTTTGATTCTGTAGAGAGCTGAAGAGAGCTCAGGCAATGTCTTTTCTACTCCCCACAATCATGTCTCTGCCTCCCCTGCCATAATATCCATTAGACTCTAATTGGTTTTTTTTTTTTTTTCTGATATATTCTTCCTTGATGGGAGTTACTTGTTTATTAAATGGTTGATATAATTCACTTGAAAATCCATCTGAAAATTGTATTCTTTTTCTTTGGGAATTCATTTATGTCTTGTTTCTTTTTTTGAGATTGGGTTATTTAGATTTTGTAGAGGACTGAAACTCTTGAGTAGATGCACTGAGGTTGATTCAAGCACTTAAGGCTAATTACTGATTGGACAATACTCTATGGACATGTGCTTGGGGAATGGCCCTTCCCATTATCCTGTGCTGGCTTGATAATTGGTGTATACAGAGAATTGTAGGAGGGACTAGGGGGTCAAGTAAGACTAGCCAGGGTCACTTCTGAGCAGGAGACGAAGAGGAGAGATCGTGGAGATTCTGCATCCATCCAATTCAATCCTACTCCTAAAGACCAAAATAAAGACTAAGGACTCTTTTCTGAGTAAAACAGGAGGCAATATCTTTAACTGATGGGAAAGTTGGGGTTTGTGGGGGGGGGGGGATATAATGTTGATGAAGGCTTGAGGAGGGAAAAAAAATATCCATCTTGCCACTTTCCCGGATGTCTTTTTAATGTAGTTCTGTCCTACCTCTTTTTCCCTCCTCTGTTTTGAAGAGGGCTAACTTTCTGGATGCATATTCCAATATCTCAACAGCTCTTGTATATTTTATGAGATCCTATTTTCCTCATTGCTTATTATGCATATTTGATATATTAGCATAGTGGTATATGAGGCAATGGATTTTATTGTTGTCTTTCTTCTTGTGTAATCTCTACTTGAATTAATGATGCTCTCCTATATTGTATTTGCTATTCTGTGTATGACAGACATATTTTTAATAGTAGTTTGTTCTAATCCTTCTATCTTCAGTTTAAAAATCATCATATTTGTAAAATCATAGGCAATTGTATTATTTTTACCAGCTCTTATCACATATAATAATTGCTTGTAAATTGATTGATTGCATAACCAAGAACCCATCCTTCCAGTTACTAGGTATTGCCTTAGCTAGATGTTAATTTCCTTTCCCCTATTTGGCAACAGTGAAAAAAATCACCTTCCATGCAGAATTTCCAGAGGTAGAGCTTTTGAGAATAAAGAATTGGTGGTCTTTTCTCTGCCCTGGCCAGACTACATATAAGGGCTATGTTTTGTTCTGTGAATCATGTTTTAGGAAGAGTATTGATAAGCTGAATGGTATCCAAAGGAAGATGAGAATGGTGAAGGACCTTAAATTCATGTCCAGTGAAGATCACCTGAAAGAATTAAGAATGTTTTGTGTAGAGAAGGAATATTCCAGTATTCGAAGGGTTGTAATGTAGGAAAAGGACTTCATTTATTCTCTTTGTCCCAGAGGGTAGAATTAGCAGCAAAGTATAGAAATTTCTAAGAGACAAAGTTATGTTTCATGTCAGGGAGATTTATCTAAGATTTAGAGTTATATAGGAAGTGACTGCCTGAAAAGGTGATGTGTTCCACTTCACTGCAGGTCTTCAAACAAACCCTGAATGACCATTTGAGTATATTGTAGGAAGGCTTCTTTTAGGAGTTTGGATTGGTAGATGACTATTGAAATTTCTTCCAGATCAGATTCTGTGATTATATCATTCTTTTGTTTCTTCCTTTCCCATCTTGTGTACAGTTAGTTATCAAGTTCTGGTAGTTGAATTTCTCTTATATTTCTCTTGTCTCACCCCTTTTCTTTATTTCACTGCCCATTTACTTAGTACAGCTAATTTCCTATCATCCTGAAGCGTTAAAATAGTCTCAGCACATCATCTTATCTTCTTGCATCCTCTCTCCTATTGCATTCCTTCATCTGCAAATCATCCTTAATGTTAGTTCCAAACTAATTTCTTTTCTGTATAGGTCCAGTTATGTAATGCTAATATTCAGAATCTTCAGTGGCTCATTATTGCCTGCTGAATAAAACTTAAATTACTTACTTTGGTATTTTAAGATCCTATATAATTGTTACTGTCCTGCTTTTCCAGTCTTAATTTCTAACCTGAACCGTGCACATAAGCATACCTTTCAAAAGAACTTTGTGCTTTACTCTTGATTCCTTGTCCCTGGAAAGTTACCAATGCTTTAAAGCATAACTCAAATTCTTTCCTTTCTCAAATAGTACCCTTCTTTGGATCTTATATTCTATTTTGTTTTGCACCATTTTCATGTACTTACAGTACATGAACTGAGCTATAAGCTCCATGAGGAAAAGTGTTGTCTTTTTTGCCCTTTGAATCAAGTCCAGTGTGTTGCCCACATTAAGTACTTCATAAATGAGTGTAGATTTGAATTGAACACTTACAATTGTCTAAGTTTATGAAATGATACCAGTGCTATCTAACTTTTACTTTTGATTTTTTTTTTTTTTTTTTTTTTTGTGTTCTCTCCCTTTGGGTAAGATTACAAAACTACAAGAAGTTCATGAAAGCAAGCCAGAAGCTCCTTGTTGTGGAAATCAAGGAATCTGTGAAGATGGGAAGCGTTCAGCAAATAAAGAAGATCCCTTAAATAAAGTCATCATTGGGGGAAAAAAGGGAATGAGGAAGTATGTAAGCATTCTAGATTGGAGCACCATGGAAGAATCAAACAACAAAACAGTAGTAAGCAACCGGACAAAAGATGTAATTGGCAAAAATAAGCAGGAAGTTCTTAAAGAAAAGGACTCAAAGAAAAGACAAGAAAAACATCATAAACAAAAACATACCGAGAAGTCTCAAAAGGCAGGGAAGTCAATAAAGGAGAGTGGTAGTGAGCACAAGAAAACAAAAGAGAAGATAGGAAGAATTGAAATGATTGAGAGGAGCCATGGTGACACTCAAGATGTCTTGAAAGAAAAGGCTGAAAAGGAAAACAACAATACAAAAGAGAATATAAAAGAATCTGAAAAAAAAGAAAATGCAGATAAAGTAGAATATGATTGTATCAGCAGAATGGGAGGAGATCATGAGAAATGGCTGGAGAGCAAAAAAGATGATAACAAAATGGTTCCTGTGGAAATGGGCACTGAAAAGAAAAATCAGACACTAAAAACCCCCAAAGGACAAAAGTCATTTGAAGGGAAACATATACAAAATAATGAAAATAAAGGGGAAAAAGAACTGAGGGTTGAAAAAATTAAAGAAGAAAATGAAGTTGAAAAACAAGATGATACCGTGAAAGCAAAGGAGAGGAAGCTACAAGAGAATAAAACTAAATCAGAAACAGTGGTTTATAAAAAAGAAAAGAAAAGGAAGAAAAGCAAGGAAGAAGAGGAAGGTGTGCACAAGTTAAAAGAAAGAAAGATAGAATATTGGGGCCTAACGGAAGAAGGACAAAGAGAGAAAAAAAGAGAGATAAAAACTGAAAAAGAGGAAAGTGGACAGACTCAGGAAGAAAAACCTAGAAGCAGCCATGAAGGAGGGAAAAAAAAGAAAAGACAGGAAAAATCAAGAGAAAAGAATGAAGCCATACAAGAAAAAGATCTAAAAGACAAGAAAGAAGCAAAAAATCAATTCCTGGTAAAGAAAAGTGGAGCAAAAGATAAAGTGAAAAAGGAAAAGCTGTTAGTTAATGAACAATGTACCAAGAAAAAGGAAAAGAAAAAAGATAAAGAAATGAAGAAAATCCCTAAGGAGGAAAATGAAAAAGGAAAAAAGAAAAGACAGGAGGAAGAAAACAAATGGAAATGGTATGTTTTACTAGACTGTAGGTCTGACCTTTCCTTTGAACAGATTTCAAACAAGTGCATTGTTTTTGTGTTTGAAAATGAAAGTATAGCTAACTTCTGCTTTAAGTCTTTTAGAAGAAAACATTACATAAAGCTAATGTAAATTTTTTCTAGAAAGTTCATATTAATGCATGCTTTAAGGAAAAAGGTAACTTATAATTTCTCACCTTTGCTGAGAATTGGGGTGTTTGGTTATTCTACTAGCCTGATTGAATAGACTGGCCATTACTATCTGTGGCTGGCTATATGGGGCATATAACAAAATCACTTAATACTAATACTATGTAGAACAGAATGTAGTCTAGTTTTAAACATAAACTTTAGAATATTGATCGCCTAAGAGTTATCATTAAGTCTATTATACATATACAAAATGATATATAATATCTGGTTTCTAAGAAAGATCTAAAATTTTCATATTGTAAGTAAAAATTTTGTGGAAGTTTTAGAAAATTTGAAGAATTATAGGATTTAGAGCTGGGCAGAACTTTAGAGATCATCTAGAAATGGTCAGTTAAATCAACAATCATTTATTAAGTATTTACTATGACCCAGAAATTGAGCTAAGCAATGGGGCATATACAAAGAAAAACAAAAGCACTCCCTGAAGGAGATTACATTATAATGGAGCAGATATGTAAATACCTAGATTCATGCAAAATATGTATAGAGTAGATGAAAGGTCATCTCAGAGGGTAGGTAACATGGTTAGTCCCAATTAATATGAAAAATGTAATCCCTGAAGACTTTGACTCATACTATTAGAAATTATACTTAAATAAGAGATTGATTCTAGCCCAGTGAAAATGTACATTAAGAATTCAAATACATTGGGCAAGTCACTTAACCCCAATTGCCTCAGCAAAAAAAAAAAAAAAAAAAAAAAAAAATTCAAATACTACAACCCTTCTAGTGGTTTCATTTATTGTCACAAATAGGAACTCAGCAATAGGGAGACTGCAGAAAATAGGATTTGAGCTGAGCCTTACAGGTTAAAGAAACATAAGGAATGGGGGGAGAAATGGAGTTGTGTTCAAGGAATTACAAGTAGGCCATGTTGCTGGAATGTAGAATTGATGAGGTTTAGGTTTGGGGGTTCCCTTTTGTCAGGGAGTAAAATGATGAGGTCTAGATTTAGGGAACCAAAATGAGATTAGGGTTCCTGGTGGTCAGGGAATTAAATGATGAGGTCTGTTTGGCAGATTCAGGGAACCAAATGGAGAGGTTTGGCTCCCCTACACCCCCTTGGGATTTAGCATAAGGGTAGGGAGTTTTGGGGAACCCCCTTCTGGCAGCACAGAGATTCTCTGTAAAGGAATTTACAGACCCAAAAAGGCTAGACTGATAAAAGAGGTTTATTATTGGCATTGGGAAGTCAGCCAAGAATAAACTATGCAAGAATAAAAAGGCTGAATTCCTCAATGGAGGAGTTCTGGCAGAGAAGTAAAGTTTAGAGAAATCCTGACAGAGAGGCATAAAGTCTCAGTAGGGAAATAGGTGAGGATAAAGAGAGGTTAGTGCTGGAAGAGAATCTCAGCGGGCAGAGGTTTCCTTGGCATAGCCTAGCATGGCATAACATGGTCACAAGCATGTCAGGTCCTCTGCAAGGAGTTGTTCCAAGTTGGCTCTTTTTATCTACAAGCTGGGTTTCAGCTTGGGCTGGAATTTGAATAGAATTGAATGAGTCTCTTTAATTCAATAGGGTTGGAATCTTCAGCTCAGGACTGAACCAACCCTACCTAGATAACAGAATGAAGCTGTTTATCTTGTTTCCCTTTGGTGAGGTCTTTCACTGAGGCAGCGTTGTGGGAGATTTTTCTCAGAATGTGTGGAGGTTAACCTACTGTAGAATATTAGAAAGATAGGGAGGAGCCAAGTTAGGAAGAGCTTTAAAAGCCAGAGGATTTTATATTTAATTTTGGAGATAGTGAACATCTATGGATAGAGTATTGAACCTGGATTTAGGAAGACCCAAGTTCAAATCCAGCCTTAGAGACAACGGTATGATTCTGGACTTGTCACTTCACCTTTGTCTGTTTCAGTTTCCTCTTATGCAAAATAAAGATAATAGCTATAACTCTTCAAAGCTATTAAGAGTATCAGATGAGATAATGTTTGTAAAACACTTAGCATAGTACCTGGCATATCATAGGTCTTTAATAAATATTTGTTCTCTTTCCCACTAGAGTTTATTGATGAAAGAGAGAAGGGCAGTATAACATGGCCAGACCTGTACTGTTGGCAAATGAGCAGATGGTAGATTAAAATGTGGAAAGACTTAAGAAAGAGATAAATTAGAAGACCTTTGTAATATTGTAGGCAAGAAGCGATGAGAGGTCTGAACTAAAGTGTTTTTTATGTTGAGTAGAGCTATGGGCATCTATTTGAGAAATAAGTATAAATGTAGAAATGACAAGAATTGGCAATAAATTGGACTTATGGGGGAGTGAGAGTGAGGAATCAAGAATGAACCAAGTGAAAGAGACAAGACAATTGGGAAAGATCTCAGTGATGTAAGATAAGACAGGGAAGGAGAAAGTGTAGCCAAGAAAGGCCTAAGCAGAATTGAGAGTGGAAGGAATGATGATGTAGGTGAGAGTAGGTTCCTTATCTATAAAAAAGAACATTTAAATGACTTAATAATGAGTGATTGAATGAAAAAACATTAAGCACCTATTCTTTAGCCAGGTCCCGAGGACACAAAATAATGTGAGACAATCTTTGTTGTCAGAAAGCTGACATTCTAAAAGGGGTACAGAGTTTGTATGGGGAATTTTGAGCTATAGGGCAACTGATTGTCACTGTTCTTTCCAAAAGCAGGGATAGTATTTATTTGATTACTGATCCCAGTAGAATGGGGATATCTCAAAAGAAGAAGCATATTGTAGCGGAATAGATGATAGGATGTCAGAAGTGGATAAGATTTGTGTCAGATACTTTGTTATTGTTGTATGTTTGCTTGTTGATATGGAATGATTTCTAAATACAAGGGGCAAAAAATTTTGTAAAAAAAAAAAAAAAAAAAGATTTGTGTCAGATATAGACCTATATTTCTAGATATAATTAAAGAAGTTTGATGGTACAGTAATTTAGAGTGCTGGGCCTGGAGTCAGAAAAACTTTAGATGTTGGTTGTGTGACCTTGGGCAACTCACTTTATTTCCTCAGTTTCTTCACTTGTAAAATAAGCTGGAGAAGAAAGTGATAAACCTTACAAGTATCTTTGCTATGAAAATCCCAAATGGGGTTGCAAAGAGTCTAGAAAAATCTTCGAGATCCTTTGAAATTTGGAATCAAACTATTATTTGATGGTTAAAATTTCTCAAATTAACCAATAGACACAGAATCAGATACATTACCTGGATTTTAAAAGTTGGCTCTGGTGTATGCTTTTCAAAAATGATGGTGAATGCCAAAAATTGTCAAGAAAGGCCTGAGGGGGAAAATGAATTCTGAAGTTTTGTTGACAGTGTACTGGTATTTTAGAGCCACTAGGTGTCAGGATAAACCAAGAATAAACTGAATGAGTAACTTCTAGATAGATATCTTTTAAATGTGGTCCTTGTTCATTGAATAAATTAGAACAGTGACTTTAAAGTCTATTTTGTTAGCCAGATGATCCAGCCCTACAAGATATTTTACGTAATGCTAATTTCTTTAAAGTTTATAAAGTGTGTTCTTCAAAGTAGCCCTGTGCTGGTTGGGTAAGTATATTTGTTCCTTTTTAAAGTTTAAAAAAAAAAAAAAGACTCAAATTTATCCATGATTGCACAATTAAGAGATAACTGAAGCAGAATTGAAACTTTTTATAAAACAAGGGGAACTATGTAATTTCAGGTGCCTTTTAGTTGTACAATTCTTCAGTTCATATGGATTCATGATTTAAATTCTGAATATCTAAATTCTATTAGTATTTTAAGAAATGAACATAAAGAGGGAAAGGCATCAAATCTTCAGATAGTTGGTATCAAATATCCACAGCCCTTATTGGTTTCTCTTTCAACTTCACATTTAATTGATTTTTTTTCTGGGTGTATGAGGAAACCTAGCCACAGCCAAGGTAAGCTTTCTCTACCTTTCAGTTCTCATTTTAAATAAGTAGTAAAAAGTACTTTCTATTATGGACTTTTAGTACCAAAAGGAATCATGGAATGGTACACCTAAGCAGCAGTCACATTTTACAGGTGAAGAAACTGAGGTCAGAGTAAGTAAGAAACTTGATTCAACATCATAGAAATAACTGGGAGAACCAGGTTATAGCATTCCTACTCTAATGCTGATCTATTACACATACTGCCTTCTTCAAGGTAGCATCATACCCCTTTCGCATCAGTACTTGATATATTCTTTTAAGAATCAGATGGAACATAACATTAGGAGAGACTACAGATAAAAATAGAGCGCTGGTTTTGGAATCAGGACCTGAGTTCAAATCCTGTCTCCCTTGTCAAATTTGTTATTTGTGTGTCATTAGACAAGTCACTTACCCTGGATTGATCTCAGTCTCTTCATCTATTATTAAGGAATTGTAATTGGCCTTTAGAGACTCTGTCAGTTTTAAATCTAAACCTCTTAATACAGAAAAACCGAGCACCTACAATGTTAGAATCAGGAAGGACTGTGGTGTGGCTGTGTAGGTATATAGATATGCTGTGTGACTTTCAGGCTTAGAACTACACTTCCCAGAATGCTGCATTCTAAAAGCACAGTGGATAACAAGTGTATGTAAATACAGATTATTTCCGGGTAAAAGGTCAACAAACCAGCTTATGCAAGTATCTTAATTTTTCCACTTGGTCTCTGGTTAAACAAACATGGTTTCTGTTGTGATTCTTTGGGATGAGGATTAATATTGGAAACAGATTATGGCTTAAAAAAGTAGTCTCTGGCATGTGGTATGATACCAAATCTAGTCACCTCCTGAACACCTGGAGAAGACAGTGCTTCTGGCTGGTGACAGCACAGAGAAGAAAGGGATCTGCAGGGTCTAGGTAAGTGTTGATTGAGATTTTTCTGCTCCTTTTTTTCCCTTTGAGGCAGAAGAAAGTACTCTTTCTCATTTTGAGACTGTTTGCTGGATGTCCACCCACCTCACTCTCAAGTCTCAGCACCTTTGACAGTGAGTCTCAGGACATAATTAAATTTGTTACCGAGTAATTTTTCTGTTGTATCTGACTCTTCATAACTCCACTTGGGGTTATCTAGGCAAAGATATAAGTATAGTTTGCATTTCCTTCCCCAGCTCATTTCACAGATGAGGAAGCTGAGACAAATCAAGGTTAAGATACTTTCCTTTGGGTCACATAGCCGGAAGTGTTTAAGATCAGATTTGAACTCAGAAAGTCATCTTCCTGACTCCAAGCCCAATGCTCTATCCGACCTAGTTGCCCCTACTTTAATGTAGTAAAAGTTATTAAGGATTCAGTAGACACTTGATTTCTTGTTTTGATGCTGCTCTTAAGGAACCTAATAACCTTGCTTAAGGTTCTTTATTGCTCTGTGCTCTCATTGTTTCAGTTGTCAAATGAGTAAGTTGGATTCATTGATCTATAGGGTCCTTTACAGTTTTCATATTTATAATAATTCCAGTGATTCTTGAGAATTCATAGAATCAAGAAGTATGAGAGACCTTGCAGGTTCTTTAGGAGATAGTGTGGTTATGATGATAAAAGCACTAGAAGTGGGATCTATGGGTTTTGTTATGACTCTGGGCAAGTCATTTTCCCTCCTCCTCATTGTCCTTTGTAAAATGGAGTTTAACTAAATCATAATTAAGGTTACTTATGCTGTTCGATTATGTCTGACTTATAGTGAACTGGATTTGAACTCAGATCCTGTCTCTCTGCTCTATCCATTTGCCATTTTAATTAAAAAGGTCACTTATACCTCTGAAGTATTGTAGTAAGGTATAAATATTATGAAGAATTTGTAAATTAGCTTTAGGCCCTTTAGATCACAATGAAAATTCAGAAAAATCCTAGGTCAGCTTGTCTATTACTTACCTAAACGGAGGAGAATCTTTCTAAATTTCATAATAATTATTCTTTAAATGCCTTAAGATAAAAGTGAAAACCCTTTCTGGCTAACTCTAGGTTCTTATATTAGGGGGAGGGGAGGATTTGATAAATATAATTTGAGCCAACCCCAGGGTTTTAGCAGTCGTAAGTATAGACTTTTTTCTAGCTTTTGATGAAAGCAGGTGAGTGAAAAAGTATGTATGAAGATAGAAATATAAATCAAACACAGTTCCTCCCTTTGAGAAGTTTGCATGCTAATGGTGAAGCTCCTTATATAAGGGGCAGCTAGGGCACAGTGGATAACTCGGGAAGACTTGAGTTAAAATCCAGCCTCAAACACTTAAATTATATGACCTAAGTCACCAAACTCTGCCTCAGTTTCCTCATATGTAAAATGAGCTAGAGAAGAAAATGGTAAGCCTGCTCCATATTGGCCAAGAAAATTCCAGATGGGATCATGAAGAGTTGGACGTGACTAAAATGAATGAACAACTCATGGGTAATGGGTAATCGGGGACAAGGAGGGATATTTTGGTTTGAAGCATCTCCAAGCTTGTGAATGAAATAATAAGACAGTTGATTGACATAACCTTTCCAGAGGCTGTGATAGAATTTATAGGATTATGGTTCTTTTGTGCCTAGAGGTAGAGGGAAGTGGTAAGAAGTTTGGTTTGGAAATCTGGTTGTAGAGTGGGACATGGCAGCAGAATGGAAAAATGTTTTGTAAAAAATGTTCTTGTTTTTGAATGTGGTGATTTCAAAGTAAATACCTAATCACCAGCATTATTTCATTGGATTTTCTTATACCAGAACCAATTTAGCCAAGGTGGTCCTCCTCATTGGTGGTAGTAGTGATTGTTGCTGCTGCTGTTGTGGTGGTGGTTGTTGCTGCTGCTGCTGCTGCTGTTTGCCCTTCACACTGAAAAGACCATGACATCAGGGAGGTGACATCATGACATTCAAGTGAATTGGATTTAAGTGAGGGGGTGCTGTGCAAGATCACCTGCTCTACTTTCTCCTCCAGAGCCATCTGGGTCTAGTGGGAGCAATGGGTGCGATGAGAGACCTTGGCCTTTTTATATTAAGGTCTTCAGTTGGTCTGAAGCCACATCCATCTGTGATTAAGGCCAGGTAACAATTGAGGCAAAGAATGACCTCTTTCACTTAGTTAAAAAATATATATATATTATTTCTAAATAAATAAATGAATAAAGTTGGGAGGGGAAGACCTTCAGGGTTTCTGACCAAAACAGAAATGAGATTTAAATAGTGCTCATGATGCATGATATGCTTTGAGTTATACTTTTATTATTTCTTTTCATTCTGTATATTTGTCTTTTGGGCGGGGGGGGGGGGGGAAGCTAGGGTAATTGAGGTTACCCAGGGTAACACAACCAGGAAGTGTAAAGTGACTGAGGTCAGATTTGAATTTAGGTCATTCTGATTTCAGGGCTGGTGCTCCATCTACAACACCAACTAGCTGCCCCATATTTGTCATTTTTAATGGATGGTAGTTGATCGTATAGATAATCCACTTGTTTAAATATTCCCTAATTCTGCATATGTGTGGACAATACGTTATTTCTAGTTTTCACCATTTAAAAATGAAGCAGCCATGACTGTTTCTGTACAAACTTCCTTTTAATTATGTCAACTTTCTAATTTAACAGATAATGAAACTGAGAGAAAGATATAAAATTAGCTCTCCGTACTTGGAGATGCGCCAGGTTGAAATCTGAGATAAGCTGTATGCTTTTGACTACAAAGATATTTTTCCATGAAGGAGTGAATTTATTTGTGTGATTTGTCTTTAGGTGGCAAGAGGAAAAAAGTGAAGATGGTGTGAAATGGAAACAATTAGAACATAAAGGACCATACTTTGCACCTTTATATGAACCACTTCCAGATGAAGTTCACTTCTATTATGATGGTAAGATACTGAACAATAATAGCCTCCATTTATATAATGTTTCAAATACTATCCTTTATAATCTTGTAAATAGCTTGAACTCAGACTCAATTCTTCTGACTCCCAAGCTCAATGTTCTTCTCTAGCATGTTTCCTTTCTTCCAAAATAACAATATTTATGTAGTACTATTATAAAGTACTTCATGTGTGTCAACCATTAGATCCCAACAGGAGTGTTACAATATAACTTAGCATTATCTTCTCTTTACAGATGAAAAATCTAAACAGAAGTGAAGCCATTTTCTCCAAGACACAAAGCTAGTAGTTAGGTTACAAAGACTATGCTGAAACTCAGGCTTTCTGACTCCCCAAGTCTAGTTTTTGTGTTTCCTTAGCCATAACAGATAATGTTTATTTCAGGTTGTGTTCCATATGAACAAAATCTTAATCTTTTTCATTACCATCTGATTTCAAAATGGGGAAAAATGGATTTCTCAAGTTAATATTCTCTATTCATGTGTATTTGAATATCAGCAATTAAGATATCAAATTAGTAATGGTCCTAGTATTTATTTGTCTCCCTCCTATATATCTCAGATTTTCTTTGTAAATAACTCCAAAACATATTGATTTTACAAAAATAGGCTACCTGGATTTGGTTTTATTTGTGGAAACCCAAGTTGATGATAGCTTCCTGCTTGAAAGAGCCATTCACATAAATATCACTAGCCCGATCTCATTTTACATTTTCATCATTAAATACTTCCCATTATGGAGGATACTGTATGTATGTGCTTAGAAGCTGTACACAACACAAGTATAAATGACAAATATCTGTGAACCTCCAAAGATGTCACAAGTTGAGAAAATGCAGAAAATCTTTAGGTTCCGCCATCATCTCTTTGGTTCTGAAGGTCATTCTCTTTTTACACATTTGAACCAACTTACACACCAGCAAATAATGACTGATTCATGCTTCCTTTTAATTCCTCTATATGAGCATTCTTTCTACTTTCTGGCATCCCTAAATACACACTGATAGGATCAGTTTGCATTTATCTGATCTACTCTACTTTGTTGAAGCTGAAGCATCTAAGGGAAACTTCTCTTCTATGGTGCATAAGGTCCTTATGCTTTTCTTTCTTTAAGTCCTGAAATCTTTTATTGTCTTCACTGAATACCAAATGTGGGGAGTGGAGGAGAGGTTTGCTTTTTATCTTAAATACTTTATTTTGTTTTTTGAGGCATTTGGGGATTAAGTGACTTGCCCAAGGTCATACAGCCAATAAGTATTAAGTGTCTAGGGTCAAATTGAACTCAGATTCTCCTGATTTCAGAGCTGTTGCTCTGTCTATTGAGCTATCTAGCTGCCTTTGGTTTTTATTTTTTATTGCTAATTGTGAGTTATAAATTATTTTAGGTAATTATTGTTGTTTCTTCCCTTTCCTCTTTTAGCACAGATAGTAAATACTTTTTTGATCGATAACTCAGCAATGTTGATTCAACAGTTAGTTATTTAGTGCTTTTCATGTATAGAAGCTTAGTATGATGAGCAACAACGATGGATTTTTAAAAAATGAATAAAACATGGTTTCTGTCTTCAATAAACTGACATTTTCTTTTGAGAGAAAATAGAACACCTGTTTTCAAGAGAAAGAAACTAAAGCATCAAAATGTTGAGTGGTTTGAGTTCATTACCCATAGTAGTAACATTACTTGTCCATTGAGCCATGTTATTTCTTAGTACTAGGAATATCTTTTGTATTTTTAAACTTCTAAAAATGCAATTATTTCAGAAGTATTATTTCTTTTATCTCATCTACTGTTTCATGTTGTACGCACATTTTCAGAGAACTTTTGGTTGGCCTTAGCTGTGCATATTTTTCCAATTCTGAAGTGTTAAATCTAGCTGTGTTAAAATAACGAATAAAATCAGTAAATTTTGAAATTTCAGATATTCCTAAATCAGGGTTAATGGTTTTGTCAGTTAAACATTTATTGAACATTTGATATTTGTTAAGACTAAGCATTTCGAAGAATAAAAATAATCTTTGTAGATTTTCATCACATCTTCCCCTTCAATTTATACACAAAACAGACCTCTTGGTGCTAAGGAAAAAACGAACACAAATGACAAGGAGCAATGTTAAGATATTAACATTGGAAGTAGTAGGACCATTGAATAAACAGCATACACACCAAGTGAACCTGGCCTTTTAATTTCCACAGGAAAAGCTATGAAGTTGAGTTTAGCAACTGAAGAGATTGCTACCTTTTATGGGAAAATGTTGGATCATGAATATACAACTAAAGAAGTTTTTCAAAATAACTTCTTCAATGACTGGCGGAAGGTATTTTATCTTGCACATATATATGTGATTGAATGAATTGTTGTTGTTTTTTTTTAATCTTGAATTGAATTGTCTCTTTCCCCTTTTTTATTAAATTTTCATTATAAATAACCTCATAAAGAGCCAAAACAGAAACAAATTCTAATATGCTATACCCAACTTTGATCATTAGATGTAAGGAAATTTACAGGTTATTTGGTTCATTTCTCCTGTTTCACTTGGGGAATATTAGTCCTAGAAAGATTAAATGACTGAAAAGAATCATAATCAGAACTGTTTAAAATACTTTCAATAGATGAATGATAAGATTCATCTTCTATGTTCCTTCTCAAACTTTGGCCTTTGACATTATTTAAATGTTTTTGTGATTTTATTATTTTTCTTCTTCTCACTCCAGTTTTTTTCACTTTGAATTATTTTGGATATCTTGGCATATTTCTTTGTATTCTTAAAAATTGTCATCTTAAATGAAATTAAATTTCTATTTAGCTACTTCAACCTTAAAATATCTTTTACATCTAACCCAATGATTTATTTTCACTATAAGGACACTGAATTAAAAGTGTTAAATATAGGTAGTCATTTGAGAGTCATAAAATTACTGTTTTTAAACGCCTGTTTCTTTATATCTTAAATTTTTTCCCCTCTCCTTAAATTGATCACAAAAAATCAAACAAAATACCATGCTAATGTTGTATTATATTGACATCTAAAGTTTAACTAATAATATCTTGTCTGTTAAATTCAGTGACCTTTTTTCAGTCCTTATTCTCTTTGACTTCTCTTCAGCCTTTGACACTAGTAATCATCCTCTCCTTCTTGATTCTCTCTTCTCTCTAGATTTTTGGTTCACTTTTCTCTCTTGGTTTTCCTTCCCTCCTGACTGCTACTCCTTTATTTCCTTTGCTGGCCTAGAACCTTGAGATTCTGTCTTGAGCCTTTTCTCTCTATACATACAGCTTCACTTGGTGATCTCATCAGCTCTGATGAATTTAATTATCATCTCTATGCTTATGATTCTCAACTCTACCTTTCTCTGCTGACCATAGTCTTCTCACATCTCCAGCTGTCGTTCAGACATTTTTAACTGGATGTTCAGTAGACATCTTGAACTTATTACGTCCAAAACAAAACTTCCTGTCCTTCCCCCAGATCCTCTGTCTGCACGGCTATCCAGAGCATCCCCATCATCTCAGTTTCTCTGGCCACAACCAAGGAGTTATCTTGGAGTTTTCACTATCTTTCTGTCTCAGCCTGTCAGTTTCATTTTTGTGATATTTCCCGAATGTCCTCTTCTCTGATTCTGCTACCACTGTGATGTAGGCCCTCATTATAACTTACATCTAAACTATTGCATTAGCCTACTGGTACGTTTTCTGATTCAAATCTCTTCCCATTCTAATCCATTCTCCATTAAGTCACTAAAGTGATTTTTCTAAAATGCTAATTTGATCATGTTACTTCCATATTCAGTAAATTCCAATGGCTTCCTATTGCTTCTAGGATCAAATACAAAACATTCCTTTTGGGAATTCAAAGCTCTTTTTAATCTAGCTCCCTTCTATCTTTCCATATTCTTACACCTTATTCCCCAATACATACTCTTTGATTTAGTGAACTGACCTTGGAGTTGCACAAATAAGTCATTCATTTCTCCAATCTGGGTATTCTTTCTAATTATTCCTATCCCTAGAGTCTCTTCTCTACTATTAACAACTCACCTCCCTGGCTTCTAAGTCCCACTTAAAATTCCACTTACTCTAAGAAGTTTTCCCCAAGTACTCTTACTTCTAGTGATTTCCCTTTGCTAATTATTTCCTCTTTATTCTGTATATAGCTTGCTGTGTGTGTGTGTTTGTATATTGTCTCCTCCTATTGTATTGTAAGGTCTCAAGAGCAGGAATTATCTTTTGCCTCTTTTTATATTCTTTAGTATAGTGCCTTGCACATAGTAGGCGTTTAATAAATATTTCTTGAATTAAGTTGAAATTATATCATAGCTTATTCAACACTTGGCTATATATAGGCCATTTTGGGATTTTTACTATTATGAATGAGATAGCTATAAATATTTTATATAAGGTATGATAGATCGATGACTGGTCTTGAAATTAGGAAGGACTGGAATGAAGCAGTGCCCCAGATGACTCCAAGATTGAGTTGCTTATCAATGTTGGTGAAAGGAAACTGAGTATTGATGAAATCAAGGTGCAGATGAAAACAACAAAAAAAAATTACATTCTTAGTCAAAGATCATAGACTTTTAATCTAGAAGGAACCTTAACAAATCATTTATTACAATAGCATTTTATAGATGAGCCCCCTTGAGAATTGGTGCTTTTCCCAAAGTGACATAGGTCCAAATGCTTTGGACTTTTATTATACCATAAGATTGCAAAGTCAGAGTTTAGAGAATCTAAATTGATTTAGCTTTAGTGTTCTACCAATTGGAGATGCTTAATATAAGCAGACAAAATAATGACAAAATTCATTTGGAGGAAAAAGCCTTCTTAAAGGAAGGTCAAGACATCTAAAGAAAATGATAAAAAGTAAGAATGAATAGGGACAATATAGCACTACCAGTCCTCAAACTATATTCTTTTTCTTTTTCTTTTCTTTTTTTTCTTTTTTTTTGAGGCAATTGGGATTAAGTGACTTGCTGAGGGTCACACAGCTAGAAAGTGTCAAGTGTCTGAGGTCATATTTGAACTAAGATCCTCCTGACTTCAGGGCTGGTGCTCTATCCACTGTGCCACCTAGCTGCCCTCATCTCAAACTATATTCTAAAGCAATAAACATTAAAACTACTGGTATTGGTGAAAAGTAGGAAATAGTTTAGTAGAATATGATAGATAAGCAAAAAAGTAGAAGCAAAAATAGTAATTTAGATTTTAAAAAAAACCCCAAAACATAAATTATTCAGATGAAGAGATAGGGGAAAACAAAATTGCAGGAAAAACTGTGAAGCACTTTGACTGAAAATAGATTTAGATTGACATCTTTACATATTTACTATAAGCTTCAAAAATGGACGTGACTGAACAGTTTTCAAAAGAATTACATATTGTAAGTGACTATATCAAAAAATGATTCGAAACCTTAATAAAAAATATAAATAAAAATAATTTGGTTTCTACATCATACCTGAGAATTATCTCAAACTTGAAAAAAATGAGAACAATAAATATGGAAGATCTATGGGAAGTCAAACACTAATTTTTCTTTTTTTTTTTTTAGAAAAAAATTGTTTAGTTAAGTGTTTACTTTTTTCCCCCCACTGGAAAAAAAAAAACTATCCTTTTAATCAGTATGCATAGTCAAAGAAAATAAATTCTTTTATATTCTGTCTCCTTCTACATGTTTAGTTTTTAATAGTAGGTCAGTAAATAAAAAGGAAGCAAGGGTTACTAGCAATATGAAATCTTAATAATATAAGACAAGGCACAACAGTGCCTTGATCACAAACAGTATGGTAATAGTTTAAAAATAGAAAGTGGAAAAGATTTTCTATGCATCATATAGAAAGGACTCCAGCTACTGGGGTATGCTTTCATTTCAATAAAAAATTTTGAAAACTGAAAGCAGTTTAACAGAAATTAATTGTAGACCAATACCTCATACTACATACAAAGATAAGTTCCAAGTACTTGATTTAATATAAAAAAGGTCACATCATAAATTAGAGGAGTAAGGAAGAAGCTGTATTTCAGAACCCCTGAGGATAGGGGAGAAATTCACAGCCAAGAAAGGAATAAAGGGAATCAAAATAAAATGAAGAATTTTTATTATATAAAAATTCTAACGTTTTTGCATTTAAAAAAAAAAGAATCAATCCAACCAAGATTACAAGTGAAACAGCTAATTGGGGGGGGAAATAATCTTTTGCAGCAAGTTTCTCTGACAAAAGGTTTCTAAGATACTCATATTTCAAATTTACAAGAATAAATGCCATTTCCCAATTCATAAAAAAGGTCAAAAGATATGTGCAGGCAGTTTGCAATAGAAGAATACAGGCTACCAGCAAGCATATTAAACGTGTCCCCAAACAATAATTAGAAAAATAAATATTAAAATTATTGAAATTGGCCAAAAAAAAAAATTGTGAATTAGAGAGCTGTAGGAAAATTGACACATTAATGCACTGTCATATATGAAAATTGTTACAGCTATTTTGAAAAATAATTCTTTTTTTTTTCTTTTTTATACTAATAGCTTTTTATTTTTCAAAATAGATGCAAAGATAGTTTTCAACATTTACCCTTGCAAAGCCTTATGTTCCAAATTTTTCTCCCTCCCTTTCCACCTGTCCCCTTCCCTAGACACTAAGTAATCCAATGTAGGTTAAACATGTACAATTCTTCTAAACTTATTTCCACATTTATCATGCTGCACAAGAAAAAATCAGATCAAAAGAGAAAAAATGAGGGAGGGAAAAAAAGCAAGCAAACAACAATAACAAAAGGTGAAAATACTATGTTGTGATCCACACTCAGCCTTCACAGTCTCTCTCTTGGGTGCAGATGGCTCTCTCTATCATAAGACCATTGGAACTGGCCTGAATCACCTCATTGTTAAAAAGAGCCAAGTCCATCAGAATTGATCATAACATAATCTTGTTGTTACTATGTACAGTGTTCTCTTGGTTCTACTCACTCCATTTAGTCTCAGTTCCTGTAAGTCCAGACCTCTCTGAAATCATCCTACTGATCGTTTCTTACAGAACAATAACATTCATATACCACAATTTATTCAGCCATTCTCCAAACTCATGGGCTTCCACTCAGTTTCTAGTTTCTTACCACTTCAAAAGGGCTGCTACAAACATTTTTGCACATATAGGCCTCTTTGACTCCTTTATAATCTCTTTAGGACATAAGTCCAGTAGAAACACTGCTGGATCAAAGGATATGCACAATTTGATAGCCCTTTGGGTATAGTCCCAAATTGTTCTCTAGGATGGTTGGATCAGTGTAAATGGGTTATTTTTAAATTAAAATTTTTATTTACAAAATATGTGCATGGGTAATTTTTCAACATTGACCCTTACAAAACTTTCTGTTCCCAAATTTTTCCCTCCTTCCCCAAACCCCCTCCCCTAGACGGCAGGTAGTTCAATACATGTTAACTATTTCAAAATATATGTTAAATCCAACAGTTAGCACCAAAAAAAAATCGGATATAGAAAGAAAAAAAACCTGAGAAGGAAAACAATGCAAGCAAACATCAACAGAAAGCATGAAAATGCTATGTTGTATACTATATGATGATCAATTCTGATGGACGTGGCTCTCTTCAACAATGAGATGAACCAAATCAGTTCCAATAGAGTAGTAATAAATTGAACCAGCTACACCCAGTGAAAGAACTCTGGGAGATGACTATGAACCACTACATAGAATTCCCAATCCCTCTGTTTTTGTCTGCTTGCATTTTTGATTTCCTTCACAGGTTAATTGTGCACTATTTCAAAGTCCGATTCTTTTTGTACAGCAAAATAACTGTATGGACATGCATACATAAATAGTATTTAACTTATGTTTTAACATATTTAACATGTATTGGTCAACCTGCCATCTGGGGATGGGGGAAGGGGTGGAGGGAAGGAGGGGAAAAGTTGGAACAAAAGTCTTGCAATTGTCAATGCTGAAAAATTACCCATGCATATATCTTGTAAATAAAAAGCTATAATAAAAAATAAAAAAAAAAGAAAATGCTATGTTGTGGTCCACACTTTGTTCCCACTGTCCTCTCTCTGGGTGTAGCTGATTCTCTTCATCACTGAACAATGGAACTGGTTTGAATCATCTCATTGTTGAAGAGCCACATCCATCAGGATTGATCATTGTATAGTCTTGTTGTTGCCATATATAATGATCTCCTTGTTTTTCTCATTTCACTCAGCATCAGTTCATGTAGGTCTCTCCAAACCTC
Source organism: Sarcophilus harrisii (assembly GCF_902635505.1). Taxonomy (NCBI): domain Eukaryota; kingdom Metazoa; phylum Chordata; class Mammalia; order Dasyuromorphia; family Dasyuridae; genus Sarcophilus; species Sarcophilus harrisii. Next base: position 639,463,529 of record NC_045426.1, on the reverse strand, counting down.
TCATCATCCTGCTGATCATTTCTTATAGAACAATAATATTTTATTCAGCCATTCTCAATTTAATGGGCATCCACTCAGTTTCCATTTTTTTTACCAATACAAAAAGGGTTGCCACAAACATTTTTGTACATGTGGGTCTCTTTATTCCTTTAAGAAAGATGAGAAAGTGTAGGTCCCTATTATAGATATCCTATAGAGTTATTGTGAAGACATAAGTAAAGCTTTTTTTTTTTTTTAATTTTTTTAAACAGTAAATTTAAGAGTCAGCATGATCTAATGGGTATAATGCTAAAGTTGGAACTCAGCAAGGTTTAGGTTCAGATCCCATTTCTGTCTTTTATTGACCTTTCTTGTTCAAAGACCTAAGTTATAAATGAATATATATAATCTGTCATGGGTGCATTGACGCAAACCTACTGACAATTGCTTTTTCTTTGATTATAATTAATATGGAAGCTTTTTCATTTAAAAGTTTTTAATTGAATTTTTCAGTAGGCATCAAATACACTATGCTGTCTTACTTATGAGATATATTTAAAGTACTAGGCAAAGAGTCCTAGAGTGAAAACTCCTAAAAAAAAAAGGAGCCTTGATTTTTTCACCTAAATTCATTGTTATGAAATGTAGATGACATTAATATTTTTAGGTACTGGGTTATCACTAGTAAATACTTATAATATATTATTAGTCCTTGATGTCACCTGTTAAGCCCTTTGCTTTTAGTCTGTTTCTCATGAATACTGATCCATTAATTTTTAGAAAAGGAAATCAATTCATCTCTCTCAATAACAAGTTTTGTGTTCTGCTCACTGGACCCTTTTAGCTGTAGAAAAGAGATGATGTATTCTGATGATTCGTTGTGTTATATATTTGTTCCATGGCATTGGAGTGCAAGTTTTTTAGCAGGTTCTAACAAACTGGAAAAGTGTCAGTAATACGTGGGGTTAGACTTCGTTTCTTTTTAAGCTTATTGGGAAGACCTCTTCACTAGAAGCTGGCTACAAGAAAAATGAGTTTGATGAATACTGTCTGCTAAAGTCTCTGCATCAGTTATTGATGCACCCATATGATAAAATAATGGAGCTTGAAGTTTATGAGCAAGATTTTGTATTGATTTTTGGCTTTTGATGCAGGAAATGACTGTGGAAGAGAAAAAGATAATCAAGCACCTGAACAAGTGTGACTTCACGGAGATCCACAAGTACTTTGTTGATAAGAATGAAGCCAGAAAAGCTTTGCCCAAAGAGGAGAAACAGGTCAGAATTCATTCTAAATGTCAGAGTTGTTCATTTATTAATATTCATCTTAGGAGAATTCAGCTAGACCATTAATGGGAGGTTGCTTACCAGAGACATAAATATTTTGGATACTTTAAATATTTCCTAGTATAATTTCATGCAGATATGCTTTAAGCAAATGAAGTTCTTTATGTTAAAGATGAAATCAGGAGATGATTATTTTATTGACTGTCATTTTATAATAGGATAAAATTCTTTTAAATAGTAAACTCTCCTAGAATGTTTAAAATACTTCATTTACATACTTGGAGAAACATATATACTGCATAAAACTAAATCCACCTTTAATGGAAGGAATATGGTTGGTATTTCCCTCTGATGAATTTTATAAATGAACAAAAAGTAATATTAATATGGTATATAATTTGGTCTACTGTAAAGTATGGCTTTGATTTTTTTTCATTTGTTTTAGGTAAATATTCTTCCAAACCTTTAAAAAAAAAATCTACCATAACTTCATTTTTTTTTTTTTTAGCTTGAAATTCATTGAAATCCCTAAGAAATGATAACCCTTTTCCTTACAAGAAACAAAAATAGTTTTAAATAGAGGTGTAAAGCAGGTTTGTTTGTTTGTTTGTTTTTTTTTAACAATAGTTGCATTGATAGTTAAAGGTTACAAAAAAACTGGGCTTTTTTTTTTTTTTTTTTTCATTTTTAACTTAATTAAATTTAGTTTGAAAAAATCTGTTGTCATTAGTAACCTAACATGATTGGAGGATTCTATCTTAGTTTTTATATCCCCCAATAATTATACATTAGTTCCCTTAAACTTTTGATTTCTTGAGACCCTTTCTATGGAAAATAAGTATAAATATAGATTTTCATTTTGGACTATTTAAGAGGTGAACTCTTAATCCAATTTAAGAAACTTAAATTTATCCTTTTCTGCTTGTTGCTAATGTATATGATGTTTTATGAACTCAGAAGCTAAAAGAAGAGGCAGAAAGACTTCAGGAAGCATTTGGCTACTGTATATTAGATGGCCACAGAGAGAAAATAGGCAATTTCAAGACTGAGCCACCTGGGTTGTTTCGTGGTCGTGGGGACCATCCTAAAATGGGGATGTTGAAGAAAAGAATAATGCCAGAAGATGTAATCATAAACTGCAGCAGGTACACTTTTGGTTTAGTAGAACTTAACTATTAAGATTACCAAAAAAGAACATGTTTTGAGATAAAGATGGGGGAGGGGAGTAGAAATCTCAAAGGAGTACTTCCTTAGGTTAAGAGTACTTGATAAGATTTAAGTCTTAGAAATTAAATTGATCTTAGTTAAGATTAGCATTTTTGATGCAAATTAAGACAACTCTAAGATGCCACTACACACCTGTCAGATTGGATAGAATGACAGGGAAAGATAATGTGGAATGTTGGAGGGGATGTGGGAAAACAGGGACACTGATACATTGTTGGTGGAATTGAGAATATATCCAGCCATTCTGGAGAACAATTTGGAACTATGCTCAAAAAGTTATCAAACTGTGTGTACCCTTTGATCCAGCAAATGTTTTCTACTGGGCTTATACCCCAAAAAGATACTAAAGAAGGGAAAGGGACCTGTATGTGCAAGAATGTTTGTGGCAGCCCTGTTTGTAGTGGCTAGAAACTGGAAAATGAATGGATGCCCATCAATTGGAGAATGGTTGGGTAAATTGTGGTATATGAATGTTATGGAATATTATTGTTCTGTAAGAAATGACCAGCAGGATGAACACAGAGAGGCTTGGAGAGACTTATATGAACTGATGCTGAGTGAAATGAGCAGAACCAGGAGATCATTATATACTTCAACAACGATACTGTATGAGCATATATTCTGACGGAAATGGATTTCTTCGACAAAGAGATCTAATTCAGTTTCAGTTGATCAATGATGAACAGAAGCAGCTACACCTAAAGAAAGAACACTGGGAAACGAATGTAAACTGTTTGCATTTTTGTTTTTCTTCCCAGGTTATTTTTACCTTCTGAATCCAATTCTTCCTGTGCAATAAGAGAACTGTTCGGTTCTGCACACATATATTGTATCTAGGATATACCATGACATCTTTAACACATCTATAGGACTGCTTGTCATCTAGGGGAGGGGGTGAAGGGAGGGAGGGGAAAAGTCAAAATAGAAGTGAATGCAAGGGATAATGTTGTAAAAAATTACCCAGGTATGGGTTCTGTCAATAAAAAGTTATAATTATGAAAAAAAAGATTAGCATTTCTGATTTAGTAAATAAAGATCTTTTTTTTTCCCCTGAGGCAATTGGGGTTAAGTTTTATTTCCAAATCTCCTCTCCTTCCCCCAGTCTAGGGCAATGTAATCAAAGACTGTATCCCCACCCAAACCTGAATAGAACACTGAGTAGGATCTGAACTACATTAAGCAAAAAGTTAATCCAGTCTCATTATGAACACCGTCTTTCAGATGTTTTGGCCTGGTAGAGAATAAAGTTTCAGAAAAGGGTAAATCTCCCCAATATTAACAGTTATTTAATAATAATTTCCTTCATGTCATTGTACTTTCTAATCTCTTAAAATTTTAAGTTAAAGCAGTTCCTCAACTTATTTTTGCTTGCCAGTAAAAGAAAGAAATTTGTTTCCTAAAACCATAGATTTAAAATTAGAAGACTTTAGAAGCAATTCACTACAACCTCTTCATTTTGCAGATGAATAAACTCAGGAGCGAATAATTTATTTGAATATTCTTGTTTTTTATATAACATGATTTCAGCTTCTGCTTTTTTAATTTATTTTCTTGATGGATTTTTAAAAATTTCCAATTTTCAGTTTTACTCTATGTTTTTGTTTTTTTAAATGTGTTTCTTGTAAGCAACCAACTTTTGTTTTCTTATCTATTCTTTTTTCTCTTACTGTATTGTGTAATCTATTCCCATTTAAAGTTATGAGAGTTAGGTTTATATTTTTTTTCATTGTCTCTAATACTCTTTTTGTTGTTCAAATTAGAATTTTCCCCCCATTTTGCTGTAAACATGGTACTGTTATTTTTTTTGTCTGTTATCTGGATTTGAACTCGAGTCTTCCTGCCCAGTGCTTTATTAAGTATGTTCCAAACAGCTCTTTATTATTTAACAACCGTGTTTTTTGATTTATGGTTAAACTTTGAATTGTAAAGTAGTTAATGCTGGGCTGCATATAAAGCTCCATTTTTTTCTTCAAAACACATTGTTTTATTTCCTCCTGTGTTTTCTTGTGGGTATGGAGTAGTCTCAGTAGTCTTCATGTTACTTGAATTTCTTGTCTTGTGTATTTGAAGGGGTTTCTCTTAGTCACTTGAAAAGTTTATTTTCTCAATATAATTGTTTTATTTAAGCACTATCTGTCTTGCTGTTCATAGCCTTGATTTTTTTTCAGGTGATTTATGGATTTTTCCAGTTGGCAATTTGTTTTCTGTCTTCAGAATTTCTAGGCAGTTCTCTTGAATTATTTCGTTTAGGTTTTTTAGCTTGTGATCTTCTGAGGAGAACTATAGTCCTTAGATTGTCTCAAAGAATCCTGGAGATCAGTATATTTTACTTATATGGAAAGCATGTTTACATATATACATGTGTGTGTATGTATACACACACGTATGATTTTTTTTAATTACACATTAAAACAAATTTTAACATTAGCCTTTTGAAATTTTGAGTTCCAGATTCCCTCCCTTTCTCCTTTTCCCCCTCTCAAGAAGGCAAACAATTTGATAGAGAAGTTATACAAATGCAGTCATGCAAACTATGCATGCATGCATGCATAACATGCAGTCCATGTTAACCAGTTTGCTTTAAAAAAAAAAAAAAAAAAAGAAAAGAAAAGAAAGAAAAAGTAACTACAGAGTTCTCTCCCCCACTCCCTTACTCCACACAAACCCAAGAAAAATAGAGTTTAATTTTTTAGACTGCCTTCAGTCTCCATCAGTTCTTTCTCTGGAAGTGGATAGCATTTTTCATCATAAATCCTTCAAAATTATCTTGAATCATTTTGTATTGTTTTAAATTGCTAAATCATTCACAGTTGATCTTCTTACAGTATTGCTGTTACTATGTACAGTGTTTCTCCTAGTTTGAGCATATTTTCTTTTAATGTTATTTATTGGATTTATTTTCTCTTTCTTTTGATTTAGCTTTTAATTTCCCTCCAGTTATATGTAAACAATAATGTAAAGCAATTTTGAACATTTGTTTTTAAAACTTTGTGTTCCAGATTCTCTCTCTTTTTTCCTACCCACTCTGACTCCCATCCCCATTAAGAATGCAAGCAATCTCATATGGGTTACAAATGGGTAGCCAAGCAAAACATTTTCATAATAGTCATGTTGTGAAAGAAAACATAGACCAAGAAAAAAAAAACCCTCAAAAAAAAGTTTTAAAAAAGTATACTTCAAAATGTATTCAGACACTATCAGTTCTTTTTGTAGGTATGCATAGCATTTTTCATCATGAGTTCTTCACAATTGTCTTGGATCATCATATTGCTGAGAATAGTTATGCCATTTATAGCTGATCATCTTATAATATTGCTTTTTGTACAGAGTACATTTCTCTTTGCCTCAGTTCATAGACATCTTCCCAGGTTTTACTGAGAGCATCCTACTCATCTTTTTTTCTATATTTTATTTTTCTAAATACATGTAAAAAATAGTTTTCAGCTTTCATTTTTGTCAGATTTTATGTTCTAAATTTTTTCTCCCTCTTTCCCTTCCCTCCCTCATCCCCAAAACAGCAAGCGATCTGGGATAGGTTATACATATACAATCCTTTAAAATATATTTCCATAGCTGTCATGTTATGCAAGGAAAGTCAGACTAAAAGAGAAAAAACCATAAGAAAGAAAAAGCAAGCAAGCAAACAAAGAGGAGAAAATACTGTGCTTCAATCCAAATTCAAACTCCATAGTTCTCTCTTTGGATGTGGATGGCATTTTCTATCCCAAGTCTATTGGAATTGTCTTGGATCACCACATTGCTGAGAAGAGTTAAGTCTATCATAGTTGATCATCACATCACATAATTTTATGATTATTGTGTACAATGTTCTCGTTCTATTCCCTTCACTCAGCTTCAGTTCATGTGTTTTCAGGCTTTTCTGAAATTAGCCTGCTCATCATTTCTTATAGATAGTAACTGAATATGAAAACATTCATATGCTACAGCTCATTCAGCCATTCCCCAATTGATAAGCATCCACCCAATTTCCAATTTCTTGTTACTACAAAAAATTGCTCATTCTTTCCTAAAGTACAATAGTATTCCATAAAAATCACATACCACAATTTAATTTTTAATTCTTTGTCTCTAGAACAGAGACACTATAAATAATTTTTATATGTATATATCCTATTTTGGTTTTTTATCTTTTTTTGGGGAAAAGTCCTAGTAGTGATAAGGCTAGATCAAGATAAGATATGTATAGTCCTTTGGGTATAGTTCCAAAATGTTCTATAGAATGTTTGGATCTAGCATTTGTCATTTTCCTTTGCTATACTATTAGCTAATCTAATAGATATGCAGTAGTACTTCAAAACAGTTTTAATTTGCATTTCTCCAAACAATAGTGAATTGAGTATTTTTTCATATGAGTATAGATAGCCATACCCATAGCTTTGAGAACTTTTCATATATTTTGATCATTTATCAATTGGGAAATGGCTCTTATTTATTTATAAGTTTGACTAGGTTCTCTATGTTTGAAAAATAAGGCCTTTATCAGATAAAATATTTTGCTTCTCCTTGCAGATTGTCTTTCACTTTTGTGTATTTCCATTCTCAATTAGTTGTCTTCTATTTTGTTTCTTCATTGAGACTTGCCATGATAGATTTATATTTTTCAGTTCTGCCAATTATTTTCCCTGGGTAGGCCATAAATTTTGCTCTCAATTCTCACTAACTGTGTGTTGTGGTTTCATGCTTTCTTTTGTGTGTGATACCTCTTTTCCTAGACGAGGGAAACAACCAAAATTTCATCTTAGCTGCATAATTTCTGTTTTGATAATTGAAGAGATTGTAAGGATCAGAGAAATTATGTCGTTCTCTTCTTGACTTAGATCTTTGAAAATATTGAGTATTTAGAAGAGGACAAAGGAGATGCATAAATATTAAAATATCATATGCCAAAAATGTTAAAGAAATTATCTCTTATGATTTTTATCATTTTATGTAGTATTGTCTAAAAATGCTATCAAAACTTGACATGTCAGGCACAACTTTTAGCATGACTTGGATTTTAAAAAAATATATATTTTTCTGTGAAGTAACCCTCCATCTTATTGTCTCAACTTTCCCAGGCAACCTTACTATTTTCAGTATATTGTTGGGAAAGCGAGTCATTTATTTTTCTTTATTGACATTACTTTAAATGCTTTACTATATTTCTGTATTGCTGAGTGGAAATCTAGCTCTTATAATTAGATAAGAAGAGTTAAACAATAACTGTCTGTTTAAACTTTCCCTTCACATTACTGACATCATTTTGTTAGCTAATTCCTTTTAAACATTTATCATTGCAAAAGGAAACTTTAGACATACTTTATTTAAATAGAGTAAATTTAAAGTTAGTGGAATATATTTGGATGTTGCTTTACTGTAGCACAATAAGGATCAAATATTTTTTCCAGAGGCAACGTAAACTCTTTTTGGAAAGGACAGCATTCAGTTCAAGTATTTATTGTGAACTAACATTGCTAGACATTGCAAGAACCATGAGAAATTTTAACACTATCCTTAAGAAGTTTAGAGACTTTAGAAATAAAATAGACAAGATCAGTAGTACATGTGAAATAATTAGAAAATGATACCAAAGAGAATATGATCAAAGTCTGGAATACATGACATACTTTGGGATTTGAAGAGTTATTTTCTTATGACTTAAAGAAAAAGAACCTGTAAAATAATTAACCTGATTGATGTGGCTTTTTCCTTTTAGGGATTCTAAAATACCAGAGCCACCTCCAGGTCACAAGTGGAAAGAAGTACGTTTTGACAACACAGTCACTTGGCTGGCATCCTGGACTGAGAATATCCAGAATTCCATTAAGTACATCATGTTGAATCCCAGTTCAAAGCTTAAGGTTTGTATGTGAGTATGTTGAGGGTATTTTTGAAGTAGCTTTTCTTTTTATAAGCCAGTCTTTTTAGGAATCCAAGGATATAGCCTGAGGCTAGTAAACAAGAAATTATACCTATTCATTTGATGGACAAGTACCTGTCTAGATGTTTCTGTTTTGGATAGAACTAGGCTAGTAGACCTTGTGCCCGAGTAAACAGATTCAAAATTTTTTCCTATTTTTTGTTTAAGTTTTCTTTGAAATATAGCCAGGGGAGAGGGGGTGGGGGGAGTAAGAGGTGAAAAATTGGAACAAGAGGTTTGGCAATTGTTAATGCTGTAAAGTTACTCATACATATAACCTGTAAATAAAAGGCTATTAAATAAATAAAAAAAAAGAAAAGAAAATAGCATGGGTTAAACCTTTCCAAATTCGCCCCCCCCCCAAAAAAAAAAATGAAATATAACCAGGAGACATTTTATCTAAGAACCAACCTCTCCAGCATGCTTATCACTAGGTTGACTGCTAGGTGATGAACTTTTCAGCTCCAGGGGCTCAAGCTCAACCATATTCCTAGAAGGGTTGTGATATGCTTGGGGAAGCCAGCACAATTAGGACCAACAAAATTATGAATTCAATAATGAGATGGTGAAAATCCATTGAAGTTTTAGGAGGCTAATTTTGGCAGCACATTGAAATTACCTGCCACTTTATAAGTATTCTTTGACCTCCAGTCAGTTAAAATTCCTCATTTATGCCCAATGTCCTGCTCCCCATCAAAAAAAAGTTGAGTTTGTAACTCATATCAGATGCCATTTATCATCATTTATTAAAATATTTTTGATAATATAGTATTGAGACAATGTGGCATAATGACTTGATCTTGGGATTTGCACTTCTGACATATGCATGCTGTATGACCTTCAACAAATCACTTGGTATCTTAGGGCAATGAATAATAAATTTTTCAAAAAGAAAATTAAAAAATCACCTTTACATAATATTTTACCCACAACAACCATGTGGGATTGGCTGTACAAGTATCAGTATCTTCTTCCCCATTTTATAGATGAGAAAAAGGAGGCATGGGGAAGTTAACACAGTTTGTTGGTAAGTGAACTAGATTTTTGAATTGCAGTCTCTTGGTTCAGTGTTCAACACTATTTTGGTCATACCTACCCCATGGTCCCTCCCCATCAGAGAATATGAGAATTATTAGTGGTATCTTTTCAGACATGTGATACTTAAGTAATGACATGAATGAATGCTTTAATTCTGTAGTTCATGCATGTCACCACTTTTATGCATATATCAAGTTGTTAGAGAATTTATGGAAGACTTGCAGAGTTGAACATTGTTATAAAACTTCAGAAGTGGGGAATGTAAAAATAAGACTTGGGCACATATTTGCATGAGGGCAGCAGAATTTAAAAATTCATCTTTAAGTTCCACTGTATTCCTATTCTTGAAATCTGTTGGTCTCACAGTTTGGTATTTCAGTTTCCATTCGGCACCCTTAGGTCCATCCTACTGTTTTTAGATTGTATGGTTTACAAGGACTTAATAGTGTAGTATAAAATTACCTCAAGAAATTGTCCTCAAAATTGGTTGTTAGGTCTAAAGCAAATTATTAATAATATTTCCAAAATTGCTTCCATGTTAATAACTATGAGCTCAGCCTCTTTTTAACTACCCTTTTCTATCCCTTGTTCCTAAATGCAATGCTTACCTAATTTAGAGTGACTCATCTTACAGCAAGAGCCTTTCCTTCTCCACTTCAGTGTCTGAGATAGATTGTGTACTAATATAGATTAGAAATGCCTGAAAAACAAAAGCCATAATTCTTATCCTTGCTTGACACTTCTGTCATCTCTTGGTTGGTTTATTTCTTTTTGTTTTTTTAAGGGGAGACTGGGACATGATGAATTACAGTCATTCACTATAGAAATTTTTAAATTTTATTTTTGTTAATAAACAAATACCAGTTTTCTCTCCCTCCCATCTCTGCTATTGAAAAGGAAAAAAAGAAAAAGAAAAACCAAACTTGTAACAAAGAGGCATAGTCAAGCAAAATAAATAATCTCATTTACCATGCCTAAAAAATATATTATCTCTTGTGTCCTAGTCTGTTATCCCTCTACCAGGAAACAATTCATCCTGAGTCCTCTGGAATTATATGGCTGGTCATATTGATTTCAATTGATGTATTGATTTCAAAGATGTTTTTGCAGCAATATTACTGTATAAATTTTTTCCTTGTTCTGCTCATTTCAGTTCGTCAGTTCGTACTTCTTCCTAAGTTTAACTCAAACTATTTCTTTCATGATTTTTATAACATAGTTATATTACATTACATTCATATGCCATACATTGGTCATCCATTTCCCAGTTAATGGGCATTTCCATTTTGTCCAGTTAGAGTATCCAGAGATACTCTAAAAATTTTTGTATATATGAGTCCTTTTCCTCTGTCTCTTTGAGATAGAAGCCTTAACATAATATAACTAAGCCAAAAGGTATGCAGTTTAGTTACTTTTGAGGAATAGTTTTAAATTTCTTTCTAGAATGGGTGAGTCAATTCGCAAGCTCCACCAATAGTGTATTAAAGTTTTCCCATAGCTCCTCTAGTATTTATTTATTATCCTTTTTGTTTGTTTGTTTTTGTTTTTTGTTAATTTTATCAGTCTGATGGAAATGAGATGGAACTTCAGAACTGCTTAAATTTTTGTTTCTTTTAATTATTAGTTATCTAAAGTATTTTTTTATATGGCTGTTGATGAAGTATGTTGGCTTTCTTCCTTTGAAAACTGCCCAGGCTTCTTTCGTTTTTTTCAAGAGGAGGTGGTCTGGTTAAAGTGACTGTCCCAGGGTCATGTAACTATTAAGTCTGAAGTCAGATTTTAACTCGGGTTTTCTTGGTTCCAGTAGGCCACTTTTTCAGACTGTGAGGAACAGGGCAAATGCCCATCTACAGTGATAGAGGGAGTTTCCTCACCAGGTGTTCTCTATACCAATAAAATCATTGATCTAATGCAAAAATTATAGAGTTAATGTGATTGGAGGCGACCTTATCTTCTTCTACCACAAAGCATAACCTGAAGTAAAGACTGAAGGAAAATACAGAATATTTTTATTATTTTATTTATCCAGGGGGAGAAGGACTGGCAGAAATATGAAGTTGCTCGGCGTCTAAAGGAGGTAGTAGACAAAATCCGTTTTCAGTACCGTTTTGACTGGAAATCAAGGGAAATGAAAAAAAGGCAAAGAGCTGTAGCTCTTTATTTCATTGATAAAGTAAGTTTTTTATAGTGTTTAGAATTTACTGTTAGGCAAAAGTGCTTATTTTTCATTATTAGCACCAAATTCTGAAATTGACTAGACTTAAATAGTTATACTTATCTTACAGCTTTACACAATTCATATAAATTTCTGAGGCTATTTTCCCATCAGCAAAGTGAGAATAATAACATTTCCCATTATTACAGTATTTGAAGGATTAAAATATACTTTCCTTACCATAACTTTGTAAAGAAAGTAGTATGAGTATAATTATCCTTACTTTCCAGATGAGGAAACTGTGAATTAAAATAATTACATTACCCAAGACCCTATAGCCAGTATTTATGAGGGGTAGGAGAATTCAAACTCAGGTCTTCTGATTCCCAGATCTTACACTTCAATTTAAAAAAAAATTAAATTAAATTAACCTTCTTTAGTGGTTGTAAGGGTCAAAGGTGACAATATTATGATGAATTTCTTTGTAATCATAAAGTTTTGTGTTAAGTATTAACTATTATTATTTAACTATTAGAATAGAGGAAGAGCAAGTTTGACAAATGTTGCTAATACTTGGACCAAAGTTATGTCTAAAATTGGAACCTGTTGACAGTGGTACAAGATGTATTTTAATGATTCCATCTCCATCATCTTTTCTTTTCCATGGCTAGCTGGCCCTGAGAGCTGGTAATGAGAAAGAAGAAGGAGAAACGGCAGATACTGTTGGCTGCTGTTCTCTTCGTGTGGAACACATACAGTTACACCGTGAGTTGGATGGTCAAGAACATATTGTTGAATTTGACTTTCTGGGAAAGGATTCCATCCGGTACTATAACAAAGTACCTGTTGAAAAGCCAGTGAGTATTTTGTTTTATCATGTTGTTCTTTCAAATTGTAGCTTTTAGCCATTAGACTTTTTGAGAGTTCTATTTAAGAATCGAGATATCAATTACATACATATTATTTTTTCCATAAAATTTCTTTTTAAGTTCTTAATTTCTAACTATTCTTTTAGATTTTTCTAAATCTAAATGGGGCACATTGAATTTCCTTAACTTCAAGTACCCTCCTAGCTTAATACCTATCATCCTATGTATCTATAAGTAACTAATAACATTTAATACAATTCAACAAGCATTTATTAAACCTCAGTGACAATGTAGGCACCAGGTATACAGAAAAAAGAAAAAATGGAACAATTCCTGATATAACATAGCTTATATTGAACTGGAGTCGAGAAAACATACCCAGATGAAATAGGACAAGTTATTGGTTAGAGCAAGGAGAGGTAAAGACAATTATTTTCATACAGCAGAATACTCAGGAATTGGGGTAATATAGTACCTGAAATTCATTTGGCCAATAGGTATATATTTTTTGATCTCTCTCAATTGGGGGCAGATTGTGAGAAAGCAATCCTTTGTCAAAACTTTATTAGAAAGACAGAAGAAAAACATGAGAGATTCTGAGAATGAAGTGATAGGAAAAATATAAAAAAACATTCATATGATAAAATGATCTCTCATGTTCATAGTTGAAGAAAATGCCTACCTCTAAGTTGGTCACAATGACTTGGCAATATTTTATAGGGATAATAAGGACTGTGTATAGTCCTAAGCATAAAGAAGTCTTGAGATTTTTTAGGTCTTTTGCAGATGCCAACAAAACAGTATTATTTAGTACCTCCACCTTTCTCAAATGAAGGACTGAGTCCCAAGAACTTGGGCAAAATCTCTTAATCTCCAACTGTTGTTGGATCCTTTGCCCTGGACACCTCCATATTTAAATTCTCAGAGATGTTGCAGTCAAGAATGATGTTCACTTTCACATTGAAAATCTGTTCTATAACTCCAGGGATAGGACAACTAGTTATGTTTATATGAAAGATTTCTATTTACTTTTGCAACACAAATTCACTTCTAAATTTAACATTCCTTTCACATCCTGAATCAAATCCAGATTTAGTTTCTGGCACTTCTCTAACTCTATGATCTTCTTTAATTCTTGAATCTGATCAACCACTTATTTTTATTTCTCAAGCCTATTAAATTGAGTATCCCTCATTTTTTTTGATATGATAGTTTTGCATCCTTCTCCTCATTTAGGAATTACTTCATTTTCTGGAATTTGTACAAAATACTCTTCTTTTGTATTGTCTCCTCCACCAGTGCACATTTAATCTTCTTGTTGGCCATTTGTCAAACAACATTCTCAGTTTCTCTCCACAAACCAGTCTCTTTCTTTATGCTTCCCCTTGAAGTTTTCATCAGCCTCATCTGTGCAACAGCCAGTAAGCTTCATGCTCCTAGGATTGAGAAAAGGACATGCAGAATTGGCCTTCTCACAGACCCTTTTCCATTTTCTGATGTACCTAACTTGATACTTGACTAAAGGGTTTCAGGGTATTTCAAACTGCAAACAATGGATCTTAGTTTTTTGGTAGTGGTTGCCAGTTTCTCAAGTTGTATATTGGCTTTGAAATTCTTCAGCTGAAATAGGCACTCCTGCACTTTAGACAAGAGAAGGGAATAGAGGCTTTCTGCCAGTTCTTGAGGAGGCCACACTCAGTTGATAATGAGTTTGTGAAGTATTGCTGTAGATGGAACAGATAAGCTCTTTCTGAAGATCTTAAATCAGCTCTGAGCAAAAAGCCATGATTCTTTGTTTCTTCATCTTAAACATGAGATGTTTTCTTCATCTTCAGAGCTCAGCCTTTTTTTCTGCTTACAAGATACCCCTCTTTCCTTCAAGCTATGAATTTTCCTGGTTTTCATTTTATCGCAGGCTTTTCAGAATCTGGAGAGTTAACATTTAATAATTTACAGATCATGAGATTTTTCATCAATTTTACTTATTTTCACTAATATACTTATAAAAATAGCTTTTATAAAAGTAATATATATATATATTTAAATAAATTACTGAAATCCTAAAGTGGTTGCATTTAAGGTTGTAAAAGAAAAGGCCTGATCAGAAAATTCTTAAAAGATTTTAAAACAAACAGACTATTTTTGCAATTTTAAAACATATTGCTCTTATGTCAGCTATATTCAGGGCAAAGATAGGGAGGAATAAAATAACTCTAGATTTAATTTAAATATAGTCTACAAACTTTAGTTTTGGGATCCGTTTTGGGATCCAATTGAATTCATATAACAGTGGAATAACCAAAAAAACCCTTTTATCAAGTGGCTTTTATTTAGATATTTAATTAGTTTCATTTATTAAAGTTGGTGTTTTTAACTGAGAGAAATCCTTTCTTTGATTCCACCTTCACAACTATAAACTTACAATTAAAGACAGAAAGAAATTCTTTAAAATGGCCCCTTTTAAACAATATAACCGAGTAGAGTCTTATCTGCTTTTTCAGTTCTCCCCACCTAGCAAATGTATAAATATCTTTATACTTTATATTTTATCCTAAAGATAAAGACAAAACAAACTAAAACATTCAGAAATCAAACTTGAGTTTAAAAACTACTCGCTTGGGAAAACTTTTTAACTATGCTTTTTTACTTATCTGAATGCTTCATGCTTTGATCAGAGCAATTTGTTTTTTCAGTGCCATGATCAGTTTACCCTAATTCCTCTTCCAAAAAACCTTAAAAGGTCTTCTTTCAAAGTCCACTTGGACAGAGTTTTAACTATACTTAATTCTGACTTGTTCCCAAGATTTGTAGTTTTTACAAGAGTTGGTACCCTCACTTTGTCTCACTTTTCATTGAGCCCTCTAAAACCAGAGCTCTTAATGAAACTACCTATAAGAAATTATAGGCCACACCTACTTATTAGCTCCTTTAAAAAAAAAAAAAGATTGAAATGTCCAGACTCTTGAGCCTAAAATGGACCCCAAATTTCTTCAAGCAGCTCCTCACATATCTGCTGGCATCCTGAAAACTCAATTTACATCTTCTTTCATTTGCACTCAAATTCTGTTTCAAGTAGCCTGTTATAGTGAACCCTCTGTAAGTGAAAGTGAAAATTAGGGAGCTACAACTTTAAAAACAGATAGACACAGAACATATAAACTTAGCCAGATAAAATTTATTACTGGTAAAAGGGAGAATCAGATCACAGCCACAGTCCTAACAAAGAACTCTTCTTGTGGAGAATTCTCCGGGCCCAAGATATATAGGGGAGTTTTTTGTTAAGAATCTAGTGTGTAAAGTTATATTTTAATATATTTAACATCTACTGGTCATCCTGCCATTTAGGGGAGGGGGTGGGGGGGGTAAGAGGTGAAAAATTGGAACAAGAGGTTTGGCAATTGTTAATGCTGTAAAGTTACCCATGTATATATCCTGTAAATTAAAGGCTATTAAATTAAAAAAAAAAAAAAAAAAGAATCTAGTGTGTAAGGTTCTAATACCTCTTTATGGTTCTTTATAACTGTGGCAATGAAAAATGTTCAAGAGACATAATTTCTAGATAATTTAATCCTTTTATTAAAAATGCCAGCATGCTTACTAATAAAAGGATGAGCATCTGACCACTTCTCTTTATTTTTATTACTTTAAAAAATTTTATAATAGCTTTTTTTTTTCAGAATATATGCAAAGATAGTTTTCAACATTCACCTTTGCAAAATCTTCTGTTTTAAATTTTTATCCCTCCTCCATCTCCCCCCTCCCTCAAAAAACAAGTAATCCAATATAGGTTATCATGTGCAATTCTTCTAAACATATTCCCACATTTATCTTACTGCAGAAGAAAAATTAGATCAAAAAGGAAAAAAATGAAAAAAGAACAAGCAAACAACCAACCAAAAAGGTGAAAATACTATATTGGAATCCACATTAAGTCCACACAGTCCTCTCTCTGGTTGCAGATGGCTCTCTCCATCACAGTCTATTGGAATTGAGGTGAATCACCTCAGTATAGAAAATTCCATCAAGTTGATCACATAATCTTGTTGTTGCTGTGTATAATGTTCTCTTGGTCCTGCTCACTTTTTTAGAAATAGAAAATCACTTAGCATCAGTTCATGTAAGTCTCTCCAGGCCTCTCTGAAATCATCCTGCTGATCATTTCTTATAGAACAATAATATTCCATAACATTCATATACCACAATTTATTCAGCCATTCTCCAACTGATAGGCATCCATTCAGTTTCCAGTTTCTTGCCACTACAAAGAGGGCTGCCACAAATATTTTTGCACATGTAGGTCCCTTTCCTTCCTTTAAGATCTCTTTGGGATATAAGGCCAGTAGACACACTGCTGGGTCAAAGAGTATGTACCCTTTTGATAACTTTTTCAACATAGTTCCAAATTGCTCTCCAGAATGGTTGTATCCGTTCATAGTTCCACCAACAATGTATTAGTATCTCAGTTTTCCCACATCCCCGCCAACATTTATCATTGTCTTTTCCTGTTGTCTTAATGGTTGGAATCTAAGAGGTGTGAAGTGTACCTCAGAGTTGTCTTAATTTGCATTTCTCTAATCAATAGTGATTTAGAGCATTTTTTAAATATGGTTAGAAATGGCTTTAATTTCTTTGAAATTTATCTATTCATATCCGTTAACCATTTATCAGTTGGGGAATGTCTTGTATTATTATAAATTTGAGTCAATTTATCAGAATCTTTTGAGTGTAAAAATTTTTCTCCAGTTTTGTTTCCTTTCTAATCTTAGCTACATTTGCTTTGTTTGTCCAAAACCTTTTTCATTTAATATAATCAAAATTATCCATTTTGTATTTCATGATGTTGTCTAGTTCTTCTTTTGACCACCACTATTTTAGACCAAAAGCAAATATCTGTTTTTTCCCCTAACAGAGTATGCTCAGTTTTGCTGAGTCACTGATTCTTGGTTGTAAATCAGAATATCTTATTCCAGGCCCTCTGTTCCTTTATTGTAAAAAATGCTAAGTCCTGTGTAATTCTGACTATGGCTCCTTGATAATTTGAATTTTTTCTTTCAGGCTGCTTACAATATTTTCTCCTTGATTTGAGAATTCTGGGATTTGGCTAGATAGTCCTTGGAGTTTTCATTCTTGGAGCTCTTTTAGGAGGTGATCAGTAGATTATTTTTTTTTTTCTATTTTATTCTTTGGTTCTAAGACATCACAACAGTTTTCCTTGATAATTTCTTGAAAGATGCTGTCCAGATTCTTTTTTAGAAGATGATTTATAGGTAGACCAGTAATTCTTAAATTATCTCTCCTAGATTTATTTTCTAGGCAAATTGTTTTTTCCAGTGAGGTATTTTATATTTTCTTCTATTTTTTTTCTTCTTTTGATTTTGAGTTTTGATTCTCATAGAGTTATCAGCTTCTACTTTTTCAATTCTAATATTTTAGGAATTATTTTTTTCAGTTAGCTTTTTGTACCTCCTTTTCCATTTAGACAAGTTTTTAAGGAGTTTTCTTTTTTTCAAGCTATTGATTCTTTTTTTCATGGTTCTCTTTTCATGAATCTCTTTCATGATTCTCTTTCTTTTTTCATGATTCAAATGCATTGATTTGTTTCTTTGCTGCATTACCCTGATGTTTGCAATAATTCACTGAGCTTTCAAATTCTTTAAAATGGTTGCTCTTTTTCAACTATTTTCTAGCCATGTCTGCCCCATCTGATTATGTTGCAGATACATACACACACAACAGTGCTCATACCCTTATTTTTACTATCACTTACAAATGTACTACCTCTATGTTCAAGAATTCTGAAATCCCCTTATCTGACCATAATCTACTGGCATTTCCTCTCTCTTATAAAACTCCACTCTTGACTTCTCATTCAATGGCTGTCACCTCTGCATTAGCCATTCTCTCTTCTTGCTATCTTGCTCCCTTGTTAAACCAGTTTAACTCTAGACTATCATCCTGGTGCAGGCCCTCAGCTCCTCATGCATGAATTATTGCAATAACTTGCTTCAAGTTTCTGCCCACTCTTACCTCGATTTTCCTAAAACACAGGGCTAGTCATGTCACATGCACGCTCCCCCCCCACACACACACACACATACACACATACATTAAAATTCCAATGGTCTCTCTGTTATCTCTAGGATTAAATACAAAATATTCTTTTTCAAAACCCTTCATAACCTATTCCCCTCTCTGTTTTTCTAGTCTTTCTACAATTTACTTCCCAATAGGTATTCTTTGAATCAGGGAAACTGACCTCTTGGCTGTTCCATAAACAAGATATTCCATCTTTTGGCTCCAGCATTTTCTTTGGGTATTCCTTATGCCCTGAATGTTCTTCCTCTTCTGTTTCAACTACTGACCTTCCTGGCTTTCTTTAAGTCTCAATTAAAATTCTGCCTTTTACATGAAGCTTTCCCCTACGCTTTAATTCCAGTGCATTCCTGCTATGAATTCCTATTTATCTTGTTTAAAGTTTGCTTTATATGTATTTATTTGCATATTGTCTCCCTCATTAGATTACAACCTATACCCTCCTTGAGTTTAGGGATTGCTTTTCCTCTTTTTTATATCCTAACACGATGCCTTGTATATAGTAGGTGCTTACTAAGCATTAACTATTAGATTATTTCTGCCTCCATTGATCTTCAAACAAATGTTTTTTTTTACCAAGCTTGCGTGCTCAAGTTCTTAAATTTCCCCATGTGATTATAACATATTAATAGGCAGTGTCTTTTTTTTTTTTTTTTTTTTATGACATATCCTCTTCCAAATTGGTATTTTAGTCAAAGGACCAAGTACTATCAAGTATTACTCAGTTCACATTTTCACCTCCTTGTGAGAGAGTTCATTTTGTTTATTACCTTTTTATTGTGCATTTCTGTATAGAAATCTGATGATCATGGAATCCATTACTGCCCTTTTCTTGAATTTTTACCTATGAATTTTCTTCTTCCTGTTTTATAGCTGTATTTCATGGTACTTGACATAAATAAGGAGTTCTCCCATCCCTTCTCCTTTTTCCCCTTCTAATCATCACCTTCCTTTTTTGATTGGATTTAGGTTTCTGAAAAAAGGACACTCTTATCCATACTTGCTAAAGCACATTTCATCCTTGCTAAGGATCCTATGATTCCTGTATTTGACACCATGGTACAGAATCTAAATCCAATGCTCAGCACCTGTTCATTTCAACAATCTTCCTTTCTGTTGTGAATTTCTTCCCTTTTCTTTATTAAATATTAACTAAACCATGTAAGGCTTTCAAGTTTTTGCCTATGTAATACTTTTTCTGTTTCCCTGTGCTTTGGCAGTAACCCTTGGTTTTTGAAAACTGTGCTAGCAGAACATAGGTTCCAGCAGGTCCTGCTGAGTTGGAATGTCTTTTGATATTGGCCTGGCAGCAACCACTGTAGCTGTCATCCAAGAACCAATCTAGATAAGGTAATGTGAGAGACTCATTACCAGTCAGACACCGGGAGTTAGAATTATTTTTGCCATAACAATTCATTCACTCCTCTCAGGCTTCCTTGAATTATTGTGATCAGAATCAGCAGTTAATGTACCTTTCTAAGCCATTGATCCCTGAATTATTGAAATAAATGTTGTACTTTTTGGTCACCAATTTGATTCCTGGGCCTCACCCGTCTTCTCCCAACTGCCATCATGTCCTTTCATTGTGAATCTGTTTTGAAACTCTCCATAGTATTCATGCATGCTTTGGGTTTTTCCCTTCATTACAGGTATTTAAGAATTTGCAGCTTTTCATGGAGAATAAGGACCCGGGGGATGAGCTGTTTGACAGACTTACTGTGAGTTTTTTTTTTTTTTTTTTTAATGGTTTCTATTAACTTTGCTACTTCCAATTGATTGCATAAAATGTCATTGTGATTTCTGCAGTATACTTTTTGTGTAACATTGGTTAGACTGAAGGTTATAGAACAGCAAATAGAACACAGCATTTCAAAGCTGACGTGACTATTGCATTCATGTCCGTTAAATATAACTTTTTTAAAAAGTCTTTTGACAAAAAATAATGTATTGATTCATCATTCAAATGTTTCTTTGTTATTGTGTTAAATCTTGGTGGATGATACAAAAAATCTTATCTTAAATGTCCATACTGTAATAATATGTCAATAGGAGGTGGAGAATAAATGAATCTGTCAAGGGACAAGTTAGGTTGAATTCTCTCCCTATGACTGTTGTTGGAGGCTGATTCTTGGCAAGGACTTGTAGAAGATCTTCATACATACAATCAGTTATATGCAGCTTGCCCAGATTAGGAAGGCTTTCTTAGTTCTTTTGTGTTCTACACGTCTTCTTTTTCCCTATTAAAGCCTTGCTTTGCTAGAAATTGAAAACAGACAGTAAGCAATCATGGAATTCCTGAAAATCCTTTATGTTTTTAGACATCAACCCTGAACAAGCATCTTCAGGACCTGATGGATGGATTGACCGCCAAGGTATTCAGGACTTATAATGCATCCATCACACTGCAGGAACAACTGAAAGTGCTGACCAATGGTAATAAGATCCACCATGGTGTGGTTTAAATTTTTAATACTCAGAGAGAAAAAACAATGTTGTTGATCAGCCTTTTTTTTTTTTTAAACTATTGCCACGGGCAGTGTGGCAGAACTAGCAGGACTTGGGCTTGGATGTTGGTTCTTCCATCAGTGCCTGTTAATCATTTGAATGACTGCTCTCTCCCTCTTTTGCTTCTTCCTTCCCCAAGACAGCAAAGAAATCTGATATAGGCTAAATATGTACAACCTGAAATTTTTTAAACAGGAAAGTGACATGGTTGGACTTATGTTTAAGGAAGATTTTGATAGCTGAGAGGAGAATAAATTGGAGGGGGAGAGAAACTTGAGGCAGACAGCCCAATCAAAAGGTTATTGATGTAGCATAACAGGTATGAGATAACGAAGGCCATACTGGAGTGATATCAGAGGAGAGACGAATGTTACTTACAAAGGTAGAAAGAACAGTAATTGACACTTGATTCAAAGTAGTGAGCAAGAGTAAGTGAAGAGTCAAGGATTACATCTGGAAAAATGTGTAATCTTAGTGAACTAGATTGGGCTGTTATAAACAAGCAATGTGGTAACTTAGCTTACTTTGGTTAAAAGAAAAACAGTAATATAATAAAATGAGAAATTGCAAAAATATAAAATGTTAAACAAAAAAGGAAACTGTAAACTTACTATTCCCATCTCTGAAGAAGAAATTAAGCAAACCACAAAAGAATTCCTGTAGGAACAGATCTGGGTCTAGATAGATTTACAAGTGATTTCTCTCAGATACTTAAGGAAATAATCCCTAGGTTATATAATCTCTTTTTAAATAAAGAAGGTGTTCAAAGTATTTTTATGAAACAAATAAATGGTTCTGATTCCAAAATCATAGGTCAGTAAATACTTGTATTTCTTTTGCATGGGGACAGGGAGAGATACTAATGTATACCTAGAAGAGAACCTACCTCTGCAGCACTCAGATGCTCTTGATTGAGTTAAAATTCCGTGTCCTGGACGTAGTCCTGGCCATGAAAAGCCTGGTGTCTGGGACCTGAGACGCTGTTGTTTTCTCACCAAGTTGGTGAACTCGTGAGCAATGTAGATACTACCTTCCCATGTGGGACCTGTGGTGAGGCTACTTCTGAATCCAATCCCAAAGAAAGGGTTGAGGTTAGCTATTCTCCACCCCTTACATATATTTATGTAAGTGACCCATTTTTTCCCATTCATTTATTATTGTTTATTTTTTGGTCTTCCAATTTCTTATGACCCCATTTGGGGTTTTCTTGAAAAAAGCTATTGGAGTGGTTTCCCATTTCTGTCTCCATCTTATTTTATAGATGAGGAAACTGAGGCAGGTGGGGTGAGTGACTTGTCCAGGATAATAACATAGTAAGTGTCTGAGGCCGAATTTGAACTTGGGATTTCCTGACTCCAAGCTCTGTACTTCATCCACTGCACCTTCTAACTTCATTTTTTCTTTCATAAGTTCTTAGAATTTCAGGATCTGTCTCAGTCTATCCACCTTCCTTTAAAGATAAGGAAATCCCAGAGAAATGAGGTTACCTGTCAGAAGCATAATGCTAGAGCTCATTCCTTCATTTGGGAAAAATCAAATGACTCTGAATCATTATGAAAGTTTGGTTAAGAACTAGACAGTTAAGTGTATAGAGCATCAGTTCTAGAGTCGGGAGGACCTGAGTTCAAATTCAGCTGAGGCTGAATTTAACACTTACTGGTTGTGTGACCCTGGGCAAGTCACTTAACACAATTGCCTCAGTTAAAAAAAAAAAAAAAAAGGAAAAAAAACAAACTAGGAATCAAAATTCAAGTGCTCAATTAGATTGCTGGAGTGAGAAGGGTGGCAATATATGTGACCACGAGCACTTTCTTCACATTTAGTTCTTGTATATTGGTTCTCTTACAAATGTGTTTCTCCATCTTCTAGCTGAAGACAATGTAGCAGCTAAAATTTTGTCCTACAACCGAGCAAACCGCGCAGTAGCTATTTTATGTAATCATCAGCGAGCAACTCCTAAGACTTTTGAGAAGTCCATGCAAAATCTCCAGACTAAGGTAAATTAGTAAATATTACTAATAATTATTGTGAATGTGGTAGTTTTTTTAATGTCATAGATCCATACAATCCATCCATTTGTCTTCTAGAGATTTGACCCTATATAGAGAGAGACAGAGAGAATCCCTGGGGAGTAACTGATATCCCTCCCCTCATCTCTAAGCCAGTTTTCTAGAAGTCATAAAGCTATTTTTCAAGGAAAGTTTCTTTTTCTGAGTTTTCTTATCCATTACTTATGTTGTTACCCTGTTTTCAAGACAAGCTGCTTCCTCAGGTAACTGAGGGGAGGTGACTTTGTCCAGGTTCTTGTACATTGAGCTAAGTTTAATCTCTTGAAAGTGAACTGACATTTATTCCTGATCATGATGTGACTTAGAGCTTTGGAGTCTGATTTATAATCAAAGCATACTTTTTTGGAAGTAGTAGTAGTCTATTTAGACATATTATGCCAGGGGATTAGAGGTCATCAAATCCATTCCCCCTCATTTTACAAACAAAGAAACTGACGCTCAGGGAACCAAAGGGAGAGTGGCCAAACTGGGATTTCAACCCAGGTTGTTGGCTCCCAGCCTCAGTGCCTTCTTCTCTTTGCTGCTTCATGATTCCCTCCCTTCCCAGCCCATCCCTGCCTTTTTTTTTTTCCCCAACTAAGCACATTGTCTTTGTAAATGTGAATTCTAAGTGGAGAAACTCCTATTAAGGAGTGGGAAGAGGGCTAAACTTGGGAGCTCAGTCTGAATCCTACATCAGGGTTCTTTCTAGCATTGTGACATTGCAAATTACTTAACCTCTCTGACTCAGTTTCTTTTTTAAAATTGGAACTAATTCAGCTCTTAGTAACTGGCCCAATGAAGAGAATCAGATGAAATATTTTCTTTATAAATGTAAAATACTCTTGAGTGGTTATTAAAAGCAGATAGTGTGAGGCTTTTATCTTATGATAATGTGTTTATAATTGAGTGTATAATACCCCACTTCATTTTTAAGATTTGCTAGTTCCATTTTTAGTGTTTTAGGATTCTAGATTTATTCAAGATAGTCAGTGGCATCTTTGTAGAGAAAGGTACATCTGGCATAGATGTTTTTCCACTGGGTGCCCTCATAAGGAGGTGATCATTTTCACACTAGAGAGGACTTGAATGCAGTGGGTAAAAGCCCACTCTGAACTGATAAGTTGTTCAAAGAGCTGTCATGGAGAAAGGACAGGAGAGAGGTAGCAGAGACACAGGTTTTGATTCCTTATGAAGAAAATCTTGAGCTGCTGCAGAAGGTGGTTCTGGAAATGAAGGCTGAGTGACTCTGGGGAATCCCATAGAAGGGATTCCTGTTGACATTCCACTTAGACCGGGATCTCTTTGAGATACCATCCAACCCTAAAGACTCTCTGAGGAAGGGCTTGTCTAATGGAATCTTCTTTTGAAGATTGATGCTAAAAAGGAGCAGCTAGCCGTGGCGAAGCAGGAGCTGAAGAGAGCCAAGGCTGATGCCAAAGTGAGAAAGAGCGTCAAGTCCAAGAGGTAAGGTCTTCACGGATGCATCTGACAGGGGCCGTTGTGGTCCAGCATTCATCAGAATTGATGGATTATCTGTTGCAATTGAAATGTTTCCTGGAATAGTTTTCTGACTATTGATACCAAATTTAGTCAGATATATATTAAAAATGGTTAAGTTTTAGCTAGTTTATATTTGTTATCCTAATTAACAATTAACCCAAGACCAGCAGGTGATAGTTTGGGGCATGTAGTGGTTTGATGGGAAGAGCACCAGATTTTGAAGACAGAGGACACACCTGGACTTTAGCCGTCCCCTTTAAAGTCTGTGTCCTTTTTTGTAAAATAAGAGGGTCAGCTGGAGTTCTATAAAGGAACCTTCCAGGGAGAGGTTCCACTAGACTTTTGATTTATAGACTGAAAAATCCATAAAGGCATGCATGGCATCTTCCTCCATATGGTTTTAGGACCTTCATGAAAAACTTGCCCAGAGTCAGGCAGAGAGGCAGAGAATCATCGACACTGGGGAGAAATCAAGAGACTGTGGGGTAGAAATAGCAAGAGGATGTAACTGATACACAATAATTACAAGATAGATACTGAAATTATGTCTTTATATCAGAAGCCCCAATAGTTTGTGATAATGGGTGAGAAAAGGAATAATTTTTTTATAACCAGGCTCTACTGGTTATACATTTTTTTTTTTAACACATCCAGACAACTAGGGTGGACAAAATTTAAAAAAATTTAAAGATGGGAACACATTGGGTAAAATTAAGATAGTCGGGGCTTAGCCAGCTGCCTGCCAGAATGGGACAGTGTAGATCTCAATAAGATTTTTTTCTCTCCATGATTGAGAATTATAGGATCAGGGGGTGAACAGAGTCCTTTTTCCTTAAGGTCTTATTCCTGACCTGTAGTTTCTTTACTTTCAATAGAGAAAGGGGAAGATTTAGTCTTGTTTTGTGGAAAGTCATAGGTCCACCCTGGACATTTTAGACATGTGTGCTAGATATCTCATGTGTGCTAGGGTAGTCTTGGGCTCCATAGTCCATATTGGGCTAATAAGTTTGGATTCCCAGCTTTGATGAGTTTCATTATTTACCAGTCATATGTGGAGGAAGAGAAAGAAAACCCATTTGTTCTGTTGCCTTCCCACTGGGTTGAGAGATGCCTGCCTCATCTCATCAGTGTTTGGCAATTAAGAAGGAAAAGAAATTTCTTTAGATCTCCTGTTAACATTGTTTTATTGAGAAGATTGAGGCAGGGAGCCCAACTCTTTCTACCTGTAGTATGTTGGAAAGCTCCTTGGGTATAGGAGAGCTGTGCCTTGGCCTCTGTTCTGCAGGTGGACACTTGGGTCTCCTGTCCCTTTTTTCTTGTCAGATGGGCACCAGCCAAGCTCTCTGCTGGCCATAACACTTTCAGCTTCCCCTCCAGAAGATCAGAGGGGACATTGCTTTTTCTGTTCCCATTTATTGAGTTGGGCTGCTTAGAAGCAATCAGATGTTCAGATGAGAAGGTAATTTAGTTCATTCTTTTTTTCTCCTAGTAATGTAGACAAGAAGAAAAAACTGCTGGCCAAGTTAGAAGAGCAGCTCATGAGGCTGTGCACCCAAGCCACAGACAAAGAGGAAAACAAGCAGGTCGCCCTGGGCACATCCAAACTCAACTACTTAGACCCCAGGATCAGCATCGCCTGGTATAAGGAGCTAAATGTTTGCTTTTTAAGGGTCTTGGGTTGTGTCCAAAAGTGGGGGTGGGGGTGGGGAGAGGACCTGCTAGTTGAAAAAGACAGAAGCAAATGATTGTTTTCCTGAAACTTTTTGTCATCCAATCTTGACCCATTTCTTCCCAACAATAATCTTGATCTTTCTTTGCTTGATCCTTTTTTTTTTTCCCAGTGTAGATTTTTAAAAATAACCGAAATCCTTATTTGTGGTACTTATTTTACCCACAACCCCTTAGCTTATTCTGACCTTCAGTTCACAGGATGATGTCACACATTGATATTCCTCTTCTGATCCCCAATTTTTCCTCTTCACACAAGTATTTGCAAAATCTTAATCAGTTGTTGAGTATCTGTCCTACAACCAGAATGGTTTCCTTCCCTCTCTAAAACCAAATGGAAAGCATACCTCCATGGAATCTTTCTAATCTCCCCATCCTCTTCCTTTCTCTTTTCATTTCCCCTTTTGTTATGATTTAACTCTTAAATTCATTTAGCATTTTTTCTTGTAACTTTTATCATGCAATATGTTGGACTCTTCCACAGGTGTAAGAAGTTTGGAGTGCCAGTGGAGAAGATTTATAATAAAACACAGAGGGAGAAGTTTGCCTGGGCAATCGATATGGCAGATGAAGAGTTTGAGTTCTAAACTAGTATTTCTGTATCTATTTTTGAATCGTTGAGGTTTTCGATTATTAAACAACATTGGGAGGAATTTTGTACAATGAAGTATTTTACTAAAGATATATTTGGTTCTGCAATCTGAGTGCTGATACTGCTTCCTAGGTCTTGGTCTTGGTCAGAAATATAACTGGGATTTCCTTTCTGATGTGAGTGTTGAGGTTATCAGCTTTTTGACTACTCTATCTTCTGGGATACTATTAAGTTTGATGACAGCAGTTCATCTCTATTGTACATTTTGTCCCTTGAATTTATTAAGGGAAAAATCTAAAACCAAATAATATGTATGGGTTGGGGTAAAAGAATAGGTATGATGTGTGAAGGAGGTGAGTTTCCTTTTTACTCAGGAGAAATTTTAGTAGGTTTTCTAAAATTACTAAAATTTAGTAGGTTTTCAGAGGGCTAGTTTTTTTTTTGTTTTTTTGTTTTTTTTTTTGTCTACAAGAAGAGGTTTCATATTTTAATTATCCTTAGTCAGAAATATGGGCAGCTTTGTTGCTAAGGAAATAAATAGTTGGCATCAATGAGTCAGCTGGGACTAGAACTTGGGTCTCCTAATCCCCGGTCTAGAGCTTTCTGTTGTAATACTCCCTTCAGTAGAAGGCAGTGAAAGTTGCTGATTTTGTCCATGCCTCTGCAAGGCCATTTCCTGCTGCTTCCATTTCCAGGCTTACGATGAGCCTGACTGCACACTTGAGTCTCCATCATTTCAGCTTCTTAAATAAGACATACCCCGCATCTCCATTCTCTTAAGGCTGGGATTCCATTTATCCCCTGGGTGCTCTATACCCCCTTCAGGGCTCAGATCTCAGGTGGGGCCCAGATGAGAAAACATGTTCTCAGTCTCCTCACCTGCAGGGTTGCCTTAGCCCCAGAAGACTCAGCTCCATGGTGTCCACATTGCTCACCTGGCAAGATACTTGATGAAACAGTTAACCAGCAGATATTTCTTGAACAACTGGCTCTTAACCAGGTTCTTTAGAAGGGATACAGTACACGCATAAAACCTGGTCCCTCCCCTCAACAAGCCTACAGTCTTAACAATAGGTGACAAGACAGGTACACAAATAGGAAGATATTTTCATGCTAATATGCATGGTAGTGACACTAAATAGAAACATTAAAGATTGCAAAGTACTGAAATAGAATTTTTTGGAAGACACGGGATTTCAGCTGCGCCTTGTAGGATAAGACAGGAGGAGAAAAGTGGTTCCAAATTGCAAAAATGAAGGCCCAGAAGCAAAAACAAATATGTATTAATGAATCACAGCTATAACTATGGTGGACTACAAGAATCATAGGCCTTTCAAGATAATCAAAGTAGTTTAGTTTATGTCCTCTAGAGAGTGAGAAGCAAGATTCTCAGCAGAATCATGTCAAAGGGGTTAAATTAATATGATGATTGGGTGTGAGATTTAGGGAGTGACTGAAACTAGGGAAATTGACTTCATCCAAAGATGAAAAAACCAGAAGAAAATGACAGAAGTACAAACAGAAGAATTAAAATTTGGTAATTATTTCTCAATTACCCATGCTTCCAAGAAAACATGCTCTACTGATTCTTTTTCCCTTCAGTCCATCCTGAGTAAGTATCCTGAGTAAGTCTTTTTGCCTGAAGACCTGCATGCAGCTATCAATTTCATCAATTGATTTGGCACTCATTAATTGCCTCTTCACAGGTGATTTTTTTCCAACATAAAACCAATTGAATAGCGTCTCTGTCCTTAAGGCCGTTATAATTTGAGAAGGTCTTGAAGGCTTTAAGAGGCAGAAAATCCAATTAAGAATTTTCTTTTACATATTCATGTGACAAGTTTTACTGAGGAGTATGTGAAGTCTGACTAAAGACTTTCTCACTGTTGTACTCAAAAGGCCTCTCTCCACTCTGAATTCTCTGGTGTTCAGTGACATCCGAGTTAAGCTTAAGCATTTTCTCACATCTTTTAAGCTTTTTTGGTTTCATTTCTGTATGGGTTCTCTGATGTTCAGTAAGTAACACAGATTGATTGAAAGCTTTTCCACATGTATTACATTCATAGGATCTTTCTCCTGTGTGAATTCTCTGATGCCGAATGAGATTGGAGCTCTGACTGAAGGCTTTGCCACATTCTCTACATTCATAAGGATTCTCTCCATGATGTATTCTTTGATGTCTAACAACATTTGAGCTATGGATGAAAGTTTTCCCACATTCATTACATTCATAAGGTTTCTCTCCAGTATGAATTCTCTGGTGCTTAATAGCATCAGAGCTCTGACTGAATGTTTTTCCACATTCGTTACACTCATAAGGTTTTTCTCCGGTGTGAATTCTCTGGTGACGTATAAGGTTAGAACTCTGGCTGAAAGCTTTGCCACATTCTTTACATTCATAAGGTTTCTCTCCATTATGAATTCTTTGATGTCTAACTACATGTGAGCTGTGAATAAAAGTCTTCCCACAGTCACTACATTCGTAGGGTTTCTCTCCAGAATGGATTCTATGATGTTTGATAACATCTGAGCTCTGGCTGAAGGTCTTCCCACATTCCTCACATTCATACGGTTTTTCTCCAGTATGAATTCTCTGGTGTTTAATAACATCTGAATGGCATTTGAAGCTTTTCCCACACAGCTCACATTTATGGGGCCTTGTTTCTTTGGCACTTCTCTTTTGTTTAACAAAATTTGAATTCTGAGTGAAGTTCTTTCCAGATATATTCTGTTCATGGTCTCCCTTCCCTCTGGGGGTTTTCCTAGGCAAGGAATCTTTCTGCCTCTCTGAATTGTCCTCAGTCTTACAAGATTCCTGCAATTCTGGTCCCTGAAGGACATCCAAGAATCCTGAAGATGGCAGTTCTGTGTGATAAAATACTACTTCCTTGGGAAACTCTTGCTTTGGGGTCCATTTTTCCCTCTCAGCATTGACCTCATAGCCTAAAACAAAACAAGACACAAATATGCCATCTAATTTCTGAAGGTAAAAATAACACTATTAGAAAAGATACCATGAAGGTTAAAAGTTTTAAAATATATAAAGCCCTAAAGGTGTCAGCATTACTACTAAGTTTTTCTCCTATTAAAATATTAACTCCCAATGGCAAAACACCATCTTTTTGCCTTTTACTTAGCTGATTGATTAAATAAAAGTAGAGACTGATTTAAAAAAAAAAGAAGAATCTGAATTTGTAACCAGATTTCTTGGCTCTCTTGATTCCATCACTCTTTCCTCCGAAATCTTCAAAAATCTTTTCCCAAAATTGGATTATATACCAAACCATGCCAGTTTTTCTATCACAACTTTAGGTTAATGGGGTAAAACTAGACCATAGATTTAGAGCAACAGGAACAATAAGTTATCTTATCTGGAGGTAGAACCTCCAGAGTTCTAGTCATTTCCACCCCCAACAACCAATTCCATTTAGTTTTGTAAAATAATCCTGTGCAGAGCCACGATCCAAACATGAACCTTATCCCAAATTTCAGTGATCATCTGCGGGGTCAATTTTGCCTCCTTTAATTAAGACTTCTAATTCCTTTTATTTCCCCCCCCTAAACTTTGGGTGTCTGTGAATAAAGACCTTGGAGGCTAGGGTTTTTACTCACTCATTTTCTTGGTTTTATTTCTATCAACTTCCGAGTATCTCAGTTGCAATTCTAATTCATTTTTGTAGCTATTTTCTATTACTAATTTGGGGAGCAGATATTCTCCTTTCTCTTTTTTAAATTTATAGTTCTTTTAATTCTATTTACAAGATACTAAATAAACCCATATTTGTCAGCCTTTGTTAGTTGTACTTCATTCTTGTCCAGGAATCTGGCATCTTTGTGTTTTAAGACATGATCCAGATGTCCAAATTTCAGTCTCAAATACCATTTTCTTAGCCAGCTATTCCCTATTCAGATTTATTTCTTCTGTATCTCTTGCTTTCAGTTAGCAAAAATGAAGAAAGTACAACCTTATGATCCTCAGAGCTTATAGATTTTAGAAACATTTGCAGTATTTTCAATGTTCCTTTTGGCACTATCATTCACATGCACATGAATCACTAAAAAGGAATGGTGGTCAACCATTTTCATAATGTTGGATTTTTTGACCCTGCAACCTCCACTAGTACGCTTTAATACTTTAAGGACATTTCTGGGAGGAGAAAAGACCTATCTGTACAAAAATATTCCTCAAACGACTGCAATAGCAAAAAATTAAAATTGCTAAGTCCAGAGATTTGAGAAATGCTTGGGAAAATATGGCATATATAATTGATAAGACTTGTACTGAGAGAAATTACAACTATAAAGCATTCAAAGAAATACAGAAGGAACCACACGAGGTAAGATGTGAAGGAATAAAACTGCCCAGAAAGTCCCACAAGTACAGTTTTAAGCTTTTAATGTTAAGACTGAGCTAACACTTTGGGGGACACACTGACTACAATCATGTAACATTAAATAGCAATTTAATTCAACTCAAGTAAGTACCTGTGTGCCAGGAATTAGTAGAAGACACTAAGGAAAAAAAAACAAAGAAATAATTCCTATTTCAAAGAGCCATATTTTACTACAGGGAGACAACTGTACATAGATAACATACAAAATGTATAGAAAGTAAATGATTTCTGCTACTACTTTTAAGTTGCCTAATCTTTCTAAGCTGAATTCTTCAGCTGTAGAATGAGGGCTGGACTAGATAACTTATTGTTCCTGCTTGCTCTAAATCTATGGTCTTACAAATACCAAGCCATTTGGGGACAGGATTGCTAACAATCAGAGGAATCAGAAAGTTTCCTGTGGAAGGCACTTGAGCTGAGCCTTGAACAGAACCAGGGGTTCCAGCAGAGAACCGTGTTGTTTGGTTTTTGTTGTTTTTTAACAGGATCCCTTTTTAGAAATAATCTAGGGGATGAGAAGGAGTGAAGTGGCCTGGACAGAAAGCCTAGTAGCTACAGAAAAGCCTCTGAGAATCTGCCCCAAGTCTAGGAAGGGATTATCACCTCGTGGGAGGTATGGTGATCTGAAGTCCAAATAGAAGTGCCAAAGAGAGGAAGAAGTTCTTCCACAGCCCAGTCCGGGTAGATCATTTCAGGCTTAGAGCCTAGAAACATGGGAGAGCTTTTGCCTTTGGAAATATTTTTTTTTCCTATCCTAACATGAGATAACAGTAACAACCAGCATTCCTCTGGTTTTCCATTTGGTAATCCTATCCAAAAAAAGGAATAGTGTGACATGAACAAGTCACTAGTTCAAAGTTAGTTGGAATCAAGCCTGTTCCTTGTAACTACCTTTTTTTTTGGGGGGGGGGCTGGGGCAATTGGGATTAAGTGACTTGCCCAGGGTCACGCAGCTAAGAAGTGTCAAGTGTCTGAGGCCAGATTTGAACTCAAGTCCTCCTGATTTCAGGACTGGTGCTCTATCCACCAAACCAACTAGCTGCCTCTCTTTCTTCATTTTTTAAGATGGGCACAAAATAATACCTTTTAAAATTTTACCAAGAATTAACGTTGAGCTAGTTCACTCACCTATAATTTACAAATTCTCTCACTCTTCTCTTTTTTTTGAAAATCTGAAGAACATTTTCCCATCTCTCTTCAGAGAGGTATTGCCTGTAGTCTGATAACTTTCAGATATCACTGACCACAGTCACATCCACCATTTCTTTTCTTAGTGACATAAAGTACATTTGGGTCAAGTGACTTATTCTGAGTATCAACCATTTTTGTTCAGCTGCTTCCAGAACAAAAGTTACTCTCTTTGGCAGTGAAAACAAGCAAAGAATGTGGCTGAAATAAGGTACTGGAGGAATCTGAAGTCTAAGTCAACATGACTAGAAATTTTCAAGGATGATAACAAGGCAAAAACAGGAGAAAAGATGATAGATGGTACCAGTGAAACTATAGGGAAGGTGGTCCCAACTCACTAAATAGACCTCAAAAGAACAAAGGTCACTGAGGAATTAGCATCTCTCATGTTGGTCCCATTAGAATTGTGAGGAGGGGCTACATGGGAAGAAGTGGCAAGGTCTTCAGATTTGTGAGGGGCCAAAAAGGCCACCACCTAAATAAGAAGACCCTCTAATATTCCTGATAAGTAACCATCCAGCCTCTCCTTAAAAACTTGAGAAAGATAGAGGAAGGGGAGAAGGAGAGAGAGAAAAAAAAGAGGAGAAGGAGGAGAAGGAGGAAGAAGAAGAATCAGGTTGGAGTAGCCCTGAGGGAGAATTAGAAGTGAACGGGTATAAAAGAATGTAGTATGATACAAGCTTGGTTCTTAAAATATCTGATGGACTGATGGGGAGTTATTGGAGGTGGACATGACTAAAGGGAATAGATTTCAGCTTAAGTTTCTTAAAGATAACATCAGTCAAAAAGTGGAATTGTCTGCCTTGAAAAAGTCTTCAGAGACTAAATAGCTTCCTTTTGAGGGGAGCATATAGACTTTTAACAAATATCTTAGAAATCATCTAGCCAACCCCTCGTTTTAGAGAAAGATCAATGGTTTGTACTTAGAACCTCATCTTTATGGGATAATCTATCAGCATCTTCCAAGTCCTTCACAACCTGAAGTGAGGCAGAGAAAAGTCCAGCAATGGCAGAGAAGTAGAAAGCTGGACCTGTGAAATCATGTCTGATTTTTTTGTCTTCCATTTCAAACCAGTGAGACCCTTAGTTGGCTTGTTGTGGAGAGGGCTCTAAGGTCAGCACTTCTCCCTGCCAGTGATTAAACCTTCTTAGAACCTCACACATCTTGTCACTGTCATGGCTCTTGAAAGGGAGCTGTCAGTCTTTCCCCCAGTAACCCCTCTAACTTTCTGGACCAAAGTACCCCTCCCTAGCCACTACTCCCTTAGTGTGTTAGTTTCCCATCTTTGCTGGCGGGGACTCTGCATTTAGATTTGTATTCCAATCTTAGTACATTGTCTGACACAGAGAAAACAAGCATAAATGCTTTTTCATTCATTCTGAGAGGACACTGACTATCATTCTAACAAACTAGTGAGTACCATGTTGATGATGATGGAAGTGAAGATGAGCCTGGCAGTTTGGGGGTCCTGATTGTTCTCCAGGCGAGGAGGAGATGGCAGGTGGAACAGGAGGTGACTTGCTTGGTGGACGCAGCGCTGCCATCTCCAAGGAAACTTCTTGTTGCCGTGCACAGATAGGACTAGACAAAAAGAAAGATTGTTCTGGTAAAATGATAAAGGGAGAACATAAGGACATAATGATGGAAGTTTAAGCTCCAAGGAAGTGTTCCCCCCCCAAAAAAAAATCCTATGGTTTGAATCCCAATTCTGAACAACTTTGAGATGCACCAAATGATCATGGAGATCCCTTTAGCTTGAAATCCTATGGTAGGAAGCTTGGAAACATCCCCAAAGACCCCATATATGAACACAGTCTCATCTATTTCATGGAGTTAAAAGCTTAAGAAAAAAGGAAATCAATATAGCCTAAGAACTAGATACTTGGCTGAACTATCAGATTTTAGCACCAGTGTTGAAATTTCCAGCGCAAATCTGATACCATAACTCGTTTAGGAAATTATCAGCATTGATTCAATGGTTTTGTATTAATAGCTTCCCTTCAGCTTGGGCACAGGAAGAACACTCACTGGCCTTTCCCACATTTCAGGGTTCAAGGACAGTTGAACTCTATCCCTGGGAGTTAGAATCAGTCTGTTCTGCTAAGAGATAGACAGGCACTTAAGTCCAGTTGCACACGTGGGACCCTCTGGGAATTCCAGGTGTACCAAAACCTGGCTTGGGTTTTTTTGGGGTTTTGGTCTTTCCCATACCAATAAGACCCTCAGTTGGTTTGTCTTTGGGAAATGGCCCTTAGACCCATTTCTCTCTCCAGTGATTAAACCTTTAAGGCTTAAAACCTGTCTTCACAGCACTTCATAGATCTCATCACCAAGACACAATGGGATTCACAGGGAAATAGCTTGGAGTCAGTTTGTTGGACTAGCGGATACTGCAAATACATGTAAATAGGGATGGTAGCATTTAAAGGCAGACACTAGTTAACTTCGTAAGTTCTCTACTTAACCAACAGTAGACAGAGGGAAACATTTTGTACTGCACTCATTTGCTTTGCTTTTTGGGGGAGTTTGGGGCCACTCTGGGCCTAGCAGTAAGAAGCCAAGGAGCTCAAACTAGGATACTCAGCCCTCTTGAAAATAAATACAAAAGGAATAAATAGATTTTAAAGAATCAAAGCTGGAAGGGACTTAAGAGGAATGCCCTTCCGGCTTCCCTAACAGAGAATCTTCCAGTTTTCACTTGTTTTTTTCTTGTGACTAATCAATTTTTCTTTTCAGCAACCCCTGGGCTGGACAGCCCACCTGGATATACACACACATATAATTTAATGGAGATGGTCTCTGTCCTTGAGTTTATATTCCAATGGAAAACTATACCTAGAGGAAGGTGGTGGTGGTCAAGGGCATTGAGACCTGGGAAATCAAAGGGTGACCAATGGAGTTAACAGTCCCTTTCTCAATGACAAGTATCTTCTTGGTGTAAATGGAATAGATGCCCCACACACATTCTAAGTTTCTACTCTGCTGAATAATCAGCCCTGGGAATAAAGAAAACTGAAAAGAGCTCTCCGTGGTCCCTTTTTGGTGAGTCCGCCTCAGGTCTTTCCCGAGCATCGCCCTATTTAGGGGCAGAGACACGACCAGAAGGGACTACAAGGTTATCTGTTACCAGCTAAGCCGCCACGGAAGCCCAGTTCAGGCTGCGCGCCGGGGCGCGGGGCGTCCCTCTCCTCCCAGCCTGGCAGAGCGCCCGGGAAAACTACCTCTAGACCGCTTTTGAAAGCTGTCGGGACACCCGGACTTCCTGGGACAAGGAACTGGGAGAGATCTGAAAACCATCCCCCAGGTCTGGCCCAGAGGCGACTCTAACTCGGGAGCCCAGCCCTGGTTTGCTCCCCGCCAGGTGAGGCCGTCCCAGGTGAGGGAGGACCCCGCGCTCCGCAGCTCCGTGAGGGGCCCGAACCATCCCGAATTCTGCCGCGTCTGCGGGTGAGAGGAGGTGTGTCCGTGGCAGCGCCCCCCGGCTCCCTCCTCCCCCCGCCCCTGCCCCGGCGCGGACACCACCGGCCCCCGCCCCTCCCGAGGAAGGAGGTCCCTGCATCTCTCGGGCCCCATCCCCAGATCGCTGGGATGCCCAAGCTCGGGCCGCCGCTGTTCAGGAAGGTCCCGGAGCTCCATCCATCCCGCCGCCAGGCGAGGGGGCGGTCCCTCGGCTCCCTCCTCCCCCTACCCCGGCGCGGACACCACCGGCCCCCGCCCCTCCCGAGGAAGGAGGTCCCTGCATCTCTCGGGCCCCATCCCCAGATCGCTGGGATGCCCAAGCTCGGGCCGCCGCTGTTCAGGAAGGTCCCGGAGCTGCACCCATCCCGCCGCCAGGTGAGGGGCGGTCCCCAGGGCCGAAGGAAGCCCCTGCCACCTGCCTCCGGGTCGGGCCGGCGCTGCCCGCCTCTTGTCCCGACCCCAGATGAGGGAGGCCCCCCGCTCCCGGTTCCTAGGTGAGGAGGGAGGCGGGGCCGCCTGGTCTCCCGAGGGAAGGAGGCTCCAGCGTTCTGTCCGGCTCCCTTCCCCCGCTGCGTGACGGGCAGCTCCCCGCCTCAAAGGGCCCCGGGACACAGCCGGAGGCGGACTCTGGGGACACGCACCGGGCTGCCGTGGGCAGGGGCTCCCCCACACCAGATCAGGGGCTCTCCGGCCGGGCCGCGGATCCCGAGGGGCCGCACACTGACCGAGCATCCACAGGCCCCGCGCCTGAGCCGAACCCCCGGCCGGAAGCAGGCCCACCCCCCTCGGGGGACCCGCCAAGCCCAGGGTCCCCCTTTCTCCCCTCAACACTTCCGGGGGCTTCCCAGGAACGGCGGGAGGCTCTTTTGTTAGGTTTCAGCCTGGGGAAGAAAGGGGAGGGGCGGAGAGGGAGGTCCTTGGGAAGGAACAAAGAACTATGGCCGAGGAGAGAGGACCGAGAAGGCGGGTCGTCCTGGCCGAAAGCCTTGGAGGGGAAGGAGATGGAGAAGAGACCCGCAGGGTTCCGAGGGAAGGACGAGGGACGGGAGACGCTTTGGAGGAGGCAGGAAACGCCACAATTACTGTTTACATTTTACAGAAAAGGAAACTGAGGTCAGGGAAAGGATGTGCCCGAAATCACACAACTAGACTCTGGGACAAAGTCTGGCTCCCAGGGGGAGAAAGCTCAGTTTTCCTTTACATCATTTCTGTAAGCATGGCTTTTGATGCAAAATTATTGGAGGCCGAAGACCTGCAACAGACTCCTCTGTACTTGTCCCAGGATGTAGTGCGACCCTTGTTATTTCTGTAACCTTGCTCTGGGTCCAATCCCCCCAATGTCCCTCTCTTTGGCTCTTTATTTAATCCATATAAATCTTTACACTGAAAAATTTCAAAATATAATTTTGCCTATTACTCAAATATAGTTTGTCTCAAATTCCATTCACATATCTGACAGTGCATATCAAGTATCCTCCTGTGTAACAAGTAAAACAGTTCATATATACTATGACTGCTGTGGGGGAGAGGGGTCTGACAGCCATATTCCATTTCACAGAAGATCTGGACCCTTTGGAGCCCATAAACAAGGCAGAAAATATATAAAAGTGCTCTGGAAGCCATAAGCAAAGCAGTTCTATCTTATTCTGGCGAGTCCAGCCTTCCCCTGATTCTCCACCAAATCATAGCTGGTTTGGACTTCTCTCAAGGAAAACAAACTTGGGATGGGTTGGGAGCAATCCTTCCCCAGCTGCCGTCCCTGCGCCAGGTCCCTTTAGCTGTGCAGCCACATACATGACCCTCTTTTCTCTGAGAAACTGGTACTGCCTGGAGACTTTGGTTCTCTCTCTACAAGTCTAGAATCTCACACTTGGGGTTACCAGAGGGGCACCTCCAAGGCCGGCATTACCAGGAAATTTCTTCTCACGTCTAGGAGGCTAGGACTCAGGAACTCAACAACTGTCCAAAATTCTCTCCCTTCTTTCCATAGGAGACACTTCCTCCACTTGGATTGTGAGGTTTTCGTTGCCACAACTGCCACATGGTTGATAGCTTATGGACTTGCCTCTCCAATACTGATACCAGGAATTCTGAAGGGATTTGGATGATCATGTCCATGACACTCATGGGTGCTTGTCCCAAGAAAGTCATTAATGGAGGCAAAGCTTTCCACACCTTCATCTCCCACCTCCCAGAGCTTAGATTTGCTTCCAGCTTTCTTGCATTCTCAAAAGTATCACAGAAAAGGTCAAAGGGGTAGAAAGGGATCAACTTCCCCTTCTTCCTAAGGCTGATCCCTTTACAGGCCAAGCACAAATACTGGAATTTGAACCAACTAATCTACTATGGGAAAAAGTTGTTGAAAATTAATCAAAAGCTATATCCTCCATCCACTAAAGGAGAGGCCATCTGGCACGGTCACATAGAGAAATAGTCACAGCAGCATTTTTTTTTTTTTTTTTTTTTTTTTGTAGTAGCAAAGAACTAGAAACAAAGTAAGCCTGTGGCTGTCATTATTTTGGTGTATATGGGATCCTTTTTTGTTTTTCACGTCCTCCTTGAGAAGGCTGAATACTACGGACACTTCCACTACTTTCCTTTCTTTTAAACTCTGTTATCTGGCTCTCACCTTATCCTTCAACTGAAACTGTTCTCTCCACAATTATTAATGGTCACTTAATCACCAAATCAAATGGCCATTCTTGATTCTCTTCTTACCTCTCTGCAGCCTCCATAACTCACTTCTTTTTTATTGAAGTTTTTTTTACCTTTAAAACATGCAAGGATAATTTTTCAACATTGACCCTTGAAAACCCTTGTGTTCCCATTTTCCTTCCTTCCCCCCACCCCTCCTCTAGATGACATGCAAGCCAATATATGCATATATTCACCTACTTTGTGAATATGACCTACCATTTCCAGGTTTTTGTCACTGCTCTCATTGTTTTCCTTCTGACTGCTCCTTCCCAATCTACTTTGCTAGAACTTCCTCCAAAGTGTGAACATTAACTTGTGTCCCACAAGGCTCTTCCCCCTTTACTGTATTTCACTTGAATCTCACCATATGTCTGCTGGGCATCTTGAACTGTTTCATAAACATCTTTAAGTTAAAGTACTCCAAACTTGATGTAAATTGTGTTCCCTTTAACCTTTGGGGGCCCTGAAACTGTCCCTTTTAATCTATAAAAGAAGGGTGATTGGGGGTCTCAAGCTCTCCCCTGGGAAAAGCATACCTTTACAGACAACACCCTCCCCAAGTTAAGTGGTATCCAAGCCTCAGGAGACTAATAAGACAACTCTGAACCCCGAATCTTCTCAGACATCCTAACAGACGATGGTGATGGGTAAAGAAATTCTCTTTTCAGTGTAATCCACCTTTACTATGTTCCTTGCCCACTAAGAGTCTGTCTTCCTAGCAAGCTGGCTTCTCAGTGCCAAAAAATCCCTTTTGCCACACAGATTTTGGGTTTGTGAATTCTTTCACATAGGACCTATGCCTCCAACCAGAGGGGATCTCCCACTTCATCAATTAGTTCTCTGACCTCATCAAACTGAAATCAATTCCCTGGCCCCCTCCCAACTCTTCCCTGTTCCTAACTTTCCTGTGACTGTTGAGGGCACTATCATCCTCCCAGTCACCTCATTTGCAACTTAAGTGTCATGCTTGATTCCTTGAGCTCTCTCACATATAGTCAGTTATACCTTTGAGCCTTCTCACAGGGCTTCATCTCTTCTCTGACTACTACCCAGGTGGGCCCTCATCACCTCCTGCCTGGACAACTGCAAATCTATTGACTGGTCTCCCAGCTTCCTTTCAACTGTCAAAAGTAAGAAATATGACTGCTGTGACATCCCCATTTTCAATTAATGTTGGTGGCTCCCTTTAGTTTCTAGGATCAAATATAACATCTTCTGTCTGACTTTTAAGGCCCTTTTTAATTTGGTGATGGAGTGAACGGAGTTGGACCTGGAAGCAGGTTTGGACATTCCTAGCCATGTGATCACAGGAAAGTCAGTTGTTTGCCTTAATTTCCTTAGTTGTAAAATTCAGATTCAGTTGCCAACTCAGGGTGGTTGGGAGGATCAAGTGAGATAACATTTATAAAGTGCTTAGCATAGTGCCCAGCACACAGGAGGTGCTATCTACAGGCTAGTTGACTGTCACTAACTTAGTAGTGGGATCTCCAATTCAAAGGTTATAAACATTTTAGTCACTTTCTAAGCATAATTCCAAACTGCTTTCTACAATTGATTGAATTATATAATAGTTCAATCGACATCGATTATTCCCATCTTTTAACCTCATCACCAATTTGCTAAGTGTAAGAATCCTCACTGTTGTTTTGACTTGCATTTCCTTTATTATTGATTTGGGTACAATCTCACATGCTTATTCATTTGGGAACTATTTTATGCTTTTTTTTTTTCTGATTAGTTACATAGGATGACTCAATGAAGGGGAGAAATTGTATTCAGAAGTGAAGAGAATATAGAAATATTTTTTTAAAGATTATAAAACCTCTTCTCCCCAAAAGCTCAGATTGATTAGACAATTGTCTTGATGACATTCCCCTTCCCCCTATTTAAAAATGTAATCCATAAAGTCATTTCCAGTCATTCCTGCTGGGTACACCCTAAGGCTCCAGGGCCTTTTCCATTAGACTTTCAACTTAAATCTTCCACATATTGTCTTTTCCATCACAGTAGGGGCTCCTTGAGAACAGGAACTATTCTTTTGTCTCCACAGTTCTCAGCAGTGTTTTGTAAGCACTTAATGCTTTATTCATTCACTCTCATTTCAACCTCCCTTTTTCCACTAAAATCTCCCTTGTGACAAAGAAGAATAGGCAAAAATCTACTGAAATAGTTCCTGGGCCTGACAAAACTATAAAGCTCCCTCTCCACTAGAGAAGGAAATAAAGATTCATTATTTGTCTTTAAAGACAAAGAATGATTGATTGCTCAGCAGCCTTTTAAAGTTCTTTCTTTCCCTATACTTTTAACTCACTCATAGCTTGGACCCTCCAAACACAAAGGCAGGGAGAATGGTAGTATTTTCTTTGATTCATCATGTCCCTGAAGAGAATGAATTCTGTATGACCTGAGTGAGCCTTGTAAAATTATGTAAAATCACAAAAAAAAGCTCCTTTGAGCTACAAACACAAATAGTTTTGCATCCTCTCAGAGCAAGATAAGCTTTCTTGAGGGAAGTCACAATCCCAGGCAAGATTTCACATTTCCTTGAAACTTCCCTTAGAGGAATACATAAAATAGGTCTTCAAAAAATGGCTTTTTGCAGATCACTTCTTTCTTGAGAATGATATGCTGCCAAGAGAATTACTCTTGGTGTCTCTTTAACAATAAAGCTTTTTACCATAGCCTTTGGAGGAACACTATCCAAGCCTGCCTAACCTCTTCATTAATACCCTCATCATCTCCACACAGAATTACTCTAGGAAATCTCCAAATATGTTTTAAGTCTGGGTTTTTGCAGATGTGAACAACAAGGTCCCTAGGTCTCCATAAGCAGTAAAGGAAATAAAATTCATACTGGGTAAAAGACAGTGTATTTATCTGACAGAAAATGCAAGTGGTACAAAAATTTAGAAGCCATCAACAATGTATACAGATAATAACTTTTCTTAGCTTCCCTTAAAAGTTAATAAACTTGACATTCTAATGGAATCCCTGTTTTCTCACATCTTACACAATACCCCTCATATTTGTAGACGCAATCTGTTTAGATTTCCCCTGTGGAAGGTAAAAACACACTTTCACTCAACTATTATTGTCCTAATGATTCACAGTAATAATAGGAAGCAAAATCCAGGCTTTCAGTTCTACTTTATGATGGTTTTCTGATTAGTTACTGATCTTTTAATTTTATTATATGGCTCATCCTTTTCTATCTACAGGAAGTACAATATTCAGAAACTCCCCTTCCCTAAAATGTCAGATTACTAAACTCTTGAACTTGAACTACTCAGGAGGCAACCTCCAAAGCTGGAAATGACCCATAATTCTTCCCTCATCTCAAAACCTAGTTTCTGTGATCATACTGGCTAGAAAAATGTAGATCATCCTTCCACAAAGATTGGACTTCAGAAACATTGCCTGTGAATTTGCCTCTCGGGTCATGGGGGCAAACACATGTCTGCTTCTGTTGTGTGTTTCTAGAGGAAATCTTGTTATCCCTCCGATTCCTCAGCCTTTGGACGTCCACTGAACTGGGAAGCTGCCACTTCTTGGGATGAGACAGGAATCGTCAGGTAGTGCCTGAGATCCCCAAACTCTCAAATTGGGTCACTTGGATTCATCAAGCACATTCAGGTCACTATAAGCTTCTTCACAAAGGAACTTTACCTGCTCCTGGAGAGGAGAACAAGGGAGAAGTCTCCCATCTGTTAAATAAGGATATTGGACGCAATCTCTGAGAATTTTTCAGATTCTAATGTTTTAGATTGGATTCTTAGCTTCACTCCCATCTTGTTTTTCTTTGTTTTGCTTTCCAGAGTTCCTGAGTTGTGGTAAATAAAAGAGGCCTAATTAAGACTACTTGATTGCTTAATAACTTCTTCCAGTTCTCATCCTTCTCAATTCTTGTAATGCTCCTTACAACGTCCAAAAAACATCTCTTTCTTGAAAATTTTTCTTCTCTACATATCCAAGAACTCCAAGTTCTTCTTAGAAGAGTGCCAAGTAAAGGGGAACAGCCACACATTTCAAAACAATTAACGTACAAACATTTCATCAGGGAAAAAATACTAGCAACTTATGTGGGATGCTACGACAGAAACAGTGCAATAGGAATTACCTGCTTGCTAGCAATTTTTAATATACAAAGATTTCTCTAAAGTGGATAATCTATTATACAAAGCTCTCTTTCCTCCTTATTTAATAAATAGGGAGGGTTATTAAGAGGGGTATCTCTGGTATGAATTCTCTGATGTTTGGTAAGCTGGGTTCTCCGAAGAAATGTTTTCCCACATTCATTGCATTTATAGGGCTTTTCTCCTGTATGAATTTTTTGATGTTGAATAAAGCTTGACCAACCTCGGAAGGCTTTTCCGCATTCTTTACATACATAGGGCTTCTCTCCAGTGTGAATTCTCTGATGATTAATAATGTCTGAACTTCGACCAAAAGTTTTCCCACATTCATTACATTCATAAGGTTTCTCACCAGTATGAATCCTCTGATGAGTTATAAAACCTGAACATCGACTGAATGTTTTACCACATACCTTACATTCATATGGTTTTTCTCCAGTGTGAATTCTCTCATGTTCA
Source organism: Sarcophilus harrisii (assembly GCF_902635505.1). Classification (NCBI taxonomy): domain Eukaryota; kingdom Metazoa; phylum Chordata; class Mammalia; order Dasyuromorphia; family Dasyuridae; genus Sarcophilus; species Sarcophilus harrisii. The sequence continues at coordinate 639,420,255 of NC_045426.1, read as the reverse complement.
ACAAGTAACGAAAATTGATTAAAAGCTTTGCCACATTCACTACATTCATAAGGCTTCTCTCCAGTATGAATTCTTTTATGACGTATAAGATTTGAACCCTGGCTGAAGGCTTTGCCACAGTCATTGCATTTATAGGGTTTCTCTCCACTATGAATTCTCTGATGTCTAACTACATGTGAGCTGTGAATAAAAGCTTTCCCACAATCACTACATTCATAAGGTTTCTCTCCAGAATGAATCCTATGATGTTTAATAACATCTGAACTCTGGCTGAAGGTTTTCCCACATTCCCCACATTCATAGGGTTTTTCTACAGTATGAAATCTTTGATGTTTAATAACATCCGAATAACATTTGAAGCTTTTATGACAGATATTACATTTATGAAGTTGCCTTGCAGTGCTTTGTGGATATGTTTCCGGATTTGAGATGACATCGAAGTCTTTCTCCCCCTTAGGAGCTTTCTTGTCAAAAACTGTTTCAATCAAGGAATCTTTTTGTATCTCTCTACTCTCCTCACTTCTGCAAGATTCATAACATTCCAGTCCTTGGGGGATATCTTTAAGGAATCTGGTCATCACTGGATAGGATTCTCTTTCAGGAATTGTCATAGTATGGAATCCACTCTTCTCAGTACAATCTGAAAGAAAGAAGCAAAAAAAAAAAAAAAAAAAAAAAAAAATTACCACAAATGGCATGAGATTTCTGCAGAGAAAAAAATAGGCTTGGCAAAGGCCACTGGATACAACATTGAAGATAACTCATATTTACAAAATGATTTTTTGTGTAGCCAGAATGCATATACTTATTCCTACTTTGTGTATAAAGCATAAAGAGTAATTTACCTTAGTGAAATAAGCCAGATAAAATGTATAAAACAATGTAAAAGGAAAGAACAAAAAAAGAACAACAACAAAAAAAGTGGCTTTTCTGAGTTGAAACAAAGATACAAAAATGTACCTCCCTCCTTCCCTCCCTCCCTCCTTTCTTTGAGGAAGGGACTATGGATATGGAATATGTTGTCAGACTCAATGAAGTGAATTATTTTTGCTACACTGATTTTCCCTCCCCCTTTCATTGTTATGAGGGATAAACAGCCCCTTAGGTAGAGGAAGGAGAAGGGAAAGTTTTGAAAGTAAAAATGATGGTTAAAATAACTAAAGATAACACAAATTTAAAAATATATAATGACTTGCCCATGGCCATTCACCAGATTTGGAACACAATCTATATCTCCTTATTTGAAGCATAACATTCCTCCTACTATACCATGCAAGGCACTATACAAATGAAGATAATGTTATTATTAAAGTAGAATCCATTGTAATCAGGGAAGACAAAGCTCCATATCCCCAAAAAGAATGAACTATGAATTTGGGGACAAAGTCAAGAAATTAAATTAAAATTAAATCCTCTTAAACTGATCTTAGCAAAAATCAAAATAGAATAGATGAGTCAGGTGCTATCTCTCCTTCATAAAATCTTCTTTGACGTGTAACACCGCTCCTGCTCCAACTGTTATGCCACAGTTCTCTTTTATTGTCCTGGCTCAGTTTCCCTAATTATCCTGACTCAGTTTCCCTAAATTGTCCTGCCTCAGTTTCCCTAATTGTTCTGCCTCAGTTTATAATTGTTTTGCTCAATCCTACAAAACCTCACCTCCCTCTTAATCATCAGAATATTAGATGAGGATAAAAAAAATCTCATATTTTAGAATATCAGAATGCCTCTTCCCCATCCCAAGCTATCAGAATATCAGGTACCGTCTTATCAAGATGCCTCTCTCCATCTCCCAGGTGCCTGCCTCTATTATGTCATCCCCCTCTCCGGAAGCTCACCCCACCCTGTCAGAGTCCTGCTCTCAGCACCCTGACTCTGCCCCTGCCTCAGTCTACCCCGAGTCTGAGCCATGTGTGTGTATGTCATTGAGAACTCACATTGTTTGCTGGATTCTTGGAGACGATAGTCTCATTCAGCCCTGGGACCAAACCATGGATCCATTTGGTCCCAGTAAATCTCTCCCTTTCAAATAAATTATTAAATACTCTCTAATCTCTATTTTGCCTCACTTTCTCAGGCATTACACAACTAACAATCTTTCCTTCCTCAAATTAAACAGTACTTTATGCATCTTTCTCATGTTCTTTCTCCAAAAGCAGACAATCCTTTGCCCATTTTATTCAACCTTGCCATCCAAAAGTCCCAACCAAATGCTTCTTACTTAACCCTTTCAATGTGTCCTTTGGAATGTCTGTTCCATTGGTAACAAATGTTTTCATCTTAAATCTTTTCCTCCCTCATTCCTTTAATCTTCTAGAAATCACCCAAACGCCCACAAAATCCTGACTCTCCTCCTCCACACCACCTGCAATAAACTCTACTGGCTCCCTATCACCTCTAAACTCAAATACAAAATTCCAGCATTCAAAGCCTTTCATAATCTAGCCTTTTCTTATCTTTCCAGTCTTCTCACACTTCATGTATTCACTGATTCAGTGACACTGGCTTCTTGACTACTGCAAAAACAAGACACTCCATCTCTTGGCTCCCGGCATTTTCTTTAGTCATTCCTCCATGCTTGGAACACTCTCCCTCTTTATCTTCAACTAATAGTTTCTCTAGCTTCCTTTAAGTCCCAACTAGAATCTCATCTTTTACAAAAGCCTTTCCCAATCTCTCTTTACAATGCCTTTCCTCTTTTAATTTTTTTTCTATTTATCATACATAGCTTGTTTGTACATAGCTGTCTACTTATTTCTAACTTGTTTGTATATAGTTTACTTATTTCACTCTTTAGTTTATGAGTTCCCTGAGAAGCAGACTGTCTTTTGCTTCTTTTTTATAGCTTCAGAACTTAGTACAGTACCTGGCACATTGTAGGCATTTAATAACATTAAATGACTGATGATATTGCTTCCCTGGACATCCTTTGCACCCTAATTCCCCTCAGCTCACTGACTGAGAAAAGGAATTGGAATTCTTTGCCTCCCACTGCCTCTTCCAAGTTCTCCCCCTACCTCTACCACTCAAAATTTCTTCTTTGAGTTGCATACAACCCACATCTTCCATCCAATCAAAATTCTGGTAGCTAATGTTTAGAGATCTCCAGGTTACTCCTTCTCAAAGATTTCAGTTGCTGACCCAGTAACAGGGAAGTTTATAAGAGAGAAGCATTTAAGGAGAAAGAAATGGACATGTTCTGTCCATTCTGGACATGTTGAGTTTAAGAGATCTACTGGACATCCAGTGTGAGATGGTTGTAAAGCAATTAAATATATGAGACTAGAAGTCAACAGAGATGATAACATAGAATAATTAGTTTTGAGACTCATCATCACAGTGATAATTAAATTCATAGGAGGTAGATGAGATCACCATGTGAAATATAAATAGAAAAGAGGCAAAATATTGTAGTACTCTCATGATCAGAAAGCTTGATACAGTAAAGAAGACTGAGAAGGAGTGGTCTAATAGGTAGGACAAGAACTAAGAATAGTATTCTAAAAATCTAGATAAAAGAAAATGATCTACCAGTGCCAAAAGCTGCAGAAAGATTAAGAATGATAATTGAGAAAGGGCATGAATTTGGCATTTAGTTTTTTGACAAATATTAAATGTTTGCTTATTGCCTTTCCCTTGAGATTGTAAACTCCACCAGGGTGGGCATTGCCTTCTGTCTTTTTGTATATCCAGCACATAAGACAGTGACATATAGGAGAGGTTTAATAAATACTAGTTGACTACCAGAATTTGGACAAGCCATTTAACTTCCATAGGCTTTAGTTTCCTAATCTACAAAATCAAGGAGTTATACCAGATGGTGTCTGAAGTCCCTTCTGAATCTTGACTGGTGTCTTCTGGGTTTCAGTATCCCAGACTCTATGAGGGAGCTAGAGCAGATTGCTTCTGAGGATGCTTTGTAGAGGGCTGAAATGTTGCACTGAGGTCGGTTCAAGCACTTCTGGGCTAATTACTGATTGGACAATACTTTATAAGCATATGCTTGGAAAATGGTCCTTCCCACTATCCTGTGCTGGCTCAATGATTGGTGTATACAGAGGACTGTAGGAGGGACTAGGGGATGGAATAAGATGAGCCAGAGTCATTTTTTGCGATAGACGAGGAAGAAGGCAATAGCAGAGATTCTATTTCCATCCTGTTCACGTCTACCCCTAAAGACCAAGAATAAAGACTAAGGACTTTTGCTTATCCTGACTCTGGATAATTCTGGGGTGTCTGGGGTGCTAGCGCGGTCATCACAATGCTGGAAGCCCATCTTTCTGGAATTTGAGATGAAATTCGAGAGAAATATGGCATTCTCTCAATTTCCTAATCTGCCCTAAAAATAACCTTAAGCCACATTAAGATATTCCAAAATTCGACAATTAGGAAAGCAGTCCCACAGGATTCCAGAACAGGCTCAAGAATGGTTTGCTGTTTGATGTCCTGGGGTTAAGTTACTCTGTTGAGTATAGATTTATAACAAAAGAAAACTCAGTCTCAGTACTTTATGGGAAGTACAGGGTAAAAAAAGACAGATTCTGTATCACAGTCATAGACAATAGGACAGGGAGCTCTCAATATAACTAAAACATTAATAGAGAGAAAATGGGTCTTAGCTTTCTGCCAAATAGGATGGGCCTGCATAGAGAAATAGATTCATTTTATAGATAAGGCAGCAGATCCAGAAAGGATGAGTGACTTGCCCAACCAGAGTCAGGGTTTGAACCCAGATCCTCCGACTCCCATTTTCATATTCTTCTGCTCTGTCAAACAAAAGTGGGAACTGTCTGAGGGCTTGGACGTAGAAAACACTAGAATATTTGACTGATCCCAAGATAAATGATAGCTGAATATCTTTGATAACATTTTTCTGGGTCCTTATCCCTTCTTTCAGGGATGCCTGTACTTTTCATCCTTTTTGATATTTCTGCATCATTTGAACTATCAAATATTGCTCTCTTCAAACTCTGGCTTCCATGATGTTTTCATCTGATCTGAGCAGAAGCTTTAATACAATTAGTATTAAAGAAACATAACAGAACAGCTACCTCCCCCTCAACTGACCAGTGCCTCTGAGTAGTGGATGCGGGGTGGGCTACAGGGGTAGATGGGAGAGTCCCAACTCTGCAGAAGCTGGCAGTCTGGGGAGAGTCTGGCCCTAAAGTGATTTCCATCCCGCAGGGATTTTTTTTCCGCTTTCCTTAAGTTAACTCCATGGTATGCATTTTCTGATGTTGAATGGGATGAGAACTCAATCTGAAGGCATTCCCAAATTCTGTGCGCTCAAAGGGCTTCTGGCCAGTGTGAATTCTCTGATGTCCCTGCTGCCCAGTGAGGGCCTAAGCCCGGGGCTAGAGCCCTGGCGGTAGGAGGGGCTAGCCCAGGCCCGCTTCGGCCGCCCCAGGATGAGGGGTTTTTAATGGCCACACGAGCTTGCTTCCCTTTGCAATCCCATGTCTTTTATTCATGCTTCCAAAAGCGCTCCTCGGAGGGGGGAGGGCGATTCTGCGTGACGCTGCCCAGGTCCCAGAACCGCCAAGACTTCGGGTCGGAGTCTTCGCCTCCTGCAGCCTGGGATCCCAGTCCGAGAGGCGGAAGGGGCCGGGGGAGACATCATCGTGCAGCCCCTCACGAGACAGGAAAGCTGCGGGCCGCCCGGGGATCAGGCGGCGGCAGCCTCCAGGATGACGAAGATGACGAGGGCAGCCCCGGACGCCAGCCGGGGGCGTGGCCTTTATCTCCTTGAGGCCTGGGAAACTGCACGAGGCGCTTGCGTAACTGCAGGCACGGGCGGGAGCTGTCGCCGGTCCGGAAGCTAGCATTAACTTTTGCTATTCCCGGGCGTTCCTAGCCAAAGCAGCCCTTCCCGGCGCCCCGTGGCACACACAGAGCAGTCGGGCGGCGCGCTTTCATCGGGCCCCTTCCGAGCACCAAGCGCTCAGTCTGCGCCGGAGACACAAAGCTTGGGACTCCGTCGTGGCGCGCACGCGCACGCGCAGCGCGGGACAGCCCATGCCGCCTGTAATGCGCAAGCGCGCGTAGACTGCCCCGCCAGCCCTCCCGGGACGCGAACGCGCTCCCAGAGCCGAGACCCGCTCCGCCCCCCAGCCCCTCCCCTACGAGCACGCGCACGGCGGCCAGGCGGAGGCCCGAGCCGGGAAGAGCGCCCTCCGTCTCTGGCTGACGCAGCTGCAGCAGCGCGCGCGACCCCCAGAGCCCGGGGCGGTGGCCACCGCGCGGGCTTACCCGAAGCTCCGAGCGACACGCGCAGATTCCCTACGTGTTCTCAGCCCCGAGCGGTGCACACATCACACACAGCCCGAGCCGCGTTCCGGGCAGGAAGTGCTCCCCGACCTCTGGTCCGATGGTGTCCCTCGGCACTTCCGGTGACGCTCTAGGCGCTCGGGAGGGCTAGCGCTTTGTGTCCGCTGGAAGAGGAAAGGCACGGGGAAGGAGGAATCCTATGCTACGGGGCTATGCAGACATGCGCTCATTCAGGCTTCGCCTCGGATTTCAGTCCGACACAAGAGGAAACTGAGGCGGGCAGAGGCGAAGGGAACTCTGAGGGCTGCTCCGGATCAGTGGGAACTCCGACCTCCCGGGCTCCGCCCCCGGCACCTAAATACTACCTGGTCCCCTTGCCTCCCTCTTTGCTGATTTCGCCCTTGTCCCCAAACTGTCAGCTCTGTTACCCATCGCCCTGCTTGTGGGGAATTCTGCCCCGCCTCCATTAAAAGTTCCTTAAAAGTAAAAATGTTTCTAATTTTCCACTTCTTCCTTTAGAGGGTTGTGAGTCTTTTAGCAGACTTTTTCTATTTGCTCATCGTTCCCCGTCTCTGTCTTGTTTACCTGTTAAGTGAGAAGGCACGGGGCTGGATCTTGCAATTGCAATCTCCTTCAGTAGCGCCAAGATTTATCATCGGCCAGTCCCTTCAACTCAGCCAGATCCTGTTTCAAAGAACGGGCCTAAAGACTTAAGATGACCTACCGGACAGTTGTGATGAGCAAATGATTTTTTAATAAACCTTAAAAAGCTGGGGAAGTGTGAATTAAGTGAATATTGCACACTGAAGAGCCTTAAAAATATGATGACATAAAGTAGAGATTAATTCAGTCTGGGAAAATGAAACTGAACAAGCCGGCTGTTTGGTTTCCTTGCTCCCTCTTTTCCCCTTCTCATCCATTCTCCACTAGCTGTGAAATCCAGATCCAATCATGTCACATTCCATCCTCCCCTTTAATAAACTCCATTGGCTTCCCCTAACCTACTGCATCAAACATAAAACCCTCTCTTTAGCTTTCAAAGTTCTTCTTAAATCAATGCTTTGGAGACTGGGAACATTTTACTTCTCTAATATTCTAAGTGTAAGTGAGTTTAGGATATGTGGAGTTTCATGATTTTGTTATTCCATCAAGATTTTTGGAGATGTTGCTGTCTATGAATTCATATACCAAATCCTGTTACTAAGGAAAAATAGATCACAATGATATTAGCCAAAACCAAACAATTAAACAAACAAAAAACCAAAGTCCTTCATAGTCTGGCCCCTTTCTATTGTTCCAGTCTTCTTACACCTTATTCCCCTCTTTTTCCCTTTTTATTATTTTTTATTATTTTTCCCTCTTATTCCCCTATTTTGATCTAGTAATATTCATCTTCTTGCAGTTCCTCATAATAAAGTTTCCTTACCATTTTTATTAGCTTTTTTTTCTACATGCCTGGAGTGTTCTCTCCTCATTTCTGCCTTTAATTTCCCAAATAATCAGACATATGTGTGTGTGTATTGATAGATACAGATAAATGTGTATATATTTATATACATATGTAAATATAAAATATTTGTATATAGTCTCCCCCCATTAAATGAGTTCCTTGAGAGCAGAAATTGTTTTCTTTCTGTTCCCCAAACACTAAGCACAATGTCTGGCACATAGTAGGCACTTAATAAATAAATGTTAGTTGAAACAGCTGCAAAGAAGATAGCAAAGAAAAAAAAAACTTGCTCTATGGGCATTTATAGGTGAAATCTATCAGAATCACAGGTAATCAGCTAAATCCATTCACTCAAGAGCCAACATTCAAGACAAAATAGTACAAACAAGAATCATTCCCTAAATGGATAAATGATCAAAAAAAAGATGACAAGATAGTTCTTAAAAGAGCTACAAGCCATAAGGAATATGTTGCTAAGTCTCTAATAAAACAAATCAGAACTTTTCACTAAAGCAAACTCAGCTAATTTACAAAGATGTCAAAAAATGAAAAGTCATTGTTGGCAGGTTTGTGGAAAGACAAGCACATTAAGACACTGATGATAGGCCTATGAATTGGTATAAACAACCTGGAAAGCAATTTGAAATTATGCACCAAAAAAGGTTATGAAAGCATCCAAACCTTTTGGAACAAAGATCTTACTGCTGATCCAGACAAGTTTAAGAAAGGTTTCAGTGTGTGTGTGTAACTATAGATGCATAAATAAATATGTTTCACTTATATGCATAAATATATACATACATACCTCACACAAAATATTCATAGTTGCACATTTTATGGAATCAAAGAATTGGAAACAAGTAGATATTCACTGAGAAAGGAACATAATGCATCATAAGAAATGAATATGAAGAATTCAGAAAGGCATGGGAAAACTTGTATGAACTGATACATAAAAAAGTAAAAGCAAGAAAACAATGTACACAATGACAAAAAAAAAAAAAAATTTATTCTGTATAATGACCAAGTTTTGCCCCAGAGGAGAAATGAAGAAATACATCTTTCCTCAATTTGTAAAGATGGGAGACTATAAGGATGGAATGATGGGTAGACCCAACCAATATATTGGTTAGGTTTGCTTAATAGTTTTTCCTTTTAAAAAATTCTTTGTTACAGGAGTGGCTCATTGGGTAAGGGAGGAGCAAAGGTGTTCAGAAATTGATGGGAAAACAGAAGTGAGAAAAATTTGTCAATAAAGAAAAAACAATTTGCTGCACAGATAGAAGATATATTCAATCATGCCCAACTCTGAAGACAAGACATTGCTAAAACCAAGTAGATAGCTTCTTCCTGCTTCTTCTCCAGCACTGATTTTTTAAAATAAGAGAATCTGAATGGGAAGAACCTGAAAGATCCTCTGTTTATCTGAGGAGGTATTGCTTCTATAATAACATTTCTGACAAGTATCTGGTTAACTTCCTATTGAAAACAGTGATTTTTTGGACATAGTTATGCGAAAATTTATTTTGCTTGACTGATGTACATTTTCTATAAAGGTTTTGCTTCTCTTCTTTTTCTCTATGAGGAAGGCTTAATGGGAGATAGAGAAATGCTTACTACTGGGGGGGAGGGGGAAGGGGAAGAAATCCTACAGTGATTAGAAACTTGCTTTCTATAGGCAATCATTCCATTTCCAGACAATAACAACTCTAAGCCTAAATTATAATTGTTCAGAAACTTTTTTTTATACTACGCCAAAATGTGCTTCTGTGCATTTGAGGTGACACTGATGCGGGAAAGATTCCAATCTTTGATTCCCAACCCCCTTAGCTAATGTAAATTACCCTTTGACTCACAAATCCTGGTCCCTTTGAATTCCAATAGAAGGTCCCGACCTGTCCCAGCCCCACCCGAATCTGAGCCAACTTTGGGGCTACACTCCAAAGCCCCTCGAGCTAAGTCTCCAACTTAAAAGGACCACACTGGGAACCCCTCTTTGCAGAGATTCCAAACATGGTCGCCATGTGAGGACCCTCTGTCCAGTGCCCTCCTTATCTCTACCTTCACCTATCTCCTACTTCTAAACTCAATAATAAACCTCTTTTATTAATCTAGCGCTCTGGGCCAATAAATGCTTTTATTGGGAATCTGCGCCGCTTCTAGACCTCATATACCGCCCTATCCTTGCGCCGAATCTAAGGGGGTTGCAGGGGAACTCTGTTTGACTCCCTGTGCCCCAAACCTGCCACTAGACCTTAACTAAACCCTAATTTCATTTAGGTACCCCAAATGTAGACCTCAACATGTGGTCTACACCTCAACATTCGGTTCCTAACCTCAACAACACCATTAAAATGAGATTTCAGTCTCTGTCCTTTAGTTACATCTAAAGCTATCATGACTGTCTTCCTCCAATAGTGTTAAGAAGCTAACAGCATAAATTGCCTCCCAGAGAAGTGAGAACAGACCTCTGCATTCAATAGATAAATAGAAGACTAATTAAAAATTGTCCTGTGGTACCTTGGTAATTAGTGTTCTTCCTGGAGTTCCTCAACTGTAAAATAATACTGGATACTACTACTACTATTATCCCTCCCAGGACTATTGTGAGGATCAAATGGGATGGCACAGAGTGCCTGGCAACTAGCAGGTATTTAATAAATGTTTCCGTCTTTCTCCTGGACAAATGCCATGCTAATTTACTCAATTCTCATCCATCTTTACCTCCCGCTCTGACATTCAACACTTACTTCCTCTTCAAATATTCTGTCTCTGGCACCTACATCATCCCAAATTCTCTTAGTATTCCTCAGATCTGACAGTGGGAGTGAGGTAGGGGGTGAAACAGCCGCACAAGCTGTCAAAACAATGAAGCAATAAGCATTTATTTAGCAAATCTTATGAGATGAAGGCTTAGGAGTTGCATAATGCAGGTTAAATGCCTGATCTCCAAAATCTTACAAACTCTTGAAAAGATGCTTTAGACTGAATTCTCTGCTCTCACAGATTCTCCTTTTTCTTTTTTCATTACACTAACTGGTTTATTCTGGAATGTGCTCTTTAGTATGAATTCTCTAGTGCTTGCTAAGCTGTGTGCTCCGAATAAAAGCTTTTCCACATTCACTGCATTTCTAAGGCTTTTCTCCAGAGTGAGTTCTCTGATGTTGAACAAAACCTGACCATCTTCTAAAGGCTTTTCCACATTAATTGCATACATAGGATTTTTCTCCTGTATGAATTCTCTGGTGATTAATAACACCTGAGCTATGACTAAAGGTTTTTCCACACTCATGACATGCATAGGGCTTCTCTCCAGTATGAATTCTCTGATGTTTAGTAACATCTGAGCTATGACTAAATGTTTTTCCACATTTCTTACACTGATACGGTTTCTGTCCCGTATGAATTCTCTCATGTTCAATAAGTAATGAAAACTGATTAAAAGATCTGCCATAATGATTACATTCATATGGTTTTTCTCCAGTATGAATTATCTGATGCTGAATAAGGTTTGAGCTCCGACTGAAGGTTTTTCCACACTCATTACATTAAATGTAATGGCTTCTCTCCATTATGAATTCTTTGGTGTCCAGTAACATGTGAACTATGAATGAAAGTTTTCCCACAATCATTACATTCATAGGGTTTTTCCCAGTATGTATTCACTGATATTTGATAACATCTGAACTTTGGTTAAAGAATTTTCCACATTGCTTACATTCATAAGGTTTCTCTCCAGGGTGAATTCTCAAGTGTTTAATAATATCAGATTGATATTTAAAATTTTTCCCACATGCTTGACATTTGCGAGGTCTCTTTCCTTTATGACTTCCCTGAAGTTCAACATTTGAACTCAGACAGAAACTTCTTTTATAGTTTTTAAGTTCTTGGTTTATTTTTCCTCCAGAAGTTATCTATGAAGGGCCTCTGTCTGCCTTGATAAACTGTCCTGCATTTCAGAGATTTCTATAAACTTCAGTCCCTAGGAAGCTTCACTTAGGAATTTTTTCCATATTGTGTCATTTGACTTTCCTCCTTTAGTAATTTCTTGCTTTGATATAGCTTCCTCTTATTAAAAGTTTTTTACAATCTGAAATGAGAAACAAAATAGAATCAGACTGCTGGAGGACAGAAATAGTATCATCAAATTGAAACTCATTTTAAAGGAAGTCCTTATCTCTCACACATTTTCCCTCTTTGTCTCTTACATTGCCAGAATAATCATTCACAGAAATAGATATGATCATATAATTTTTCTACTAAAAACCTTTAGTGACTCCTTTCTGCCTCTTAAGTAAAGTTTAAATTCCTTTGTCTGGTATTTGAAGAACATTTGAAGCTTTTCCATTCTTGTTTTATTATCCTCTGCACCCTCCATAATGTAGCCAGAATGAAAAGTTCTAGGTATTATGTCCTCTCTCATCTCTCTGCCCTGGCTGAATCCCTACTCATCCTTGAAAGCCCAGTTTTAAAATGGTACCTTTCCAAGAAAGTATTCCTTCTTGAAAACAGGCTTTCCTTATGGGCCTCACAAAGCACTTTTTGGGGGTGTCTGTGTAGCACTAATCTCATAACAATATATATCATAGTTATGTGAGGGTCTCTTATCCTTCTACTCTGTAAATTCCTTGAGTTAAGTGATAGTATTTTATCTAAACTCTCTATCTCTTCCATTGTCTAACAGGGCTTTGCAAGTAAGCATATAATATATGTTTATTGATTGATTCACTGGGTTGGACTAGACCACTCTTAAGTTCTATAATATTATGAATGAAGTTGTTGGGAAGAATTCTAGAATGGAGTGCAAAATGAACACATAGGATACACAACTGACACGAACTGCCAAACATTTGAACATGAAAGTTAAGGGAAATGAGGAGTTGAGAATGATGAATGAAAAATTCATTTATTAGGCACTTAATATGGGCTAACTTTGTGCTAAGGATAACTCTCAAATCTGGGTGATTAAAAAGATAGTGGTGCCCTCCACAGAAATAAGAAAATTGGGGAAGGGGGATGAGCTTCAAGAAAATGATGAATTCTTCTTTGGTCATCTTGAATTTAAGTTAACTATGAAATATCTTACTGGAAATAGCCAATAGGTTATTTGGACTAGATAATATGGGACTAGAACTCTCCAGACTAGGGCTATATAGGCTAATCTAAGAGAGAGATGATATAGATAGACAGATAGATAGATAGATAACAGATAGAAAATGGTGAGATCAGACCCGCAGTCAAAGGAAGTGAACTTGCTCCATGAAAAGGCCATATATTGGGAATCCGGAGCTTACTTACCTCCAGCCAAACAGATGACCTACTATGACATGTGTGGATAGGAGGTAAAAAGAGGTGCGACACTATTACAAACACATCCAATCTCCACATTCTGTTCTGAGCTACAGCTCTTCCTCCTGTTTTTGAGGCACAGCTATGGGGGAAAATCCCAGACCTTCTTAAAGTGGGGAACTTCTGGCATGGGTCTCTCTGAAGCCACCAGAATGTCCACTCCTACTCTGTTTCTCAGCATACTCTTTGTCCCCAGACTTTAAAGATTAAGAGCCATCCACCAGCCCTATCCCTTTATACCCTCCAGACTGGGCTTAGGTAGGAGGTACTCAGAAGTCACATTGGACTAGGGGAAGAAAAAATGCCTAGTTCTGACTTTTCAAAGAACTAGTGTAAGAGACTGAGTTGGCTGAAGTGAAGAATATCGATTACTTTTCCACCTTCAGCTACTCCCTGTGTACCTACAGCATCAATTAGACACAGAGACACACATAGACACACAGACATACACACATACAAATAGACACACAAATACACACACACACATTTGCCCCTCTAACCCCAGTGATTCAGGCTCTGGAGCAGAAGCCTTTTTTACTACTTTTTCTCTATCACCAATCCAGTTTCACCAATGACTACTTTGATTTTTCTCCTCTGTCCTTCCTTTCCCTTGCATCTAGATGGCACAGCAGATAAAGTCCTCCACTCCAGGGCTTCCTGGATGTGGATATGGATTCCAATTCTTCTGAAAACATGAATTTAAATGTGACTTCAGACACTTACTAGCTGTGTGATCCTGGCCTAGCCACTTAAGCTGTCCTAGCCTAAGTTTCCTAAACTGAAGCAAATGAGGATAATATCAGCCTACCTCTCAGTATTGTTCTGAACATCAAAGGAGATAATACTTATATAGCACTTAGCACAGTTCCTAGTACATAGCAGGTACTTCCTCCCTCCCCTCATTATGCCCTCTGAAACCCTATTAAATTATAAAAGGATTTCTCCTCATCTAGAGAACCATTCTTTTCACTTTCCTAACCTCTTACCTCACAGTATGTCAACTTCCCTCAGTTTTAGTCATATTCTTCCCTACTTTGTGCCAGTGAAATTTATTTCTTAAATTCAATTTTAAAACTTTCTATTTAATCCTGTTAAATTTATCTTGAGCATCCCTCTAGCGATCTCCTTCCAAATTGACTGACATCAAACTATTTGGAGGTGGGGAGGGAGGCTTAGTCATTTCAAACTTATCTAAACATCATTTTCTATCTTTTCATCTTATCTATGAAAATAAGATAGAGCTGTCAATTGTTCAGCTCGTCTGGTTGAACTACATCTGGAGCATTCTTCTGATCTATTTGCCAAATAACCATGTTACAAAAGGAACTGACAAAGCTAGAGAAGATCTGTCCCTGATGAAGTCACAATGGCTCTTTGTGAAGAACATTTCCTTTTCTACATGGTGGGATCTCCCATATAGTCAGCCCCAAACTATAATAGTGGGACAGAGATTACAGCTGGGAATAGGAAAACTAAAAGATTGGTAGGTCATGAGGACTCATTGGGAATAGGGGAATGAGCAAAATACCTAAGTATAGAATCTATGAGAATCTATGATTAATCATGATCATAGAGGTGAAGTAAAGCCTGGTGGTGTTGAAGTTCAGACTGTGTCCCAGATGAAAAGCTGGGAAGAGGTATAATAGGAGATGACATATATCCTATCCCTGTGGCTGCCATCTCATATGATGAATGTTCCTGTTGCTGGACACAAAGGGGACCTAAAGAAAATGAAAACGATAGTATGGTGAGGAGGAAATTCTAAGGATTATTCTGATTAAGAGTAATGCCCTCAAATGCTTCCCAACAACCTCAAATCTCAGAAATAGCTCCAACAACCCAGACCCAGTAAAAACGGGGACAATCTTTCATTCAATCCTTGGAGGTAGAAAGAATTAGTACGGAGAAAGGGCCCATTACTGATAAAATACAGATCAAAATCTATTAAATTTATTCTATTTAACAACTTGCATTAAAATTAATTTACAAATATGGATATTTAATAAATAAAAATTCATAGGTGTATGCTCCTGCCTCAGAGCCTCAGCAGATAATTCATGAATTGTGACCAACTGGTCCAGCCTTCCAGCGAGAAGGGAACTGCGGGAGTTTGTACTTCATTAGTTTATAGCCTCAAGATCCCAAGATTTCCTCTCCTGCCTCCCTATGACTTTTACTCCTTGCTCCTAATTCTTCTTCCTGGAATCAAACTTACTAAGCTGATGTTTTCTCTCCATTACGGATGGTCCTTCAAATATTTCAAAACAATTAACATGGCTCTTAAATCCTTTCTATGAGACTATGATCTCAATCAAGCATTGTTTCCATTTTGCCATGTATAAAGCCATGTCACATAGATGGCAACTAATAAAAACGTGACCATTTAACATTCGTTAGATGAATGACTGAAATAATTCCTTTGCAGACAGTTTTGTATCTACCATCCAATGATTCTTAGAACCACCACAGAGGAAGCAAAGCAAGGGTTACTACTCTCTATTTGGCCTGTAGTCATAAAATTAATATAATAATGGCACTATCTCCCAGGGTTGATGAGAAGACCAAGTGAGATTATTGTTTGCAAAGAACTGAGTATATAGTGGCACTATATACTTGCTAAATCCCTTTCCCTTCTCTTTTTTATCTAAAAGGCAAAGTGGGATGCAGAGAAGAGAACTGGAGCCAAAAGCCTTGGGTTCAAATTCTTGTGACTATATAATATGAGACAACGGACTTCAATGCTCTGTGCCTCAGTTTCCTCACTTGCAAAAAGAGGGCTGGAGACATGTGGAAAAAAGGCAGCTCCTTCTAGCTTTAAATGTCTATTTCTAAAGCCAGGAGTTTCGGACTGCCTGCAAATTCAAGCAAGCCGCCCAGACTTCCAGAATCTGTGATTTCTTAGGTATGGGAAATTCCTCACTGTCAATCAGCCCATCCACCTGCACAGGTGGGCACCCACAGTGCCCCGCGCGGAGACGCCAGAGAAAGGCAAACATGCCTCCTTCCGGGGCCTGACGCCCTGAGCCAGTGTTACCGGAGGCAGGTTTCCCAGGCCTGGAGGCACAGGCCAGGGTCCTACCGGAGGGCAGGAGCACCTAGAGGGCGGAGCGCGAACCAGGGAAGCGCTACTGGCAGCCCGGCAGCTCTGCCCCCTACAGGCCCCGCCCCCAGCGGCGGGAGGAGAGACACGGAAAACCGCGCAGGCGGGGCCTGAGACCTGGCCTCTCTCCCCAAGGCCCCGAGGGCCAAAGCGCCTGGCTGGTCCTGCCGGAAGGGGCGGATTTCTTGGGAAGAATGTAACAAGTAAAGTTGAACAAAAACTAACTCTTCTCCCCCCTGAACATTCCTTCCCACTTAAAAAAAAAATCCTCCCTGGTCTTTTTGGTAGGAGATAGAGATTTGAGAATCAATTCCCTAGGCTGGGGGGGGGGGGGGGGGGGGGGGGGGGGGGGGGGGGGGGAGGGGGCGGGAATTCATCCAGTACTTCCCCGCGCGGTTTTAGAAGTTCATTTTGGTTCTTTGCTGTTACTTGTCATTTGTGTGTCTGTATATTTGTACATTTTTATTTCATTTGTATAATTTTATGTTCACATTCATATATGTTTTGTTTTTCGGTCATGTCAGCTTTCCGGTCTTCATGACACTATTTGGCTTCTTGGCAAAGACACTGTAGTAATTCGCCATTTCTTTCTCAGCTCATTTGACAGATGAGGAAACCGAGGCGAACAGTGGCTGAGGCCAGATTTAACTCAAGATCAGTCTGCCCGATTCCAAGCCAGCACTCTCAGCACTATGGCGCCGCCTAGCGGCTCCGGACATATATATATCCGAGATGTGTGTGATCTGGGCACAGGTATGTCACATGGAGGTTGTATGTCTTAGAGCGCAGCCGTGCATGCCCATCACACGCACACCCCCTACATGACCACACGTGACACGCATGCTACACGTGGTTACACATGTGTCTTAGCGCCCACGTTATGCGCGTGCGTCCCATGTATGCTGTATGTTCCCTGTAGTCGCACACATCCGTAGGCGTGTCTCAGAGCAGACATTACGCGTGTGCATCATGTAGACCCAGCACTATGTAAGAGAGAGAGCGGAGTAGCTTAGAAGTGCTGGGCTCCCATTAAATAGAAGGTGCACCTTCAAATGGAGGCTGCATGGGAGTGTTGTAAAGGGCAGGTGACTCCTGGGTCCCTTCCAACGCGGGTTCCATCCTGCGCGCTGTCCTGCGCCGAGTTCCAAAGCTGCAGAGCTGGGAAGTCGACGTCCCCCCTCTTACTTTACAGGCAAAACCTGATTTGTTACGTGAATCTATCAGTAAAGGGAATAAAACAAAAGAGCCAAGTAAATAAAAAGGAAAAATTCTCCCTTACAAACAAGGGTTCTATAGCTCCCTCTCGTTCTTGAAGAGCACCAAAATGATGTCATTCTCCCAGCCGGGTGAATGTGTCTGACGGGGCTGCTCCGCCCAGGCTGGATACACTTCTCAGGAACACTTGGAGCTGATGCTCTAATTTTGCACAACTCAAGTTTCCTCTGAGCTAATTAAATTCCGCTTTATTGATAAACCGCAGCACCCTCTGTAGGAGGTCCCGCCGTGCTGGGCAGTCCTGGGCCAGGGTCTCCCATGTTACACAATCCATTCTGAACTAGGACTGACTCCCTCAGATCATCTTTTTTTTTTTTTTTTTTTTAATTGCTCCTCTCAATGGCAACATTCTCAAACCTGATATTGGGGTTGGTGAGTAAATTTCCTTCGAATCCTACCCCTGGTAGCTAGTGCCAAGACGTGAAAGCTCGGGATACTTACTTTGAACAATGTACTAGAGGATTGGGTCAGGCTGGTAACGCTCATCCTGATTTCCTGAAGCTATACCTACATCACTGTACTAGACAGCTGTAATGTACATCCTGTTCTCTGGGTTGGGATCAAAGGGAGATTACAAAAGAACAAAGATACAACCGATTGGTCATCAGCTACAGTTTCCAAGTAAAACACAGAGGTCGCATTCGGAAAAAATCCCTTACGTTTCTTGCAGCAATCTACAACTCACTTGGAAAGTTTAAGGTGTCCATATCCTGGGTTAAGCTAAACATCTGGTACCTAAGCGACAAATAAGTCTGGTTTCTAAGCTATGCAGGGCTAAATTCAAACAATACAATAAAATTTTAAACAGCCAAAATATATAATTACACATATTATAGAAGTTCTCAGGCTTCAGAAGTGAGATGAGGAAATTGAGATCTAGAAAAGTTAAATGATTTGTCTGAGAACACTCAAAAAAAAATTTTGACAAATATATTTCATGCAACTTGTTTCCTTTGTCTCTTATTTTATATATTGAAAAACTGTCAGTCTTCCCAGCAGACCCAACCCTGGCTTGGTGGTGCACTGATAAGAAAGACATGGGTCAGGCAGGATGCAAGCGAGTAATCTATTTATTTATTGGAGGGACATGATTTTTATAGAGCAAAATCACAAGAGTGATTTTCCATTTTCCACAGCTATGGAAGTTACGTTCCTTGTTCCTTCTGGCTGAACACATACTTTTAGCCAATTTCTTGTTTTTCTCAGTCATGAGGTCTGCACATACATCAAATCCTTAGGGTCATGGAGAGCTGTGTTTAGGTGATGAATGAGCATGTTCTCCTTGATACAGGGTTCCCTGAAGTTCTGGCCTGGACTAGAATTCACACTCCTCCTCCTCCCTCTACAAAAAACATTATTCTGAGAATGGGTTCCATAAGCTTTACCAGATTGTTATAGGAGTCCATAACATGCCCCAAAATGATTAAGAACCTCTGCTCTGAAGGACAAGCAGGGTCCAGTAAAATGTAAAAGAGTGGGGAAAAGCATTCCAAGAAGGATTTAAAAATCCTTTTTATTTTTTTAAATAAAGACACACTGACAGGAAGTGTTGCAAATTTATGTTTGGCCACCAAAGATCTAGCACAGTGCCTTTTACACTGTTTCTATAATCAATATTTCTAGTTTGTAATTTGATTCACATGGGCACTTTTTTTTCTTTTTTCTTTTATTAAAGCTTTTTATTTACAAAGCATATGCATGGGTAATTTTTCCAACATTGACCCTTGCAAAACCTTTTGTTCCAAATTTTCCCCTCCTTCTCCCTATCCCCTCCCCTAGCTGGCAGGTAGTCCAATACATGTTAAATATGTTGAAATATATGTTAGATCCAATATATGTATACATATTTACACAGTTATCTTGTTGAACAAGAAAAATCAGATCAAGAAGGAAGAAAAAAACTAAAAAAGAAAACAAAATGCAAGCAAATAACAAAGTGACAATGCTATGTTGTATTCCACACTCTGTTTCCATGTTCTCTCTCTGGGTGTAGATGGCTCTCTTCATCACTGAACAAATGGAATTGGTTTGAATCATCTCAGAGTTGAACAGAGACATGGGCACTTTCTTTACAAGTTAGTGAACAGACTTTGAGAATTGTTACAGTTGGAGAATTCATACAAGTTTTATACATATACATACAAATTTATATGCATACAAACACACATATAACACACATTTACATATATATATATATATATAAACAAGTATTTATATACATACAAGTTTTATAAAGTTGTAAAAATTTGGTCTTTGGACAAGACATTGAGCTATGTTCCAGCTTGGAAGAAACTTCCAGTGTTTGTACTCCAGTAAAATTGCCTTTGAGAATCCAGGGACATATCTACTCTATAAGAGGCATAAGAGGAGTATATTTATATTTTCTTTTTTTTTTTTTATTTTTATTTAATAGCCTTTAATTTACAGGATATATATACATGGGTAACTTTACAGCATTAACAATTGCCAAACCTCTTGTTCCATTTTTTCACCTCTTACCCCCCACCCCCTCCCCCAGATGGCAGGATGACCAGTAGATGTTAAGTACATTAAAATATAAATTAGATGGGAAATGTCATAAGTTTTTGGATAGTAGTTCTTTTATAACATTATAACATATAATACAGAGTTTTGCACTGTGTATTCAGTTAAATAACTTATTGAACAAATAAATCTATTCAGAGTTATATATAACCAACAGGTTCCTTACCAATCTAAAATTATTTCATTCTCAAGCTTCTTGACTTCCATGATCCAACAACTAGTTTCTTGAAACTCTCCCCTCTCTGGCTTCAGTAGCACTGGGCTTTCTTAACTTTTCTATCTCCTAAATGGGAAAAAAAAAATCTGTAGCAAGTTTCACTGATAAGAATACATTTTCAAGATGTACAAGCAATTGTTCCAAATCTATAAGCATAAGAGCCTTTCCCCAATTGATAAATGGTTGAAGGTTATAAATACTCAGTTTTCTAAGGAAGAACTGTAAGTTAACAATAGACAAATAGAAAAAATGTTCTAGATCACTAATAGAGACAAACAAATTAATCAATTATTATGTTATATCTAATATCCATCAGAATGGCAAAGTTCACAAAAGAAGAAAAGAAAAATGTTGGAAAACAGATGTTGTTAGATGGAGAAATTCACCCAATCTCTTCCCCAAACTTTTGCAAATTCCTTTAAATAATGATGCTAAACAAATTTCAGAGCATCAGAATACCCCAGAAGATGAAGTAGAACACTTTCCAGCTGAAGGCAACATAAAAGGTCAGCAAAAAGGTCTGTGACATCAGGGTGGGAGTCTAATGTACAGCCCCAGCCCCAGCCCCAGCTGGACCTCTGAATCAGCAAGAGTACTGGTAGCTTCCAGACCTCTCAGCCCAGAGACACCAAAGACCTGGAAGGTCAGCAGAGAAGGTCTGTGGAACCAGGATGGGAGCCCAGTGCACAATCCCAGTACAGGCCATGCTAGCACAGCCCTGGCCAGCTCCAACCCAGCCCCAGTCCCAATTGGACCCCAGAATCAGGACCTCTGAATCAACGGCAGTGCTGGAAGCTTCTGGACCTCTCAATCCAGGGACACCAGGAAGGATTTGGAAGGTCAGCAGAGCAGTGGCAATGGGGATGTGAGTCTGGGATGCAGTCCCACGCAGACAGGTACCAGCACAGCCACAAGTATAAAATTGTTCATAGCAGTGACAAGGAAATGGAAATGGAATGGATGCTCCTCAGTTGGGGAATGGCTGAATTAATTATGGTATATGAATGCTATGGGATATTATTGTTCTATAAGAAATGATCAGGAGGATGACTTCAGAAAATCTGGAGGGACTTACATGAACTGATGCTGAAGTGAGAAGAACTAGGAGAATATTGTAACAAGAAAATTATGTGATGATTAATTGTGATGGATTTGGTTCTTCTCAGCGATGTGGTGATTTAAGGCAATTTCAATAGACCTGGGATAGAAAATTCCAATCACATCTAGAGAGAGAACGATGGAGACTGAATATGGATTGAAACATAGTATTTTCACTGTTTTGTTTGTTTTTGATGTCTCATGTTTTTTTCCTTCTTTTTCCTTTTGGTCTGATTTTTTTTTTTCTTGTAGAACATGATGATATTTTGTAAGAAATCCTAGCAATAACTCTAAAAAAGAAAAATAAATCGAAGAAATCAGAATAGGGAATAAAATGACAAAACTATCTCTTTATGCAAATGATATGAGGATATTCTTGGAAAATCCCAAATTGGGAAGTAGGCTGAGACAATTGGTGATTTTGGCAAAATAGCAGAATATAATGTAGATCCATATAGATCATCAGCATTTCTATGTATCACAGACAGACCTCTGCAAGAAGAGACAGTTTTTTTTTTTAAATATCCCATTTGAAATGATGCCAAGTAATGTAAAATACTTGGAAGTGCACCTGCCAGGACAAACTTGGGAATTATATGAACAAAATTGAGGAGAACATTTTATATAAGTGGAATCAGGTTTGGCTAGTTGGAGGAATAGATTGGTTATGTGTAGGTGGACAGAGCAACATGGTAGAAATGACTGTTTTACTCAGGCTAATTTTTGTGTTCAACACCATCTCAGTTGAATTACCACAAAGTTATTTTTTGTTGAATTGGAGAGACTGATGACAAAATTCATTTGGAGAAATTAAAAAGTAAAGAAAATCAAAGGAAATAATGGAAAAAGGTATAAAGAAAAGAAGTTTAGTTGTACCAGATCTTAAACTGTATTATAGGGCAGTAATTATCAAGATAATCTAGTTCAGGCTAAGAACTAAAGAGACTGATCAATGGAATAGAGTAGACATACAATTTACAGCAGCAAATAAACATAACAACCTTGCATTTGACAAATATACAAGATTTTGGGATGAGAACTCATTATTTGGTAGAAATTGTGGGGAAAATTGCAGAACAAGCAGTATGACAGGAACTGGGCATGGACCAATATCTCAAACTATTTGCCAAGATGGGGTCAAAATGGATACATGATCTAGATAATAAAAAAAAAAGAGAGATTTCCATCTAGGAAGGGGATGGGGGGACGGAGGGGGAAAATTGGAACATAAGATTTTGCAAGGGTCAATGCTGGAAAATTACTCATGCATATATCTTGTAAATAAAAAGCTATAATAAAAAAGAGAGTTTACAAGAAAATTGAAAGAATATGGAACATATCACTCATAAGTCTTACAGATATGTAAACAATTTGTTAATAACCAAGAGATAGAGAATAAAATTAGGTGTAAAATAATTTTGATTGCATTAAATTAGAAAGATTTTGTACAAATAAAACAAATGTAGTCAAGATTAGAAGAAAACCAGATAATTGTGAATTTTAATATGTAGTTTATCTAATAAAGCTGTCATATCTAAAACATCTAAAGAACTTTATCAAATCTCTAAGACTACAAGTCATTCCCCAATTGATAAATGGTCAAAAGATGAGAACAGGCAGATTTGCAGTAAAGAAATCAGCAGTTTATGGTCATATAAAAAATGCTTTAAATCATTATTGATTAGAGAAATGCATATTGAAACAATCTTGAGATATCATACTACACCTATCAGATGGCTAAAATGATAAAAGAGATAGGTGACAAATGTGAGACATGTGGAAAAATCAGGATAGTGTTACAAATTCTTTGTTGGTGGAATTGTAAAATGATCCAACCATTTTTGTTTAATAATAAACCTTTTATTTTTGAAAAACCTGCAAGGATAGTTTTCAACATTCACCCTTATAAAATCTTGTGTTCCGAATTTTTCTCCCTCCAGATAGCAAGTAATCCAATCCATTTGTTAAACATGTTCAATTCTTCATGCTACACAAGAAAAATCAGATAAAAAAACACAACAAAACAATAAACAAGGTGAAAATACTATGTTGTGTTCCACACTCAGTTCCTACAGTCCTCTCCCTAGATGCAGATGGCTCTCTCCATCATCATTCTATTGGAATTGGCCTGAATCACTTCATTGTTGAAATGAGACGGGGGGAGGCAGAGAGAAGATGGCAGAGTAAAGTCAGGAACTCAGCCAAACTCTCTCCAAACTGCTCCAAATTCCTTTAAATAATGACTCTACACAAATTTTAGAGTCAGAACACCCCAGCAAGATGGACTACAACATTTTCCAGCCAAAAAAAATGTAGGTCAGCAGGAAAGCTCTGTGACATCAGGGTGGTGCCCAGCATGAAGTCGTGGTGTAGACCTCTCTGGTGCAGCCCTGGATCCAGCCCTAGCCCCAGCCCCAATCCAGGACTGACCCCTGAATCAATGGCAGTGCTGGTGGCTTCCATATCTCTCAGCCCAGGAACACAAGGAACTGGAAAATCAGTGGAAAAGGTTTGCGGAACCAGGGTGGGAGCCCAGCATGCAATCCCAATACAGCCTGCACCAGCACAGCCCCAGCCCCAGCCCCTGCCCCACATCTGACTCCAACCCTGACCCCGACTTGCCCTGGCCCCAGCCTTAGCTGGACCCAGAATCAGTGAAGCAGGACCTCTGAATCAGCAGTAGTAGTAAAGGCTTCTGGACATCTCTGCCCTGGGAATACCAGGAGGACTCAGAAGGTCAATGGAGAAGGGTCTGTGGCAACAGGGTGGAAGTGCAGTCCATGCCAGTGTAGCCCCAGTCCCAATTCCAGGCCTGGAGTGTCAGCAAAGCAGGCTCAGTTGCTTCAGCACATTGGATCTTAAAACTACAGTGGGGCAGGAATACTTCTAACAGAAAAGAGTGCTTGTGGTCAGATTCCTGGAAGGATCGCTGAAAACAGCTTCACAAAACCCCTGAAACTTAGGACAGTGCATTCTTCACCCTGGAAACAGAGCCTACTTTAACAAAGTATTAAAAACTGAGTAATAGGCTAGGAAAATTAGCAAACAACAGAAAAAATTTTTGACCACTGAAAGTTATTATGGTGACAAGAAGGATCAAAACCCACATTCAGAAGATGATAACAAAGTCATAGCTCCTACATCCATAGCCTCCAAGAAGAATAAAAATTAGGCTCATTCCATGAAGAGTTCAAAAGAGCTTTTGATAATCAAGTAAGAGAGATAGAAGACAAATTAGGAAAAGAGTTGGGAATGGTGCAAAAAAGGAAATACAAAAGGATGTTTTTAAAAGCAAAATTGGCCAATTGGGGAAAGAGGTATAAAAAGTCTCCAAGGAAAATAATTCCTTAATAAATAGAATTGAACAAATGGACACTTCATTTGACATCAGATATGATAAAGCAAAACCAAAACCAAAAAATAGGAAAAAATGTGAAATATATCATTGGAAAAGACCATGTCCATTGGTTTTTAATCATCATATAATCTTCTTGTTGCTGTGTACAATGTTCTTTTGATTCTTCTCATTTCATTTACAATTCATGTAAGTCTTTCCAGGTCTTTCTGAAATCATTCTACTGATGATCCAACCATTTTGCCGAGCAATATGGAATTACATCTAAGGAGTTATTGGATTATCTGTTCCCTTTGTCCAGCAATACCATTACTTAGTCCATTTCCAAAAATGATTAGGAAAAAATAAAGGGGGAGCCTATTGTCCTAAAACATTTATGGCAGATCTCTTTGTGGGAGACAGAAAATTAGAAATTGTGGGAATGCCAATAAATGGGGAATGACTGAACAGTTTGTGGCATGTGATTATGGTATGAAATTATGTAAAATGAAATGAGCAGAACTGAGAGAACATTGTGTGCAGTAACAGCAATATTGTTTTGGGAATGACTTTGAGTTGCTGAGTTATTTTGTTTGTGGTGAATACCCAATAATTAAAATAGGATATGTGAAGATGCTATCTGAATCCAGAAAAAGAAATAATAAATAGAATTATGTAAAGAATAGTTTTACAGGTATATAGCTTTTTGCATCTAATAGTGGCCATCTGGGGAGGAGAGGGAAAACAGATAAATTTGCACAATAATTTTGGTGTATGTTTGAAGAAAAATTAAGTTGTGCATGGCAGATTTGCAGTTTCATATACAATCTTTTTTTTTTATTGTACAGTTATGGAAATGCTTGGTTTATTCCATAAATTAACCTCCCCATAATATTTAAAATTATTATTATTAAATTCAATTAATTGTTATTTTTATTATTTTATTATCATGTCTGACTCTGCATGAGAGTAGCTCAAGGGTCTCATCGAGGAGAAAGTATGATACAGAACAGGCGGATGTTTTAACAAAGAAGTCCATTTATTTTTTTGAGAGCCAGGGTTTATGCTAGCTTTAAGCTAGCACTGAAATAACACCAGTTATCTCTAAGTTAGTGTACATTCCATGGTTACATTCTAGTTAGACGTTAACATTAAACAGTAACTAACAGTACAATCTGTTTATGGTAACAGTCAAATTGTCCAGTTTGTAATGCCTTGTTCCTGTTACATCCATTTATCACCAATTTATATCAAACATGTTTTCCTATGTCTACATGTTCACATAGGTGGCTTCCAGGTTAATTACATCCTTGAGCCAGCAGCACTTCCTTGATCCCATTAGTCAGTAATAGGTCAACACACCCTATTCTCAATCTTGGTTATGGAGGGAGTGGTGAGCTTGCATCTTTGAACAAGCCCAGACTCACAAATTAGCCCTTGTGAAGCTCTAGGTTGTTACTTACTGCTGGCCCTCTACATCTATACGACCCTATTTGGAGTTTTCTTGGCAAAGACACTGCAATAGTTTGCCATTTCCTTCTCCAGCTCATTTTACAGGTGAGAAAATGAAGCAAACAGGGTGAACTTGCCCAGAGTCACACAGCTTGTAAGCATCAGGTCTTCCTGACTCCAGGACTCACACTCTATTACAGCTGTCCAATTCTTTCTGCTATGTGGCTTGCCCAAGACAGTAAATGTCTCTGAGACAGAATTTGAAATCAGGTCCTGACTCTAGGCACAGAACTTAATTAATGCATTACCTTGCTGCCTCAAGTCATCTAAACCAGGTTCTCCACTTTACAGATGAGGAAACTGAGACTTATACTGGTTAAGTGATTTGCCCACAGTCACACACAAGAAGCATCAAAGGTGGAATTTAAATACAGATATTCTGGAGGTGGCTGGTGGCTCAGTGGATAGAGTACTGGGTCTGCATCAGGAAGATGAGTTCAAATTCAGCACAACACTTAACTTCCATTTCTCATTCCCTTGAGAATACTGTAAAGCACTCCAGTGCCTAGAAAATCCAATGGCCAGCACTGGCGTGCTGTGGTCCATGGGGTCACAAAGAATTGGGCACAACTAAACCATTTTGACTTTAGAAGCAAGATTCTTTCCACTGAATACCAAGTTGCTTCCTTTCCTCCCCTTCTGATTCCTAAAATCACTTCTACCTAAAAGAAAAATGAGATCCTAAAGTGTATTTCCCTTTCACTTGACACCTTTTAGTGAAACTATATTAAAAAAATTATTCTTGCATGGAAAGAAATTAAGAGGAGTTGAATTCTGAGAATTTCATCTAGCCCAGGATCACATTAAATAATGCTTCCACAAATGGATCTAATAACTAAAGAGAATAACCACAAACTTTAAAATATAAAAAAGGAGATAATGGAAGGGAGGAGAACAAAGGGAATGGAGGGAAGTGAGCGGAGGAAACCAGGGAAAAGTTATCACAGTCTTGGAACTACCAGGGGCACTTTGGAGGTCATATATACAGTTCAGTGCCCTTGATTTAAAATGAATAAATTGAGGCGTAGGAAAGTTAAGTAACATGCCCAGGATTACATATGTTGGACAAGGTTAGAACCAAAATCTTATTCCAGGTTTTCTTATTCCAAATCTGGTGATTTACCTCGGGAGAACAAAAAAAAATCCCAAATTCCAGAAATCTATGCAGATGCACACCATCCTGCTGCCATTCTTGCTTTTCTGTTTCCATGGAGGACCTTTGGGGGAGGGGATAAAAGGATGAAGGGAAGAAAGGGGAAGGAATGAGGATGAATTTATGGCTCCACACCAGAATTAACTCTACCTGCAGCAAGTGAAGAGGGAGAAAGGGATGGGAAGGGGAAGGTGAGGACCTGGACAGAGGGTTGCACATGCGTCCTGCCCAGTCATGCCTCAGCACTGGAGCAGGTAGCAGACACGGAGCAAGCTTCCTTATGTGCCTGTGAGTGCCTTATTTCCCCTCTCCGAGGGGTCAGAGTTGCCCATAGTGATGCTGCAGTTCCTGCTTCTGGGGAAGTTCTAGGAACTGCGAAGGGATTGGGCCTCCAGGTTGGTCAGGCTCAGGTCTGTTACTGTTACTGGAGAGGAAGATGGAAAGAGAGGAAAAGTAACAGGGAGGAAGGAGGAATGGAATGGAAGTTAGAGTCACTGATGCAGTCTGCTTACTCTAAAGGTCTTTCCCTTGCCCCTCCCACTGCGGCAGGTACCTTCCCCTCCCACCTGACATGCCAACATTATGCTAGACCACAGTACTAGACTGGGAGCTCCTGGAGGGCAGGAACTGTAATTTTTTTTTGGGGGGGAGGGGGATTGTGTGCCCAGTGCTTAGCTTGTAGAGAGTCTCTAATAACAGCTTATTGACCAAATGACCAGGGAGTGACTGGACAATCACTGGAGGTCAGGGATGGGAGGGACTTCTCTTTACTTCCACCTCAGGCCCAAACAAAGTGATATTGATTTACCTCAGGAGAACAAAAAAATCCCAAATTCCAGAAATCTATGCAGATGCACACCATCCTGCCGCCATTCTTGATTTTCTGTTTCCATGTTCACACACACCCCTTGTCGCCCCAACAGAAAGCAATTTTGTGGAGGACAAGAACCATTAGTTTTTGTCTTTAAAACCATGATGACTAGCATAGTAAATGATGCATTCTAATTGCTTAATACATATTTGCTGACTTGAACAAGATAATTCATATTTGTATGTTGTTTTAAGATTCATAAAATAATTTAATCACAACAATGAGTTAGGTATTTGAAGCACAAATTTTACAGAACTGAAAGACTTCAAGCTGGGATTCCAGACCAGTGTGGAAAGATGTCTCAAAAGAATTTGTAGGCTCAGACCCATCTCCAAGTCAAGGAGCAAAATTTATTAAAATTGTAATACCAGTTAAATCAGGCAAACTTTCAAAAGAAGTTAGAAAGAACCTGGAGCAAAAAGGTAAATTTATAGAGAAACCTTTGAGAAACCAGGTGCTTCATGTTAGTGATATAACAATTTTTTTTTAGGAATTATGCTTTTGCCAAGGGACCTCTCCTCTTGGCACAGCTGCCTACCAGGACTCTTGCCCGCTGTGAAGACATTCTCTTCTCAGTGTTAACCTTTATTTCTCTAACAGGACTTTGCCACTGAGAGGTCTGCCTTCCTAGCAAAGCTGACTTCTCAGTGCCAATAAACTTCCCTTTTGCCATTCAAACTTTTCAGGTTCATGAATTCTTTTCACATTGGACCTCTAACAGAAACAAATTCAGTCTACAAACTCTCACAAAGGAGAAGCTTATTTTCTTTTGTAATACCACCTGCCCTCAATACATCCTAGAGGATCAGGAGAAATGGATCTTTAAACTATAATACTATCTTACAGCTTGAGCTGTTCTGCTGCAAGAGGGCAAATGGACTGAAGTTCCATATATCCAAGCCTTCATGGCTTTATCTCACGATCCTAGCTTGAAACGTAGGATGCTCATGATTAAATTTAGCTAATAGGAATTGAAGTTAGAGACTGAAACTGACCTCCTAGATGATTCTTTACTCTTCACCTTTAGGACCACAAACTTCCCCCTCCATTCCTTTATGTAGCTCCTACTAGGAGGCCTGAGGACACCTCCTGAGACCACCCTGATATCAGAATCCAAACTCTTATGTCTAACAATATTTCTCCAGCTCCCCAGGTCCCTTTTTCCTGGGTCTTTCAGACCTTTGTACCCTGAGACAGATTCTACAACCTCCTGTTCTTCTTTTCTCAGGCCCTCCCATACAAAAAGCAGAACCCCTTTTCATCCATCTCAGGACCCTGATTCAGTCACCTCTCCTACACTCTGCCAATTGAGAGAAGTAGCAGATTCTTGGAGTGAAACACTCAGGGTACATGTCCCTTTTTCAATGTCAGTTCTTTCCCAAATTAAGGAAAAATTTGGTTGTTACTCTTACAACTACACCAAGTTTACTGAAGGTTTTAAAGCCATCTCCCTCCAATTTGATCTTAGCTGGGGAGATGTTAATATTTCCTCCTGCCACACAATAGAGAACAAAAGAAGCATTTGGAATTGAGCCCAGAAGTTTGGTGATGATATGGTTGAGTCCCCCTCCTCAAAAAGATACCCCCCAGAAGCTATTGTTGTCCAAGTTGCAGACCCCAGGTGGGATTATGAAGAGGGAAGCAGAGACAGGGAAAGAAGGGGCCACATGTTGACCTGTCTCACTGATCTATGAAGAAGGGAATTAAGAAGCAGATTAATTATAAGAAGCTTAAGGAAGTTATTAAAGGAGCCAAGGAAAATCGTGCCATCTTTCTTTTTTAATTTGAGTGGTCTATGATTGGAGAGACTGGGTCTGGGGTAGACTCACTTCCCAATAGCTCCAGCCTAAGTTCTGTTTATCCTCAGTCTGATGTCTTCTCTCTGAAATGACTGTGCTGCCCCCTGATTGGGGGGGGGGGAGGGGGAATGGAGGGGTGGGAACAGAACAGGCTCAGAGGGACCCCACCCATGGAGGTTTGTGCTTTTGATGCCATGAACAAGTCTACTGATCTTGAAACTGTCCTCAAGGGAATCTGTCTCACCCCAACACTCCCCCATCGGCCCTGCATCTCATAGAATAGTAGGGATTAATGAAAAACTTAGGGAATGTTTTGAGACCTTCCCTCTACCCTGTCAGTTTGTGGACCTGTTGTTTAAATACTCTTTTCTTACCCTCTTCCCTTATT
This sequence comes from Sarcophilus harrisii, assembly GCF_902635505.1. Classification (NCBI taxonomy): domain Eukaryota; kingdom Metazoa; phylum Chordata; class Mammalia; order Dasyuromorphia; family Dasyuridae; genus Sarcophilus; species Sarcophilus harrisii. Next base: position 639,389,898 of record NC_045426.1, on the reverse strand, counting down.
GGGATATGACCTGATGGCAAAATTGGAGACCTAGCTCTCTTCAGATCTCCAGGATTTGTACTTTTTTTGTACTTTTCTTGAAGTCCTCCTATATTCCACCTGAAATCTGGGAAGAAGTGGACTTCTCTGTCTGGGTCCAGGGAATCTCAGGGTGAGCTACTCACGTGATCCAGCCATGATGTGCCCGCCTCCCAGATCCTAATATGTTCCCACTGGCACCAGTACCCAGTAAAGGCTGAAGCTAGCAAGGATTACAAGCCTTGATTAAAAATTTCTAAAGTATAAACTTCTGATTCTATGCCAGTCTCCTTGAACACTCCCATCTTTCTGGTTAAAGAGCCAAATGGAGAGTTCACATCTGGCAAAACCTGACTGTTAATGAGTCCATTGTTACTATTCATCCAATAGTTCCTAACCTTATGACATTTTTATTCAGATTCCAGGAGATACACGGTGGTTTTCCAGCTTAGATTTTAAAGATGTCTTTCTTTACATACTACACCATAAAGACTTACCCTGTTTCTTAAAGACTCACAATTTCTTTTTGCTTTTGAGTGGGCAGCTCTGAAAGGACCCAACCTCCACCAGCTGACATGGACAGTTCTACCACAGGACTTCTGGGACAGCCTCTACTTACTTGGCCAAGCACTGGGAAAGGATTTAAGAGATTTGGAATAAACCAACAGCATCTAACCTAGTACGTAGATAACATTCTTATCTGCAGTCCAGCCCCGGTGGCTTCTCTGGCTGCTACTGTACAAGCTCTTAATTTCTAGGCTGTAAGGGTTATCAGGTATGATTATCTATCATTGCCTATCAGTCTGTTAAGTGTCTGGGACGTGAATTAATCTCACCCTCTGCTCACACACTCCAGAGATGAAACAGGTTATCTTGTTACTTCCCAAATTAGCCACAAAGAAACAATTGTATATGTTTCTAGGCAGGGCTGGATTTTATAGGGTCTGGATATTGTGGGGGTTACTGTAAAACCTCTTTATGATTCTATTCAAGGCCCCGACACACTCCCCTTAGACCAGGGACTTGACCAGGATAAGTCTTTTGAGACTTTGAAAACCTTGAAAACTTTGAAAATTTCTGCCCAACATTAACCATGCCCAATTTGGAGTCTTTAATAAGATGTACCCAAGAACTCGCAAGAAATGATGAAAAATCTCCCAATTGGACTGCAGTCCACATATGCTTAGCCCATTTGAGCTCCTGGGAGGCCTTTTCTAACATGTGATATCCTTGTAGACCCAGAACACCATTTAGTTTGCAGTTCACTTTGGAGAAGTCAGGAATGCCTTAGCAGAATATGCAAAACGGTATCTCCCAAAATCTTTTGACAAGAAAAAGGAAAACTCTCCTCCTATACAACCAGGATAGAGAGTATATGTGAAATCCTGACTACTGTCTGTTGACTTCTATACTCACCCCATTTATAATGATCTTTCTCCTATTCCCTTTTGGCCCATGTTCCTTCCTAGGTTTGTATTCTCTAGGCTTCAGGATCTGTCTCTCCAGATGTTTTGTCAGCCTTTGCTCAAGGTGAAGATCCACCACCCACTGGATCTGGCATTAGCCAGGTTCTTACCATTCACTAAGGACCTAACCTCCTTGGGCAGGATCTGTGAGTCAGGGACAAATGTAAGCCTAATCTCAGCAGGAAGCAGGTTCAGAACAAGAGATCTCAGTCCTCATACCCCAGAACATTTTGGGTCCTGTTTGTTTGAGAGGGGAAATGATAAGAGTGGAGAAAGACCCCCAAATCTCTGTCTGAGCAAGCTCTTGATAATATGCAGTGGCCTTATCTGGAGAAAGCCTGAATTTTATAGCCCAGGCAACTTCCTGAGGCAAGCAGAAAGGAGCACTGAGAATAACTGACCTCTTGATTTTAATTGGGTCTTTTATTATTTTTAAGTGGACATGTATTACAGTCCCATCCCTGGTTGAATTTCTAGCTGAATTATATGTACTGACAAAATCATCATCATAAGTCTACTGTTACCATATCCAATCAGAAAGCTAAGTTATGATATCAACCAACTAGGTTATTTTGCCCTTACAAAAGAGCCTACTTGTAATGTAATCCCATGATAAACTACCTTTTTTTTTTTTAAACGAGTTTACCCTGCCTTATGATATCAAAGATTCATTAGGAACTTTTGTTTTTAATGTTAATATAACATGAGCTAATATACTCAGGGTACTTTTAATAGAAGCATATTGTCCAAAAAAAAAAAAAAAAAGAAGCATATTGTCTAGAACAATGGAAGCAATAGTGACATCTATCCTTCATGGCCACATCCTAGTGACATCTTCCTTCATGGCTTCTTTGCCCTGGTAAATTGTGGATCTGCTGGGGAACTTTGCTCTTCTCTTTCTTCTTCTCAGTTGCTAAAACCCCTCTAGGCTGCTGTTGGAAGCATAATAAAATCTTTGTCTCTTTGTCTCTTGATTTGGAGATGATCTAAGCCTACAAATTCTTTTGAGACACTTTGTGACACAGCCTGGAACCTCGATGTTTTAGAGGGTTGGCTCTGTACCCTACCATTATCATGTGACAGGCACTGTGCCAAGGATTGCTATCAGGAAGCATACATTCTAATGGAGGAGATGGGAAATATAGCTGTATACAAGAGTCAATGCAATGGATGTTTTCCATCCCTTTTCAAGAGGAACAATAACATTACAGGGTGACATTTTGACTTGCACATAAATTAGATTTAAGTGAAGTCGAGTTGCACGGTCATCAGCCTCTTCCCCAAAGTCATCCAAGTTCAGTGGAAGATAAAAGGAAGACTGGCAATGGTCAGGGATGCAGTGGATGACCTTGGTCTCTTCAGTATTTGACCAAGTTTTAAACACTCCCCAGTGCCTGCTTCAATCATCTTCAAGGTCATTAAAAAAAATTATTCTTATCTGCCCATATCTTCTAGTGGGTAGATGCCCACTAACTCAAGAATGGTTTGAGGTTCCTCAGCTACCCTCAGCCTGGTTTAGCTCTTCTGCTGATATGGTTTTCCTGGAGAGTGGCTGCTGTGCATGCTACAGATTCTTGGAACCACAGGTGAGATTGGGGGAAAGAGGGAAATCAAAAGTGGGTAAGCTGTGCTAAATAGGGCTTAGCAAGCCCCCACATTAGAGATGTCCTTTAATACCCCATACATCCCACATAACACATAAGTTAATTGGATACAACATACCAGATTGGGTCTGAACAAGAAGCACTATTACTTCCATTGCTCTAGACAATATGCTTCTATTAAAAGTACCCTGAGTATATTAGCTCATGTTACATTAACATTAAAAACAAAAACAAAAACAAAAAATGCAGCCCATGACTAGAGGATGGAAGTGTAGGTAGTGGAGGACAAAATACATGGCATGATCTTATAAAGGGACCAAGCACACCAAAATTCAAAATGAGCTGAGAGTAATGATAAATGCTAAGGAGAACCAAAAGAGTTTGTTTTTAAAAACTATAATAGAAGACAGGAAAGAATAGATAAAACTAGTGCTTTTTGGTAGCTGGACAAACAATTGATGACTGAAGACAGAACTATTTGACTTAGATTTCTTTTTTTTTTTTTTTAGTACAAAGAGAGTAACCTTTGGACAGAAAAGAACAAAAATTGCTGATATGTAGTTCAAAAGCAAAATAAGTTGAGAAATAGTAAAAAAAAAAAAAAAAAAAAAAAAAAAAAAAAACCACCTAGTTGGAATGATTTGTTTTTTTTTAAATTTATTTATTATAGCTTTTTATTTACAAGTTATATGCATGGGTAATTTTTCAGCATTGACAGGGGCAAAACCTTTTGTTTCAATTTTTCCCCTGCTTCCTCCCACCCCCTCCCCCAGATGGCAGGTAGACCAATACATGTTAAATATGTTAAAGTATATGTTAAATACAATGTATGTATACATGTCATATAGTTATTTTGCTGTACAAAAAGAACTGGACTTAGAAATAGTGTACAATTAACTGGTGAAAAAAATAAAAAATGCAGGTGGACAAAAAGGGATTGGGAATTCTATGTAGTGGTTCACACTCATTTCCCTGAGTTCTATCACTGGGTGTAGCTGGTTCAATTCATTACTGCTCTATTGGAACTGATTTGGTTCATTGATGAGGATGGCCAGGTCCATCAGAATTGGTCATCATATAGTGTTGTTGAAGTTTATAATGATCTCCTGGGCCTGCTCGTTTCATTCAGCATCAGTTCGTGTAAGTCTCTCCAGGCCTTTCTGAAATCATCCGGTTGGTTATTTCTTACAGAACAATAATATTCCATAATATTCATATACCACAATTTATTCAGCCATTTTCCAATTGATGGGCATCCACTCAGTTTCTAGTTTCTGTCCACTACAAAGAGGGCTGCCACAAACATTTGTGCACATATAGGTGCCTTTCCCTTCTTTATGATCTCTTTGGGATATAAGCCCAGTAGAAACACTGCTGGATCAAAGGGTATGCACAGTTTGACAACTTTTTGAGCATAGTTAGTTGGAATGATTTGTAATGAAAGTACCTTTAGAAAAATGTAAACGATAAGAGAAAAATAAAAGATATACAGCATTGTGGGATGCAAAAATTTTATTATTCAAGTTTAAAAAGTTTTGTGCAAATAAAACCAAATGTAGCCAAGATTAGAAGGAAAGAAGATTTTAGGGAAAATTTTTATAGTTTCTTAGATAAAGGTCTCATATATCAAATAGAGAATTAAGCCAAATTTATAAGAATATAGGTTATTCCTCAGTTGATAAATGGTCAATAGATATGAACAGGCAGTTTTTTGGAAGAAGGAATCAAGAAGATGGTAAGATGGTAAAATAGATCAGAAAATTCTAGGCTCTCCAGATTTCCCTCACAAACAAGACAAAATTGTGCCTCACGGCTAATATACAGCAGTTAAAAACAAGAGTTTGGTCAGAACAGTGATCTTCCTGGGACATTTAGAGATCATAAAGAATGATACCAGAATGGAGGTTGTGAAGTGTGAACACTGCCAGGCTGAAAATTCTGCTGAAATAGCAAGCAAGGAGCTCAGGGGCTAACTGGGTTGGCAGATAACCTCAGCCCTGGCCACAGGAATTTTGACCTCCCAGACCATGTGAAAAGTTAGGGAAGATTAAGGGAACCTCAACTAATAAGGAATGCCAAGTCTACTTGTGCTGCCAAGAATCAACTCTGGGCAAAAAGGAACCAGCACATGCTGGTGAGTGCAGAAGCAGTGGGACTGAGACATTCTACTCCCTGGAGGATGGAGTTCTTGGCTTTAGGTTCCTGGACAGTGGGTAGAACTGAGGCCAATGGCACCATTTCCTCACCTCCTCTCCCACCCCCTACTCCTGAAAATTGAGGTAATTACACTAACAAGCTCCTTTTTTTTTTTTTTTCAAGTCAGCAGACAAAGGAGAAAGTTACTATGGGAATAGAAGTTCAGGGTTCATCTTCAAAAGACAATGCTGAAGTAAAAGAACCTCTCCTATCCCAAAGAGTAATATTAAATGGTCACCTGCTCAAAAAGAATTCATAAAAGAACTCATAGACTTTTAAAAGTGAAACGAGATTCAGGAAAAACTTTTTTAAAATCTAAGAAAAACAAGATTATGAAAAGAAAGTCAGAAAACTAGAAAGGGAGCTCCAGAATCTTTTTTTTTTTTAATAACTTTTTTATTGACAGAACCCATGCCAGGGTAATTTTTTACAAAATTATCCCTTGCACTCACTTCTGTTCCGATTTTTCCCCTCCCTCCCTCCACCCTCTACCCCAGATGGCAAGCAGTCCTATACATGTTAAATAGGTTACAGTAGATCTTGTATACAATATATGTGTGCAGAAACGAACAGTTCTCTTGTTGCTCAGGGAGAATAGGATTTAGAAGGTATAAATAACCCAGGAAGAACAACAAAAGTGCAAGCAGTTTACATTCATTTCCTAGTGTTCTTTCTTTGGGTGTAGCTGCTTCTGTCCATCCTTGAATCAATAGAAACTAAGTTAGATTTTCTCTTTGTTGAAGAAATCCACTTCCATTTGTTGAGGTATATAATGATCTCCTGGTTCTGCTCATTTCACTCAGCATCAGTTCATGTAAATCTCGCCAATCCTCTGTATTCCTCCTGCTGGTCAATTCTTATAGAACAATAATATTCCATAGCATTCATATACCACAATTTACTCAACCATTCTCCAATTGATGGGCATCCATTCATTTTCCAGCTTCTGGCTACTGCAAACAGGGCTGCCACAAACATTTTGGCACATACAGGTCCCTTTCCCTTCTTTAGTATCTCTTTGGGGTATAAGCCCAGTAGAAACACCGCTGGATCAAAGGGTATGCACAGTTTGATAACTTTTTGGGCATAGTTCCAAATTGGGAGCTCCAGAATCTTAAGGAAGAAAATAACTCCTTGAAAACCAGAATTGGGCAAGGGGAAGTCAGCAAAGTTATAAGAAATCAAAAAAATAAAAACAAAATATAAAGAATGAAAAAATAAAAGAGACAATAAAAAAAAAAAAGAAAAAATAAATTGGACAATAGATCAAGAAGAGAACCTTCAGGAACACCATTGCCAAATTCTGAAAGCCCCAGATCAAGAAGAAAACTTTATGAGCAATAAGAAAAAAGAATCCAAGTATGGTGGAGC